>NC_091334.1:24167710-24320572 GCF_038502225.1 Cherax quadricarinatus | reverse complement strand
CTTCCTTGAAAGTTACTCTGACAGGCCGTATCCTTCCACTCGCAAACCACCCAATTCTCTGAAAATTTGTCACCTGGGTCATATTGCCCTCCCCTATTGTTTTCATGATGCCTTCAATCATTTTTTTCTCCTCCTGTGTGTGTGTATGAGTGTGTATGTATGTATGTATGTGTGTGTGTGTGTGTGTGTGTGTGTGTGTGTGTGTGTGTGTGTGTGTGTGTGTGTGTGTGTGTTTGTGTTTGCATGTGTATGAGTGTGTGTGTGTGTATGTATGAGTGGGTGTGGGTGTGTGTGTGTGTGTGTGTGTGTGTGTGTGTGTGTGTGTGTGTGTGTGTGTGTGTGTGTGTGTGTGACTCAACAATCAATATTTGCACCAGTAACTCATTACAGTTGTGACCGGGTGTGGAAGTGTGAATTGCTCATTACACTATAATTTGTTCATGATTGTAGCCATGTATAAACGTAAGTAACCATTCTTACAGTATTCATTACCTTTGTAACTTGTGAGTTCATTACCTTGTACCTAGTTCAGCCATCAAAACTTTGGGGCCCAGTCCCTGGACCCATTACATACCTCTGTAATCTGTAAATACCTTTGTAACGTGTCATGATTGTGACTAGACCTACCTGGAGTTCATTACCTTTGTAATTTGCGAGTTCATTACCTTTGTAAATTGTGAATTCATTACCTCTGTAACTTGCTCAGCTATCAAAACTTTGGAGTCCAGTCCCTGGACTGTAATCTTTTGACTACCGCCCACAGGATGGGTATGGGGTGCATAATAAACATATTAAACTAAGAGTTGCACATGTGTCTAATTTATCAACATGTTGGTTCTCTGAACCATTCATCTACAAACATTTAGGCAACTTTATTCCGAAACGTTTCGCCTACACAGTAGGCTTCAGTCGAATACAGAAAGTAGGCAGGAACAGTAGAGATGTGAAGACGATGTAATCAGTCCATCACCCTTGAAGTCGTAGAATTTGAGGCTGTCAGTCCCTCAGCCTGGAGAAGTTCAGTTCCATAGTCAGGAACTATCTGTGTAGGCGAAACGTTTTGGAATAAAGTTGCCTAAATGTTGCCTATGTGTCTTACCTACTAACCTGTCGGTATTTTATACCATTTTGATGTTCATCTCAAGAAGTATAAGTAACAGAAGTTCAAAAGTTATTTTACAGCTCTATACATCACTAGTGAGGCCTCATTTATATTATGCTGCTCAGTTTTGGTCCCCTTACTACAGGATGGATATGAATATTGAGACACTTATGCAGCATATGGGAATCTTCATTCAGGAAACGTTTCGCCACACAGTGGCTTCATCAGTCCAGTACAAAGAGGAAGGCGTAAGGAGAGGAGGAGTATGAGGTAATCAGTCCCTCAGCCTGGAGTCGATGTGTTCAGTCCATCAATCATTCTACAAGATTGATGGACTGAACACATCGACTCCAGGCTGAGGGACTGATTACCTCATACTCCTCCTCTCCTTACGCCTTCCTCTTTGTATTGGACTGATGAAGCCACTGTGTGGCGAAACGTTTCCTGAATAAAGATTCCCATATGCTGCATAAGTGTCTCAATATTCAACTTGTCGGTTTTTCAAACCATTCATCACACACACACACACACAGTGTGGAAAAAGACACTTATGTACAGTTCAGGACATTTATTAAAGGAAACGTTTCGCCACAAGTGGCTTCTTCAGTCACACAAGAACACAAGAAAGGAGGAACACTGCAGGAAGCCCGCTGGCCCATACTAGGCAGGTCCTATACAATTCATCCCACTAACAAAACATTTGCCCAACCCAATCAATCCATCAATCTTGTAGAATGTACATTCTACAAGATTGATGGACTGAACACATCGACTCCAGGCTGAGGGACTGATTACCTCATACTCCTCCTCTCCTTACGCCTTCCTCTTTGTATTGGAATGATGAAGCCACTGTGTGGCGAAACGTTTCCTGAATAAAGATTCCCATATGCTGCACAAGTGTCTCAATCTTCATTTCAAATGCTATGTATTAATTTAGTCATCCTACGCTGAATGTTTTCTAACGAATTTATGTCCATTCTGTAATATGGAGACCAGAACTGAGCTGCATAATCTACGTGAGGCCTTACTAATGATGTATAAAGCTGCAGTATGACCTCTGGACTTCTGTTGCTTACACTTCTTGATATAAATCCCAGTAATCTATTTGCCTTATTACGTACGCTTAGGCATTGCTGTCTTGGTTTAAGGTTGCTGCTCACCATAACCCCCAAGTCCTTTTCGCAATCTGTATGGCTAAGTTCTACATCATTTAACTTATAAGTACTAGGGTTATGGGCACTCCCAAGCTTCAGAGCCTTGCATTTATCTACACTGAACTGCATCTGCCACTTTTCTGACCAAGAATAGAGTTTGTTTAAATCCTCCTGAAGTTCCATAACATCTACGTTTGAATCAATTATCCTACCTATCTTTGTGTCATCGGCGAATTTGCTCATATCACTAGTAATTCCCTCATCAAGATCACTGATATATATTATAAACAACAACGGGCCCAAGACTGATCCCTGTGGAATGCCACTTGTTAGATCCCCACTCGGATTTAACCCCATTTATGGACACTCTCTGCTTCCTGTCAGTGAGCCATGACTCGATCCACGAGAGCACTTTTCCCCCAATGCCATGAGCTGCCACTTTCTTTAACAGTCTATGGTGCGGAACTCTATAAAAAGCCTTACTAAAATCTAAGTAAATAATATCAAATTCTTTATCGTGGTCAACAGCCTCAAAAGCTTTACTGAAGTAAGTTAATAAATTAGTTAGACAAGACCGGCCTCTTGTGAATCCATGCTGAGTACCATTAATCAAGCTATGCTTATCGAGATGGCTTCTTATAATCTCAGCTATAATTGACTCTAGTAATTTGCCTACAATTGAGGTCAGGCTTATTGGGCGGTAATTTGATGGTAACGACTTGTCCCCTGTTTTAAAAATAGGAATTACATTAGCCATCTTCCACATATCAGACACTACACCCGTTTGAAGAGATAAATTAAAAATATTAGTTAATGGTTCACAGAGTTCCATTTTGCATTCCTTAAGAACCCTTGAAAAAAACTCATCAGGACCCGGCGACTTATTTTGCTTCAGTCTGTATCTGCTTCACAACCATTTCACTAGTGACTGTGATGTTACATAATTTATCTTCTTCTAGCCCACTATAAAAATTAATTACTGGAATATTGTTAGTGTCTTCCTGTGCAAAAACTGAGAGAAAATAATTATTTAAAATCGAGCACATTTCATTCTCTTTGTCAGTAACCTGGAGTTTATCAGGAGAGAGTTCCGGGGGTCAACGCCCCTGCGGCCCGGTCTGTGACCAGCCTCCTGGTGGATCAGAGCCTGATCAACCAGGCTGTTACTGCTGGCTGCACGCAATCCAATGCATGAGCCACAGCCCAGCTGATCAGGAACCGACTTTAGGTGCTTGTCCAGTGCCAGCTTGAAGACTGCCAGGGGTCTGTTGGTAATCCCCCTTATGTATGCTGGGAGGCAGTTGAACAGTCTTGGGCCCCTGACACTTATTGTATGGTCTCTTAACATGCTAGTGACACTCCTGCTTTTCATTGGGGGGATGTTGCATCGTCTGCCAAGTCTTTTGCTTTCGTAGTGAGTGATTTTCGTGTGCAAGTTCGGTACTAGTCCCTCTAGGATTTTCCAGGTGTATATAATCATGTATCTCTCCCGCCTGCGTTCCAGGGAATACAGGTTCAGGAACCTCAAGCGCTCCCAGTAATTGAGGTGTTTTATCTCCGTTATGTGCGCCGTGAAGGTTCTCTGTACATTTTCTAGGTCAGCAATTTCACCTGCCTTGAAAGGTGCTGTTAGTGTGCAGCAATATTCCAGCCTAGATAGAACAAGTGACCTGAAGAGTGTCATCATGGGCTTGGCATCCCTCGTTTTGAAGGTTCTCATTATCCATCCTGTAATTTTTCTAGCAGATGCGATTGATACAATGTTATGGTCCTTGAAGGTGAGATCCTCCGACATGATCACTCCCAGGTCTTTGACGTGTTTCGCTCTATTTTGTGGCCAGAATTTGTTTTGTACTCTGATGAAGATTTAATTTCCTCGTGTTTACCATATCTGAGTAATTGAAATTTCTCATCGTTGAACTTCATATTGTTTTCTGCAGCCCACTGAAAGATTTGGTTGATGTCCGCCTGGAGCCTTGCAGTGTCTGCAATGGAAGACAGTCATGCAGATTCGGGTGTCATCTGCAAAGGAAGACACGGTGCTGTGGCTGACATCCTTGTCTATGTCAGATATGAGGATGAGGAACAAGATGGGAGCGAGTACTGTGCCTTGTGGAACAGAGCTTTTCACCGTGGCTGCCTCGGACTTTACTCTGTTGACTACTACTCTCTGTGTTCTGTTAGTGAGGAAATTATAGATCCATCGACCGACTTTTCCTGTTATTCCTTTAGCACGCATTTTGTGCGCTATTACGCCATGGTCACACTTGTCGAAGGCTTTTGCAAAGTCTGTATATATTACATCTGCATTCTTTTTGTTTTCTAGTGCATTTAGGACCTTGTCATAGTGATCCAATAGTTGAGACAGACAGGAGCGACCTGTTCTAAACCCATGTTGCCCTGGGTTGTGTAACTGATGGGTTTCTAGATGGGTGGTGATCTTGCTTCTTAGGACCCTTTCAAAGATTTTTATAATATGGGATGTTAGTGCTATCGGTCTGTAGTTCTTTGCTGTTGCTTTACTGCCCCCTTTGTGGAGTGGGGCTATGTCTGTTGTTTTTAGTAACTGTGGGACGACCCCCGTGTCCATGCTCCCTCTCCATAGGATGGTAAAGGCTCGTGATAGGGGCTTCTTGCAGTTCTTGATGAACACGGAGTTCCATGAGTCTGGCCCTGGGGCAGAGTGCATGGGCATGTCATTTATCGCCTGTTCGAAGTCATTTGGCGTCAGGATAACATCAGATAGGCTTGTGTTAACCAAATTCTGTGGCTCTCTCATAAAAAATTCATTTTGATCTTCGACTCTCAGTCTGGTTAGCGGCTTGCTAAAAACCGAGTCATATTGGGACTTGAGTAGCTCACTCATTTCCTTGCTGTCATCTGTGTAGGACCCATCTTGTTTAAGTAAGGGCCCAATACTGGACGATGTTCTCGACTTTGATTTGGCATAGGAGAAGAAATACTTTGGGTTTCTTTCGATTTCATTTATGGCTTTTAGTTCTTCCCGCGATTCCTGACTCCTATAAGATTCCTTTAGCTTAAGTTCGATGTTTGCTATTTCTCTGACCAGTGTCTCCCTACGCATTTCAGATAGATTGACCTCTTTTAGCTGCTCTGTTATTCTTTTCCGTCGCCTGTAAAGGGAGCGCCTGTCTCTTTCTATTTTACATCTACTCCTCCTTTTTCTTAGAGGAATAAGTCTTGTGCATACATCGAGTGCCACCAAGTTAATCTGTTCTAGGCATAAGTTGGGGTCTGTGTTGCTTAGGATATCTTCCCAGCTTATATCGGTTAGGACTTGGTTTACTTGGTCCCACTTTATGTTTTTGTTATTGAAGTTGAATTTGGTGAATGCTCCCTCGTGACTAATCTCATTTTGTCGGTCTGGGGCTCTGCGCATACATGTCTGAACCTCAATTATGTTGTGATCTGAGTATATTGTTTTTGATATGGTGACCTTTCTTATCAGATCATCATTGTTTGTGAAGATGAGGTCTAGTGTATTCTCCATTCTAGTAGGCTGTATTATTTGCTGGTTTAAATTGAATTTTGTGCAGAGATTTAAAAGCTCGTGTGAGTGTGAGTTTTCAGCAGAGCTGCCTCCTGGTGTTATTACTGCAACATTATTATTTGCTATATTCCTCCATTTTAGGTGCCTTAAGTTGAAATCCCCCAGGAGCAAGATGTTGGGTGCAGGAGCTGGAAGATTTTCCAGACAGTGGTCAATTTTTAACAGCTGTTCCTGGAATTGCTGGGATGTTGCATCCGGAGGCTTGTAGACTACCACAATGACTAGGTTTTGGTTCTCAATCTTTACTGGAGAGTTTACCTGGAGAGAGTTCCGGGGGTCAACACCCCCACGGCCCGGTCTGTGACCAGGCCTCCTGGTGGATCAGAGCCTGATCAACCAGGCTGTTGCTGCTGGCTGCACGCAAACTAACGTACGAGCCACAGCCCGGCTGGTCAGGAACCGACTTTAGGTGCTTGTCCAGTGCCAGCTTGAAGACTGCCAGGGGTCTGTTGGTAATCCCCCTTATGTATGCTGGGAGGCAGTTGAACAGTCTTGGGCCCCTGACACTTATTGTATGGTCTCTTAACGTGCTAGTGACACCTCTGCTTTTCATTGGGGGGATGGTGCATCGTCTGCCAAGTCTTTTGCTTTCGTAGTGAGTGATTTTTGTGTGCAAGTTCGGTACTAGTCCCTCTAGGATTTTCCAGGTGTATATAATCATGTATCTCTCCCGCCTGCATTCCAGGGAATACAGGTTTAGGAACCTCAAGCGCTCCCAGTAATTTAGGTGTTTTATCTCCGTTATGCGCGCCGTGAAGGTTCTCTGTACATTTTCTAGGTCAGCAATTTCACCTGCCTTGAAAGGTGCTGTTAGTGTGCAGCAATATTCCAGCCTAGATAGAACAAGTGACCTGAAGAGTGTCACCATGGGCTTGGCCTCCCTAGTTTTGAAGGTTCTCATTATCCATCCTGTCATTTTTCTAGCAGATGCGATTGATACAATGTTATGGTCCTTGAAGGTGAGATCCTCTGACATGATCACTTGTTACATTCACTTGTTAGACGAAGAATGAGGGGAGACCTGATCGAAGTGTATAAGTGGAAGACAGGTATTAATAAAGGGGATATTAATAAGGTCTTGAGGATATCTCTCCAAGAGAGAACCCGCAGTAATGGATTTAAATTAGATAAGTTTAGATTTAGGAAGGACATAGGAAAGTATTGGTTTGGAAATAGGGTAGTTGATGAGTGGAACAGTCTACCTAGTTGGGTTATTGAGGCTAGGACCTTGGGAAGTTTCAAATTTAGGTTGGATAAGTACATGAGCAGTGGGGGTTGGATTTGAGTGGGACTTGCACATCAGAGCTTATTACTTGGGTAGCATTGAAAACTGGGTTTGGCAAATGTTTTGTTAGTGGGATGAATTGTAAAGGACCTGCCAAGTATGGGCCAACAGGCCTCCTGCAGTGTTCCTCCTTTCTTATGTTCTTATATCAGACACTACACCTGTTTGAAGAGATAAATTAAAAATATTAGTTAATGGGTCACAGAGTTCCATTTTGCATTCCTTAAGAACCCTTGAAAAAACCTCATCAGGACCCGGCGACTTATTTTGCTTCAGTCGGTCTATTTGTTTCATAACCATATCACTAGTGACTTGATGTTACATAATTTATCTTCTTCACGCCCACTATAAAAATTAATTACTGGAATATTATTAGTGTCACCGAGAGAAAATAATTATTTAAAATCGAGCACATTTCATTCTGTTTGTCAGTAAGATGCCCATAGTTATTTTTAAGGGGACCTATCTTATCTCTAACTTTTGTTCTATATACCTGGAAAAAACTTTTTGGGTTAGTTTTAGAATCCCTAGCAACTTTAATTTCATAGTCCCTTTTAGCTTTTCTTATCCCCTTTTTAATGTCCCTCTTAATGTCAATATACTGATTCATAAGATGACCCTCACCTCTTTTGATACGCCTGTAAATTCCTTTATGCCCTAATTATACTGCATATGTGTTTATATTTTCATTATGGCCTAATAGATATTTCAGCCTATTATTCATCCATTTTGGGTCATTTCTATTTGATCTAATTTCTTTATACGGGATAAACGATCTTTGAGCCTCATGTATAGTGTTCAGAAAACTGTCATATTGATATCTCTCTTCATTACCCCAGTCAACAGATGATGTGTGTTCTCTAAGCCCATCATAATCTGCTAAGCGAAAATCTGGGACTGTTACCGAGTTATCCCTACTATCATACTTCCATTCAATGCTAAATGTAATTGATTTGTGGTCGCTAGCACCCAGTTCCTCTGAAACTTCTAAATTATTAACAAGGGATTCATTGTTTGCCAGAACTAAGTCAAGCAGGTTATTACCCCATGTAGGTTCTGTCACAAACTGCTTCAAAAAACAATCCTGAACTACTTCTAAGAAGTCGTATGATTCTAAATTCCCAGTCAAGAAATTCCAATCAATATGACTAAAGTTAAAGTCTCCTAGAATTACTACATTATCGTCCCTTGTGGCCCTAACAATTTCCTCCCATAGTAGTCTCCCTTGGTCGCTATCTAAGTTTGGGGGACGGTATATCACTCCTAAAATTAATTTTTCATGCCCCTCTGAAAATTCTATCCAAACAGACTCTGTATGTGTTACTTCAGACTTAATACCCATTTTTATGCAACAGTTCAAGCGATCTCGGACATACAATTCCACCCCACCCCCTTCCCGACACTTCTATCTACTTGGAACAATTTAAAACCCTGAATGTGACATTCCGCAGGCATGTCCCGACTTTTTGAATTAAACCACGTCTCAGTTAAGGCAAATACGTCAATGTTACCTGCGCTAGCAACTAGTCTCAACTCGTCCATCTTATTCCTAGCACTGCGACTATTTGTGTAATATATATTTAAAGACCCTCCTCTGTCTTTACCCTTCCTGCTCCTTTCTGTTATTCCACTAAACCTATTACTGTCCTTGTCAATTAGTGCTTTCCAATATCCACCTCATTTTGCCTATTACTAGTTCTCCTAATGCACATATTACTGCACTGCGACTTCACTGCTTTCCCGCCAAAACCCATACCACTAACTATTCCTAGTTTAAAGACCTAACAACTCCCTCCACTGCGTTGGCCAGTGCTCCCACCCCTATGCCACCTCTCTGGCTCTATGCTGCACTTCCTACAATTGTGATGGAATGAACACATCGATTCCAGGTTGAGGGACTGATTACCTCAAACTTCTACTCTCCTTACCCATTTCCACTTTGAAGATTGAGACACTTATGCAACATATGGGAATCTTTATTCAGGAAACGTTTCGCCACACAGTGGCTTCATCAGTCTGATACAAAGTAGAAAGGCGTAAGGAGAGGAGGAGTTTGAGGTAATCAGTCCCTCAGCCTGGATTCGATGTGTTAAGAACATAAGAATGTAGGAACACTGCAGAAGGCCTACTGGCCCATGCGAGGCAGGTCCTTATCAAAACGACCACTACCTAAAGATACCCAAGAAATAACTCCCATAACCAATGACACCATTCAAACCCAGTCCCTCCCACTCATATATTTGTCCAGTCTCTTCTTAGAATGTACAACATAGGTTGTTAAAGATTCGCCGGTATTCTCCCGGCCCGGGCCCTTCCAAGTGGTGGCCCGGCACTGGCTCCCTGTCTAGGGAGTGTCTGAGACCTAAGTCTCCCATGGGAGGAGGCACAAGTACCCCCCTCATCTTGTGAGCTGCAAACTCGGGCTCTGGCACCAACCCTGCCCTAGAAGGGCAAGGCATGGTGTCGATCGTGCTAGCGCTGTGCTCTCCTGTGTGGAGTGTCGTGTGTTAGTGTTCATTTTCATTCATTCATGTTGATTCGCCAGTACTTCCGGTCCAGGTCTTCTCCAGATGGTGACCCAGCAGTGGCCCCCCGGGTGGGGGGTGACATCATCAGTGGTGACGTGTACTTAGCTCTGTGAAGACCTGTTTGCGCGCTCTCTACGAACTGAAGCAAGATGCCCTCCATCGAGCAACTTTACCAACAGCTTAAGGAAGAATTGAGGATGGCGAAGATGGAGATTCGGCGACTGACCGAGGAAAACAAGAAGATTCGTAGTAGTCCTCCTGTTTTGAGTCCTCAGGTCAAGAAAGGAAACTGGTCAGTGGCTGGACAGCAGGGAACGAAGTTGACGATGAAGAAGACGAATGGAAAGGTAGAAACGATGAAGAAGAAAGAGACTGCTGTGGAAACTGTTGTGGAAACATCTAATACATTCTCAGTGCTACCCGACGAATGTGAGTCGACTACTGGGAACGTCACGACGAACAACACCAAGGAAGGTAAGAATATTGTTGTTGTTGGGGATAGCCAAGTTAGGTATATGGATAGGGCGTTCTGCTTGAAGGACAGGAGTAGGAGACAGAGTTTGCTTTCCTGGGGCTGGGATGGAGGATATTGTTAACCGTCTGGATGACATCATGAGAGGTAATGGGAGCAATCCTATTATCTGTCTCAGTGCTGGAGGCAACGATGTTGGCAGACGTAGGAGTGAAGACCTGATTAGCAGGTATAGGTCAGCAATGATGACAAATTAGACACATGTGCAACTCTTGGGTATCTTTATTGAGGAAACGTTTTGCCACACAGTGGCTTCATCAGTCCATACAAAGGAGAATCTTGAAGAACAGGAGGAGAATGAGGTAATCAGTCCCTCAACCTTGAGTCAATGTGGTCAGTCCATCAATCTTGAATAGAATACGGCATACGTGCGGAGAAGGAGCTTATAAACCGTTGGTAGGAGAGGTGCAGCATTCATAGGTGGTGTCACATTTGTTCAATGTGGAAGTAGGTCGTGCCCAAGAATTAGGCAAGCGAAGAATTCCCAAGTATTTAGATCCCAAGAAGTTGCAGTGTCTGACAGGTTTGTAGATGAATGGTTCAGAGAACCGACATGTTGATAAATTAGACACATGTGCAACTCTTGCGTATCTTTATTGAGGAAACGTTTTGCCACACAGTGGCTTCATAAGAACATAAGAAAGGAGGAACACTGCAACAGGCCCGTTGGCCCATACTAGGCAGGTCCTTTACAATTCATCCCACTAATAAAACAACCCAAATTTTCAATGTTACCCAAGAAATAAGCTCTGGTGTGCAAGTCCCACTCAAATCCAACCCCTCCCACTCATGTACTTATCCAACCTAAATTTGAAACTACCCAAAGTCTTAGCCTCAATAACCCAACTAGGTAGACTGTTCCACTCATCAACTACCCTACTTCCAAACCAATACTTTCCTATGTCCTTTCTAAATCTAAACTTACCTAATTTAAATCCATTATTGCGGGTTCTCTCTTGGAGAGATATCCTCAAGACCTTATTAATATCCCCTTTATTAATACTTATCTTCCACTTATACACTTCGATCAGGTCTCCTCTCATTCTTCGTATAACAAGTGAATGTAACTTAAGTGTCTTCAATCATTCTTCATAAGGAAGATTTCTAATGCTATGTATTAATTTAGTCATCCTACGCTGAATGTTTTCTAACGAATCTATGTCCATTCCGTAATATGGAGACCAGAATTGAGCTGCATAATCTAGGTGAGGCTTTACTAATGATGTATAAAGCTGCAGTATGACCTCTGGACTTCTTGATATAAATCCCAGTAATCTATTCCCTTATTACGTACGCTTAGGCACTGCTGTCTTGGTTTAAGGCTGCTGCTCATCATAACCCCCAAGTCCTTTTCGCAATCTGTATGGCTAAGTTCTACATCATTTAACTTATAAGTGCTAGGGTTATGGGCACTCCCGAGCTTCAGAACCTTGCATTTATCTACATTGAACTGCATCTGCCACTTTTCTGACCAAGAATAGAGTTTATTTAAATCCTCCTGAAGTTCCCTAACATCTACGTTTGAATCAATTATCCTACCTATCTTTGTGTCATCGGCGAATTTGCTCATATCACTAGTAATTCCCTCATCAAGATCATTGATATATATTATAAACAACAACGGGCCCAAGGCTGATCCCTGTGGAACGCCACTTGTTACAGATCCCCACTCGGATTTAACCCCATTTATGGACACACTCTGCTTCCTGTCTGTGAGCCATGACTCAATCCACGAGAGCACTTTTCCCCCAATGCCATGAGCTGCCACTTTCTTTAACAGTCATTGGTGCGGAACTCTATCAAAAGCCTTACTAAAATCTAAGTAAATAATATCAAATTCTTTATCGTGGTCAACAGCCTCATAAGCTTTACTGAAGAAAGTTAATAAATTAGTTAGACAAGACCGGCCTCTTGTGAATCCATGCTGAGTATCATTAATCAAACTATGCTTATCAAGATGGCTTCTCATAATCTCATCTATAACTGACTAGTAATTTGCCTACAATTGAGGTCAGGCTTATTGGGCAGTAATTTGACGGTAACGACTTGTCCCGTTTTAAAAATAGGAATTACATTAGCCATCTTCCACATATCAGACACTACACCTGTTTGAAGAGATAAATTAAAAATATTAGTTAATGGTTCAGAGTTCCATTTTGCATTCCTTAAGAACCCTTGAAAAAACCTCATCAGGACCCGGCGACTTATTTTGCTTCAGTCTGTATCTGCTTCACAACCATTTCACTAGTGACTGTGATGTTACATAATTTATCTTCTTCTAGCCCACTATAAAAATTAATTACTGGAATATTGTTAGTGTCTTCCTGTGTGAAAACTGAGAAAAAATAATTATTTAAAATCGAGCACATTTCATTCTCTTTGTCAGTAAGATGCCCAGAGTTATTTTTGAGGGGACCTATCTTATCTCTAACTTTTGTTCTATAGATCTGGAAAAAACTTTTTGGGTTAGTTTTAGAATCCCTAGCAACTTTAATTTCATAGTCCCTTTTAGCTTTTCTTATCACCTTTTTAATGTCCCTCTTAATGTCAATATACTGATTCATAAGATGACCCTCACCTCTTTTGATATGCCTATAAATTCCTTTCTTATGCCCTAGTAGATATTTCAGCCTATTTTTCATCCATTTTGGGTCATTTCTATTGATCTAATTTCTTTATACGGGATAAACGTTCTTTGAGCAGCATGTATAGTGTTCAGAAAACTGTCATATTGACAGCTCTCTTCGTTACCCCAGTCAACAGATAAGTGTTCTCTAAGCCCATTGTAATCTGCTAAGCAAAAATCTGGAACTGTTACTGAGTTGTCCCTACTATCATACTTCCATTCTATGCTAAAGGTAATTGATTTGTGATCACTTGTGCTAAGTTCCTCATTAATTTCTAAATTATTAACAAGGGTTTCCTTGTTCGCCAGAACCAAATCAAGTAGGTTATTTCCCCTTGTAGGTTGTCACAAACTGCTTCAAAAAACATTCATGAACTACTTCTAAGAAATCATTTGATTCTAAATTCCCAGTCAAGAAATTCCAAACAATGTGACTAAAGTTAAAGTCCCCTAGAATTACTACATTATCGTGCCTTGTGGCCTTAACAATTTCCTCCCACAGTAATTTCCCTTGGTCCCTATCTAAGTTTGGGGGATGGTATATCACTCCTAGAATCAATTTTTTATGCCCCTCTGAAAATTCTATCCAGACAGACTCTGTATGTGTTACCTCAGATTTAATACCCATTTTTATGCAACAGTTCAAGTGATCTCGGACATACAGTGCCACCCCACCTCCCTTACTGATATTTCTATCTACTTGGAACAATTTAAAACCCTGAATGTGACACTCCAAAGGCATGTCCCGACTTCTGAAATTAAACCATGACTCAGTGATTGCAAATACATCAATGTTACCTGCACTAGCAACTAATCTCAACTCATCCATCTTATTCCTAGCACTACGGCAATTAGCATAATATAATTTTAAAGACCCTCCTTTCTCTTTACCCTTCCTGCTCATATCTGTTTTTTCACTAAACCTATTACTGTCCTTGTCGCCTAGTGCCATTAACTTTCCAATATCCACCTCATTCCGCCTATTACTAGTTCCCCTAGAACTCATAGTATTACTACACTTGGACTTCACTGTATTCACGACAAAACCCATACCACTATCCATTCCTAGTTTAAAGACCTAACAGCTCCCTCCACTGCCGTTGCCAGTGCCCCTACCCAAGACCTAGATAAGTGAACTCCATCCCTGGCATACATGTCATTTCTGCCATAAAAGAGGTCCCAGTTGTCAATGAATGTTACCGCATTTTCCTTACAGTATTTGTCCAGCCAGCAATTGACACCAATTGCCCTGGACAACCATTCATTTCCAACTCCTCTCCTTGGCAAAATACCACATATGACAGGGTTCCCACCCTTCTTCCTAATTAACTCTATTGCTGACCTATACCTGCTAATCAGGTCCTCACTCCTACGTCTGCCAACATCGTTGCCTCCCGCACTGAGGCAGATAATAGGATTGCTCCCATTACCTTTCATGATGTCATCCAGACGGCTAACAATATCCCCCATACCAGCCCCAGGAAAACATACCCAGTGCCTCCTCTTCCTGTCCCTTAGACAAAAGGTCCTATCCATAAACTTAACCTGACTGTCTCCTACTAAAACAATGTTCTTACCTTCATTTGTGGAATTTGTCGTGACATTCTTGATGGTCTTCATTGGGGTATCAAGGGATGTCTCACTCACGTCTGCCAATGCTTCCTTGGTGCTCGTTGTGACGTTCCCAGTACACAATCCACATTCGTCTGGTAACATCGAAAATGGGTTGGAAGTCTCCACAGCAATCTTCATCAGTCAATACAAAGGAGAATTTTGAAGAATAGGAGGAGAATGAGGTAATCAGTCCATCAAGCTTGAATAGAATACAGCATACATGCGGAGAAGGAGCTTATAAACCATAGGCAGGAGAGGTGCAGCAGTCATAGGTGGTGTCACATTTGTTCAATGTGGAAGTAGGTCGTGCCCAAGAATTAGGCAAGCGAAGAATTCCCAAGTATTAAGATCCCAAGAAGTTGCAGTGTCTGACAGGTTTGTAGATGAATGGTTCAGAGAACCGACATGTTGATAAATTAGACACATGTGCAACTCTTGGGTATCTTTATTGAGGAAACGTTTTGTCGCACAGTGGCTTCATCAGTCAATACAAAGGAGAATCTTGAAGAATAGGAGGAGAATGAGGTAATCAGTCCCTCAACCTTGAGTCGATGTGGTCAACATAACGGAGCCAGGTGACAGTCGAAGGAATAATGGTGGAGAAACGCTCGGCTTCCAGATGTTCCATGTATAAGTTCGCACTGAGTGGCGAGCCCATGGGTAGACCAAAAGTTTGTTGAAAGAGGGGATTTTCGAAAGAGAAACACGTAAAGCCGACACATAGTTAAACGAGGTCGATGAAATCGCTGGCCATCGATCTCCTATGCAGAAAAATTGACGATTCACTTGATCTTCCTATTCCAGCCAGCGATTTCATCGACCTCGTTGAACTATGTGTCAGCTTTACGTGTTTCTCTTTCGATAATCACCTCTTTCAACAGACTTTTGGTCTATCCATGGGCTCGCCACTCAGTGCCGTCCTGACGAACTTATACATTGAACATCTGGAAGCCGAGCATTTCTCCACCATTATTCCTTCGACTGTCACCTGGCTCCGTTATGTTGACGACATTCTCCTCATAACTCCCAGGCGCTTCAACGTTCAAGCTCTCCAAGACAAGCTCAACCAGGTCGAGCCCTCAATCCAGTTCACACTTGAAGAAGAAGTCGACAACACTCTTCTTTTCCTTGATGTTCTTCTCTGCAAAGCTGACCATGAACTTCGTTTTAAAATCTATCGAAAACCAACCAACCAAAACGATCTTCTCCACTTCTACTCTCACCACGACACCAAAACTAAACGTGGTGTAATAATAGGCTTCTTCCTGCGTGCACTCAGAATCTGCAGCAATGAGTTCCTTGAGGAAGAATGTACTACAATTGAACATGTATTTTCTAAACTCTACTATCCTCCTCACTTCATCAGAGACTGCAGACGGCGGGCATTAAACATTTCCAACACACCCAGAGAAGACACTGCCGAGAAGAGATACATAGTCCTCCCCACCAACTCCATTGCCAAACATGTTTCCAACATCTTTTCCAATACCTCATTCCAAGTATCTACCTCCACAACCACGACCATCAAGGACATCACCAGTAGTAGACAGGACAAGCTTCCATCCTCTGCAGGGGTATACATAATCCCTTGTAATGACTGCAACAAATTATACGTGGGCGAAACATCAAGAGACCTCCAAACACGTATTTCAGAACACCAATATGCAAGCAGGACTGACGATACAAGGAATGCCTGTGTACAACATCGCAATTCACACAACCATTTAATTAACTACAGAAACTCAAGACTTATCGCCACAGAAGACAACACTCAATACCGAAGAATCCTGGAATCATCGCTTATCTCTATAACCAACAATTTCAACCAGAACAATGGCTTCTATAACATAGCTGAACCACTTGCCAAGAAACTTCTTAATTGCTATCCCACATAAGAACATAGAACACTGCAGAAGGTCTGCTCACAACTTATCCAATACCCCTTTCAAGTGACCCAAGATTTTAAGACTCTATAACCCCACCCGGTAGATCATCAGATGCAGCATTCTCCACCTGACCTCAACATTCTCAACCTGACTATAAATACTCACGTACCTTCCATCCCAGGTAGATCTGTTTGTGACTTGAAAAAGCCCACTGTGTGGGCGAAACGTTGTCAATAAAGGATCACATTAACTGCATGTGTGTTTATGTTTCCCTTTCTCTCATATATTTATCCAACCTAAATTTGAAACTCCCCAAAGTCCTAGCCTCAATAACATAAGAACCAGTATTACAACTACTATTACAACTATTACCACTATTACAACTACTACAACCATCTCTACCACCATCGACCACTATCACAACTGCTTCCACTCTACCACCACCTTCATATTTTTCTACAAACTCTTTCTTAAATTATACGTGTTTCTCACATTCTTTACCAAAGGGCTGGCACTAGAAGCTTTCTTTGGAGCCATGGTGACTTATTTAGCAGTTGCAAACACTAAAACAAATGGAATATTATGAAATGTATCGTATAATTTCAGAAATTGTTTAAAAACAAAGATGAATAGGAAAAATGTGCAGAAGAAAAAACATAATGGTATTTTATGCTAACAGTCAAAGTGCAAGAAATAAGATTAATGAACTATGTTTGATAGCATGTGCTGGGAACTTCGATGTCATTGCATTAACTGAAACGTGGTATGATTTAAAGTCGGGATATGATTGCCGAGTGTAATATTCAAGGGTTTAAGTTGTTCCATGTGGATAGATGTTGTGGGAAGGGGGGAGGAGTTGCATTATATGTGTGGAAAATAAATTCCCATAATTATACTGTATATATTTTATAATGTAAATATACATGATTAATGCATTACTGTTGTTCTAAATTGTATTTTGAATAAAACCAACCGGGTTCGCCCTGCGCCTGCGTGGATGTGCGGGGGGGGGGGGGGGGGGGGGTCAAAACAGGGCATGGGTCGGGCGGGAGTGTTTTGAATGTAGTGAGGAGGCTGTGAAAACATGGGACCAGGAAATTGGCATTCACGGCGGCCTAAGGATTAGTATAAGCCTCATAATAGGAAGTGTCGAGACTGTCCCTGGTGAAGAGTGAGGGAACGTGATTGACGGCACCGCTGTAATAAGTGGTAAAATTAGTGAATAATGGTAGGATCGGGGGTGACGGGTGCGCCGCCATGGAATGCGTCCAGGGAAAATTACCCGTGAGTTAATCCTCACTCATCGGTCTCAGATCTTAATGGAGTGACCTCTAATGTGTATAATAATTATGAGACATTAAATCGTCTTGTGAATTGTAATGTAATCAGTGATAATAACACTAAGTTAAGAGAATATGTGAAGTGAAATGAGTCGCCGTTCTCAGAGTGAGCATCGGTTTATCTCGTGTTCCTTGTCTCGAGGATAGTGAAGGTTTTACAGAGTTACGACTTCTAAACCGGGATAAGCCAACGAATACCTCGTCCTGTTGGAATATGAACTGTGTCGGTGTAGCAGGGTATCGAGATGAGATGGTGAATGGAGGAAATAGGAGTATCAATCGCCCACAGTTAAGTAACCCTTCTAGTTATAGCAGACTGATACTGGCCAGTTAGGCATGTTATAATTGGATAGGTTATGGGTGATCCAGCTACATCAAGTGACCACCAAAGAATATCTGGTAAGTGGTGGGATTATGTACAAGTGTTTTTCCTTGATGGATATATCCAAGTGTAACCTACCCCCCCCTCCCCCCTTCATTCAGTTAAACTAATATAATCTATACAGTCCACAATTAATTAGTAGCACCGTACTTGTGGGTGCTATCCAATTTATACTGGTCCCGGATAGATATGGATAAGATTGTGAGGTCGAAGGAACCACCTGCCGTGACCAGGGGTGGTTAAGTTTTCTCACATGTCTACATGGGGTGACTACGGTAAACAATATGGTTGTCTCCCAATGAGATTACTTGTATGCATGTAATGTTGAGGTACATACAGGTAACACCCTACAAAATTTTCCATAATATGTTCGAGAAAATATTAACTGTTGCATAAAAACAGGTTAAAAACAGATGGAACAGCAACAGAATCTGTTTGGGTAGAGTTTGTAGAAGGTCAACAAAAGCTAATTCTAGGTGTAATATACTGACCTCCAGGCTTGGATCACGATAGAGGGAGACTTCTTTGGGACGAAATTGTTAGGGCTTCTAGACACAATAACATAGTGATTGTAGGGGATTTTAACTTTAGTAGTCAAATAGACTGGAATTCTTTGACCGTTTGACCGGTAATCTGGAGTCCAGTGACTTTATGGAAACAGTTCAAGACTGGTTTTCTGAAGTAGTGTGTAACAGAGCCTACCAGGGGTAATAATTTGCTTGACCTAGTCTTGTCAAATAAAGAAACACTCGTAAATAATCTGGAAATCACTGAAGAGCGTGGAACAAGTGATCACAAATCCATCACTTTTAGCAATAACTGGGAATACAGGAATAACGATAATACAGTAAAAATCCCTGATTTTCGTTCTGCCGATTATAATGGACCTAGGTAACACCTGTCAAATCTTGACTGGGGTTATCTAGCTAATGATTCTATTGACGATGATCATACTTATGATTATGAAGGGATCTGCGTTTATCATTCTTTTCTTAATAATGTACACCGTGCTCAGAGTATATACATTCCCCAGAGAGAAATTAGATCTGATAATAACGATCCTAAATGGGTTACCAGAAGGCTAAAGCATTTATTAGGGGAGAAAAGGGGAATATATAGGCGTATCAGAAGGGGAGAGGTTAACCTTACTGACCAATATGTTCAGCTTAAAAGAGAAGTAAAATAGGGGATTAGAAAGGCTAAACGTGACTATGAAATTAGAGTTGCTAATGAATTAAAGACCAATCCAAAGGGGTTCTTTCAAGTGTATAGGACGAAGGTTAAGGAAAAAGTAGGGCCTCTGAAAATTGGGAATGGACAGCTGATGGATAATGAATTGGAAATGTGTTCCATATTTAATGACTATTTTTTGACAGTTTTTACACAGGAAGACATAAATGAGATTCCAGAAATTAACAATTATTCAGTTCCTGACGAATTCAAATTGACTAATATTACTGTCACGAGGGACATGGTTATCAAACAGATAGACAAACTGAAGCAAAGTAAGTCCCCGGGGCCCGATGAGTTATTTTCCAGGGTACTTAAGGAATGCAAGATGGAACTTAGTCAGCCATTAACGAGTGTGTTCAATGCATCATCCTTACAGGTGTTGTGCCAGAGTTGTGGAAGATGGCCAATGTGGTTCCTATATTCAAATCAGGGGATAAGTCCACTCCTTCAAATTACTGCCCAATAAGCCTGACATCTATAGTTGGCAAATTACTAGAATCAATTATAGCTGACATTATTAGAAGTCACCTTGAAGAGCATAACTTGATAAAGGAATCTCAGCATGGGTTTACGAGAGGTCGTTCCTGCCTGACAAACTTACTGAAGTTCTTCAATAGAACATATCAGGCAGTAGACAGTGATAAAGAATATGATATTGTTTATTTGGATTTTAGTAAAGCCTTCGATAGAGTACCTAACAAGAGACTTAAGAAAAGTGGCAGCTCATGGTATAGGAGGTAAAGTTCTAGCATGGATAGAGGCATGGCTTACCAATAGAAAGCAGAGAGTTTCCATTAATGGGTTCAAATCAGAATGGGGCTTATTTACTAGTGGCATTCCACAAGGATCAGTTTTAGGCCCTCTCTTGTTCATAATTTACATTAATGATCTTGATGAAGGGATTACGAGTGACATGAGCAAGTTTGCTGATGATACAAAGATAGGCCGTATGATTCATTCTGAGGAGGATAGCAATGAACTGCAGGAGGATTTAGACAAATTAATGTCTTGGTCTGAAAAATGGCAGATGAAGTTCAATGTGGATAAGTGTAAGGTACTGGTCCTTGGTAATGAAAATAACCCTCGAAGCTATAAACTAGGTGAAGTAGAGCTCATCATACAGAGTGTGAAAAGGACTTGGGAGTCATTTTTTTTTTTTATTATCACACTGGCCGATTCCCACCAAGGCAGGGTGGCCCAAAAAAGAAAAACTTTCACCATCATTCACTCCATCACTGTCTTGCCAGAAGGGTGCTTTACACTACAGTTTTTAAACAGCAACATTAACACCCCTCCTTCAGAGTGCAGGCACTGTACTTCCCATCTCCAGGACTCAAGTCCGGCCTGCCGGTTTCCCTGAACCCCTTCATAAATGTTACTTTGCTCACACTCCAACAGCACGTCAAGTATTAAAAACTATTTGTCTCCATTCACTCCTATCAAACACACTCACGCATGCCTGCTGGAAGTCCAAGCCCCTCGCACACAAAACCTCCTTTACCCCCTCCCTCCCTCCAACCTTTCGTAGGCCGACCCCTACCCCGCCTTCCTTCCACTACAGACTGATACACTCTTGAAGTCATTCTGTTTCGCTCCATTCTCTCTACATGTCCGAACCACCTCAACAACCCTTCCTCAGCCCTCTGGACAACAGTTTTGGTAATCTCGCACCTCCTCCTAACTTACAAACTACGAATTCTCTGCATTATATTCACACCACACATTGCCCTCAGACATGACATCTCCACTGCCTCCAGCCTTCTCCTCGCTGCAACATTCATCACCCATGCTTCACACCCATATAAGAGCGTTGGTAAAACTATACTCTCATACATTCCCCTCTTTGCCTCCAAGGACAAAGTTCTTTGTCTCCACAGACTCCTAAGTGCACCACTCACCCTTTTCCCCTCATCAATTCTATGATTCACCTCATCTTTCATAGACCCATCCGCTGACACATCCACTCCCAAATATCTGAATACATTCATCTCCTCCATACCCTCTCCCTCCAATCTGATATCCAATCTTTCATCACCTAATCTTTTTGTTATCCTCATAACCTTACTCTTTCCTGTATTCACTTTTAATTTTCTTCTTTTGCATACCCTACCAAATTCATCCACCAATCTCTGCAACTTCTCTTCAGAATCTCCAAAGAGCACAGTGTCATCAGCAAAGAGCAACTGTGACAACTCCCACTTTATGTGTGATTCTTTATCTTTTAACTCCACACCTCTTGCCAAGACCCTCGCATTTACTTCTCTTACAGCCCCATCTATAAATATATTAAACAACCACGGTGACATCACACATCCTTGTCTAAGGCCTACTTTTACTGGGAAATAATTTCCCTCTTTCCTACATACTCTAATTTGAGCCTCACTATCCTCATAAAAACTCTTCACTGCTTTCAGTAACCTACCTCCTACACCATACACCTGCAACATCTGCCACATTGCCCCCCTATCCACCCTGTCATACACCTTTTCCAAATCCATAAATGCCACAAAGACCTCTTTAGCCTTATCTAAATACTGTTCACTTATGTGTTTCACTGTAAACACCTGGTCCACACACCCCCTACCTTTCCTAAAGCCTCCTTGTTCATTTGCTATCCTATCCTCCGTCTTACTCTTAATTCTTTCAATAATAACTACCATACACTTTACCAGGTACACTCAACAAACTTATCCCCCTATAATTTTTGCACTCTTTTTTGTCCCCTTTGCCTTTATACAAAGGAACTATGCATGCTCTCTGCCAATCCCTAGGTACCTTACCCTCTTCCATACATTTATTAAATAATTGCACCAACCACTCCAAAACTATATCCCCACCTGCTTTTAACATTTCTATCTTTATCCCATCAATCCCGGCTGCCTTACCCCCTTTCATTTTACCTACTGCCTCACGAACTTCCCCCACACTCACAACTAGCTCTTCCTCACTCCTACAAGATGTTATTCCTCCTTGCCCTATACACAAAATCACAGCTTCCCTATCTTCATCAACATTTAACAATTCCTCAAAATATTCCCTCCATCTTCCCAATACCTCTAGCTCTCCATTTAATAACTCTCCTCTCCTATTTTTAACTGACAAATCCATTTGTTCTCTAGGCTTCCTTAACTTGTTAATCTCACTCCAAAACTTTTTCTTATTTTCAACAAAATTTGTTGATAACATCTCACCCACTCTCTCATTTGCTCTCTTTTTACATTGCTTCACCACTTTCTTAACCTCTCTCTTTTTCTCCATATACTCTTCCCTCCTTGCATCACTTCTACTTTGCAAAAACTTCTCATATGCTAACTTTTTCTCCCTTACTACTCTCTTTACATCATCATTCCACCAATCACTCCTCTTCCCTCCCGCACCCACCTTCATGTAACCACAAACTTCTGCTGAACACTCCAACACTACATTTTTAAACCTACCCCATACCTCTTCGACCCCATTGCCCACGCTCTCGTTAGCCCATCTATCCTCCAATAGCTGTTTATGTCTTTCCCTAACTGCCTCCTCTTTTAGTTTATAAACCTTCACCTCTCTCTTCCCTGATGCTTCTATTCTCCTTGTATCCCATCTACCTTTTACTCTCAGTGTAGCTACAACTAAAAAGTGATCTGATATATCTGTGGCCCCTCTATAAACATGTACATCCTGAAGTCTACTCAACAGTCTTTTATCTACCAATACATAATCCAACAAACTACTGCCATTTCGCCCTACATCATATCTTGTATTCTTATTTATCCTCTTTTTCTTAAAATATGTATTACCTATAACTAAACCCCTTTCTATACAAAGTTCAATCAAAGGGCTCCCATTATCATTTACACCTAGCACCCCAAACTTACCTACCACACCCTCTAAAAGTTTCTCCTACTTTAGCATTCAGGTCCCCTACCACAATCACTCTCTCACTTGGTTCAAAGGCTCCTATACATTCACTTAACATCTCCCAATGTTAAGTAGAAACCTAAAGCCAAGGCAGCAGTGCCTAAGTGTGCACAACAAGGCAAACAGATTACTTGGATTTATCTCTAGAAGTATAAGTAACAGAAGCCCAAAAGTTATTTTACAGCTCTATACATCACTGGTGAGGCCTCATTTAGATTATGCTGCTCAGTTTTGGTCTCCTTACTACAGGATGGATATAGACTCATTGGAGAACATACAGAGAAGAATGACTAAAATGATTTACTGCGCAAGGAATCTCCCGTATGAAGATAGACTTAAAGCCTTAAATCTTCGCTCTCTGGAGAGACGTAGAATGAGAGGAGATATCACTGAGGTGTGTAAGTGGATGACAGGCATAAACAAAGGAGATATTAATAAGGTATTGAGGGTGTCAAACCAGGTAAGAACCAGAAATAATGGATTTAATTTGGATAAATTTAGATTTAGAAAGGACATAGGTAAGTACTGGTTTTCTAACAGAGTTGTGGATGCGTGGAACAATCTTCCCAGTGGGGTGATAGAGGCTAGGACCTTGGGTAGCTTTAAGAAGAGATTGGACAAATATATGAGTGGGAGGGGCTGGGTTTGATTAGTGTCATTGGGTACGGGAGTTAATTCTTGGGTAGAGGTCGTTTTGATAAGGACCTGCCTTGTATGGGCCAGTAAGCCTTCTGCAGTGTTCCTCCATTCTTATGTTCTTATGAACTCGTGGGATCATCCTCACTCACTGATAAACAATGGCACACTGGCTGGGAAAGGACTGTGAGGGGGCTCGGGGCTGTGTGTACCTGTCACGGACAAACTACTATTTGCGAGTCAATCTACGATTAGCGAGTCCATGTTTATACGAAAATATTCTTATGATTTCCGAAATCTACGATTCTCGAGAACTACGATTATCGAGGGACCACTGTATATATATATTCTTCTTTCAGCACACCAGCCATATCCCACCGAGGCAGCGTCACCCAATAAGAAAAACGAATATTTCTCCTTTTAAAATTAGCAATGTATATACAGGAGAAGGGGTTTCTAGCCCCTTGCTCCCAGCATTTTAGTCGCTTCTTACAACACGCATGGCTTACGGAGGAAGAATTCTGTTCCACTTCCCCACCATGAGTCAGTTGCTGCTGCTGCTGTAGCACCATCAGCAGATATATATTTATATATATACAGTGGACCCCCGGTTAACGATATTTTTTCATTCCAGATGTTCAGGTGCCAGTACTGACCGAATTTTTTCCCATAAAGAATATTGTGAAGTTGATTAGTCCATTTCAGACCCCCAAACATACACGTCCAAACGCACTTACATAAATACACTTACATAATTGGTCGCATTGGGAGGTGATCGTTAAGCGGGGGTCCACTGTATATATATATTTATATGCAAAACAACCACTCTGAAAGAATAGAGAAATTCCAATCGCTTTCGTGACTACTCACATTATCAAGGAACTTGATAATGTGAGTTCCTTGATAATGTGAGTAGTCACGAAAGCACTTGGAATTTCTCTATTCTTTCAGAGTGGTTGTTTTGCATATTCTAAAATCACCTGTTTACTGTGATCTTATTGCATATATATATATATATATATATATATATATATATATATATATATATATATATATATATATATATATATATATATATATATATATATATATATATATATATATATATATATATATGCAAAACAACCACTCTGAAAGAATAGAGAAATTCCAAGCGCTTTCGTGACTACTCACATTATCAAGGAACTATGAAAGTAAAGCATCCAAGGAAGCTATATAAGGGGTCTGGTCGGCACCTCACTATCAGATCCCACAACGGTTTAAACACGTGACGCGCGGCGAGCCAACTTGGAAAGGTCCTTGGCACAACTCACCCCACAAACTATTCTACCCAAGAAATAAGAAATTTTAAAGATTATTTGTCCAGTGTATTATTAAATTCTTCCCAAATTCTATTAATTATAAATGGATCTAATTTATATAAACCAAAGGAAATATTCATATTATTGTCAAAACTGCTTTTTATGAAACAAGATTCAATTATATTCCTGTCGACCATGGACTTGCTTGATACTACTTTCTCAACTTTTTGAAAATCAATTGAGAAAGTAGTATCAAGCAAGTCCATGGTCGACAGGAATATAATTGAATCTTGTTTCATAAAAAGCAGTTTTGACAATAATATGAATATTTCCTTTGGTTTATATAAATTAGATCCATTTATAATTAATAGAATTTGGGAAGAATTTAATAATACACTGGACAAATAATCTTTAAAATTTCTTATTTCTTGGGTAGAATAGTTTGTGGGGTGAGTTGTGCCAAGGACCTTTCCAAGTTGGCTCGCCGCGCGTCACGTGTTTAAACCGTTGTGGGATCTGATAGTGAGGTGCCGACCAGACCCCTTATATAGCTTCCTTGGATGCTTTACTTTCATAGTTCCTTGATAATGTGAGTAGTCACGAAAGCGCTTGGAATTTCTCTATTCTTTCAGAGTGGTTGTTTTGCATATTCTGAAATCACCTGTTTACTGTGATCTTATTGCATATATATATATATATATATATATATATATATATATATATATATATATATATATATATAAAATATTTATATATATATATATTATATATATTATATATATATATATATATATATATATATATTATTTTTTTTTTATTATTATCACACCGGCCGATTCCCACCAAGGCAGGGTGGCCCGAAAAAGAAAAACTTTCACCATCATTCACTCCATCACTGTCTTGCCAGAAGGGTGCTTTACACTACAGTTTTTAAACTGCAACATTAACACCCCTCCTTCAGAGTGCAGGCACTGTACTTCCCATCTCCAGGACTCAAGTCCGGCCTGCCGGTTTCCCTGAATCCCTTCATAAATGTTACTTTGCTCACACTCCAACAGCACGTCAAGTATTAAAAACCATTTGTCTCCATTCACTCCTATCAAACACGCTCACGCATGCCTGCTGGAAGTCCAAGCCCCTCGCACACAAAACCTCCTTTACCCCCTCCCTCCAACCCTATATATATATATATATATATATATATATATATATATATATATATATATATATATATATATATTATATATATATATATATATATATATATATATATATATATATATATATATATATATATATATATATATATAATTTATATATATATATATATATATATATATATATATATATATATATATATATATATATATATATATATATATATATATAATTTATATATATATATATATATATATATATATATATATATATATATATATATATATATATATATATATATATATTTATGTATATATATATATATATATATATATATATATATATATATATATATATATATATATATATATATATATATATATATATATTTATATATATATATTTATATATATATATTTATATATATATATATATATATATATATATATATATATATATATATATATATATATATATATATATATATATTAATATATATATATTTACATATATATATATATTTATATATATATATACACCTACCAACCGACTTACGACCTGCTCGACATACGACAATTCTACTTACGACCGTGTTTTTTATGCCAAATTTTTGGGAAATAAACAAGTGTTTGTGTTGTACACAGTGTTTATCCTAAACCTTACAGTATAACATACAGTACTAACAGCATAAAAAGTAAAGTAAAACATGAAATACCAAAATAAAACAATAAAATAAAGTCATTACAAAAATGTTATGTTGATATTCAGTAGTAAAGTTCGACTTACGCCTGCTGGAAGTCCAAGCCCCTTGCCCACAAAACCTTCCTTACCCCTTCCTTCCAACCTTTTCGAGGACGACCCCTACCCCGCCTTCCTTCTCCTACAGATTTAAATGCTCTCCATGTCATTCTACTTTGATCCATTCTCTCTAAATGACCAAACCACCTCAACAACCCCTCTTCAGCCCTCTGACTAATACTTTTATTAACTTCACACCTTCTCCTAATTTCCACACTCCAAATTTTCTGCATAATATTTACACCGCACATTGCCCTTAGACAGGACATCTCCACTGCCTCCAACCACTTCCTCGCTGCTGCATTCACAACCCAAGCTTCACACCCATATAAGAGTGTTGGTACTACTATACGTACTTTCATACATTCCCTTCTTTGCCTTCATAGATAACGTTTTTTGACTCCACATATACCTCAACGCACCACTCACCTTTTTTCCCTCATCAATTCTAGGATTAACCTCATCCTTCATAAATCCATCCGCCAACACGTCAACTCCCAAGTACTATCTGAAAACATTCACTTCTTCCATACTCCTCCTCCCCAATTTGATATCCAATTTTTCTTTATCTAAATGATTTGATACCCTCATCACCTTACTCTTTTCTATGTTCACTTTCAACTTTCTACCTTTACACACACTCCCAAACTCATCCACTAACCTTTGCAATTTTTCTTTAGAATCTCCCATAAGCACAGTATCATCAGCAAAAAGTAACTGTGTCAATTCCCATTTTGTATTTGATTCCCCATAATTTAATCCCACCCCTCTCCTGAGCACCCTAGCATTTACTTCTTTTACAACCCCATCTATAAATATATTAAACAACCATGGTGACATTACACATCCCTGTCTAAGACCTACTTTTACCGGGAAGTAGTCTCCCTCTCTTCTACACACCCTAACCTAAGCCTCACTATCCTCATAAAAACTCTCTACACCTATTCCATATACTTGTAACATCTGCCACATTGCTCCCCTATCCACTATCATATGCCTTTTCTAAATCCATAAATGCAATAAAAACTTCCCTACCTTTATCTAAATACTGTTCACATATATGCTTCAATGTAAACACTTGATCTACACATCCCCTACCCACTCTGAAACCTCCTCGCTCATCCGCAATCCTACATTCTGTCTTACCTCTAATTCTTTCAATTATGACCCTATCGTACACTTTTCCTGGTATACTCATTAAACTTATTCCTCTATAATTTTTACAATCTCTTTTGTCCCCCTTCCCTTTATATAAAGGAACTATACATGCTCTCTGCCAATCCCTAGGTACCTTCCCCTCTTTCATACATTTATTAAACGAAAGTACCAACCACTCCAACACTATATCCCCACCTGCTTTTAACATTTCTGTCATGATCACATCAGTTCTAGCTGCTTTACCCCCTTTCATTCTATGTAATGCCTCACGTACCTCCCCCACACTTACATTCTGCTCTTCTTCACTCCTAAAAGATGGTATACCTCCCTGGCCAGTGCATGAAATTACCACCTCCCTTTCTTCCTCAACATTTAAAAGTTCCTCAAAATATTCTCGCCATCTACCTAATACCTCCCTCTCCCCATCTACTAACTCCCCTACTCTGTTTTTAACTGACAAATCCATATGTTCCTTAGG
Organism: Cherax quadricarinatus; assembly: GCF_038502225.1. NCBI lineage: Eukaryota > Metazoa > Arthropoda > Malacostraca > Decapoda > Parastacidae > Cherax > Cherax quadricarinatus. The sequence continues at coordinate 24,291,887 of NC_091334.1, read as the reverse complement.
CTTTCTTAACTTATTTAACTCACTCCAAAAAATTTTCTTATTTTCATTAATATTTCTTGACACTGCCTCTCCAACTCTATCATCTGCTCTCCTTTTGCACTCTCTCACAACTCTCTTCACCTTTCTTTTACTCTCCATATACTTTGCTGTTCTTATAACACTTCTGCTTTGTAAAAACCTCTCATAAGCTAACTTTTTCTCTTATCACACCCTTTACTTCATCATTCCACCAATCACTCCTCTTTCCTTCTGCCCCCCACCCTCCTATAACCACAAACTTCTGCCCCACATTCTAATACTGCATTTTTAAAACTATTCCAACCCTCTTCAACCCCCTCCCCCCATTACTCATCTTTGCACTAGCCCACCTTTCTGCCAATAGTCACTTGTATCTCACCTGAACTTCCTCCTCCCTTAGTTTATACACTTTCACTTCCCTTCTACTTGTTGTTGCCACCTTCGTCTTGTCCCATCTACCTCTTACTCTAACTGTAGCTACAACTAAATAATGATCCGATATATCAGCTGCCCCTCTAAAAACATATATATCCTGGAGCCTACCCATCAACCTTTTATCCACCAATCCATAATCTAACAAACTACTTTCATTACATGCTACATCATACCTTGTATATTTATTTATCCTCTTTCATAAAATATGTATTACTTATTACCAAATCTCTTTCTACACATAGCTCAATTAAAGGCTCCCCATTTACATTTACCCCATGCACCCCAAATTTACCTACTAGTCCCTCCACAACATTTTTACCCACTTTAGCATTGAAATCCCCAACCACAAGTACTCTCACATTTGGTTCAAATCTCCCCATGCATTCACTCAACATTTCCCAAAATCTCTCTCTCTCCTCTACACTTCTCTCTTCTCCAGGTGCATATATGCTTACTATAACCCACTTTTCACATCCAACCTTTATTTTACTCCACATAATCCTTGAATTAATACATTTATAGTCCCTCTTTTCCTGCCATATCTTATCCTTCAACATTATTGCTACTCCTTCTTTAGCTCTAACTATTTGAAACCCCTGACCTAATCCCATTTATTCCTCTCCACTGAAACTCTCCCACCCCCTTCAGAAAGTTGAAAGCTAACATAGATAAGAGTAAGAGAATGAGGGTATCAAACAAGGTAGATAAGAAAAATTGATTATCACATTGGAGGAAGTATAGAAAAAGTGATTGCGTTTAGATATTTGGGAGTAGATTTATCAGCAGATGGGTTTATGAAGGACAAGGTTAACCAAAGAACTGCTGAAGGAAAAAAGGCGAGTGGTGCACTGAGGTGTCTGTGGAGACAAAAAACGTTATCATAGAGGCAAAGAATGGAATGTACGAGAGTATAGTGGTACCAACACTCTTATATGGGTGTGAGGCATGGGTTGTGAATGCTGCAGCGAGGAGGAAGCTGGAGGCAGTATAATATTGTGTCTAAGGGCAATATGTGGTGTAAACATTATGAACAGAATTCACAGTGTGGAAATTAGGAAGTGTGGAGTTGCAAAAAGTATTATTCAGAGGGTTGAAGAGGGGTTATTGAAGTGGTTTGGCCATTTAGAAAGAATGAAGCAAAATAGAATGACTTGGAGGGTGTATAAATCTGTAGTGGAGGGGTGGAGGGGTAGGGGTTGTCCTAAGAAAGGATGGAGGAAGGGGGTAAGAGGTTGTGTGCAAGGGGTCTGGACATGCAGCAGGCATGTGTGAGCATGTTAGATAGGAGTGAATGGAGATGTATGGTTTTTGGGACTTGACAAGCTGTTGGGAGTGTGAGTAGCATAATATTTTATGAAGGGATTCAGGGAAACCAGTTAACGGACTTGAGTCTGGGGTTTGGGATATTGGAGTGACATCTAAACTGTCATATCTGGGCACCTCTGCAAAGACAGTGATTGTGTGAATGATGGTGAAAGTGTTTCTTTTTTGGTCATAATACCTCGGTGGGAGACGGCCAGTGTGTAAAAAAAAAAAAAAAGTATGAGCATATAATATATATATATATATATATATATATATATATATATATATATATATATATATATATATATATATATATATATATATATATATATATATATATATATATATATATATATATATATATATATATATACACATGTATATATATACATATACAGTGGTCCCTCGTTTTTCGTAATTAATCCGTTCCTGGAGCCGTTACTATAAACAAAATTTACGATTTGCGAATCAATTTTCCCCATAAGAAATAATGTAAATACAATTAATCCGTTCCTGACACCCAGAAGTATTAAAACAAAAAATTTTTTTACATGAAATATACATATAGTACATAAACAATACAATGGGAAATGATGAATGAAACATTAACAGCATAACACTTACCTTTAATGGAGATTTTTCTTAGTGTATGGGAGACTGGAGGAGGAGAGAGATTGGATTGTTTACAGTTTGGAAGGGGAATCCCCTTCCAGCAACACCTCAGGTACCAATTGCTTCTCTGGGGTTGCTTCTCTTCTGTTTCTTAATGCCACTAGGACCACCTTGAGAGTCACTCTAGTCCTGTCTCACAAAGTAACTGTGGAGAGAGCTCTGTTTCTGGTGTCTCTTTAACACTTCCCGAAAATGGCCCAAGACTTTGTCACTACATATTTCTCACTTTTACCACAGGCTTGGCACTAGGAGCTTTCTTTGGAGCCATGGTAGCTTATTTATTAATTGCAAGCACTAAAATGAGTGGAATATTATGAAATATTTCGTAGGAGCACTTGAGGGGACCTTCACTCACTGGTAAACAATGCCAGACTGGCTTGGTAGGGAGGCCGCCCCAGCTCACACCGTGCATATGCGTCCCAGACGAACTACTATTCGCGAGTCAACCTATGAAAAGCGAGTCCATGTTTATACGAAAATACCCCTATGATTGGCGAAATTGACGATTGCCGAGAACTACGAAAAGCGAGGGACCACTGTATATATATACATTTTTTTTTTTTAACATGTCGGCCATTTCCCACTGAGGCAGGGTGACCCAAAAAGAAAGAATAAAACTTTCATCATCACTCAACACTTTCACCATTACTCATACATAATAACTGTCTTTGCAGAGGTGCTCAGATACAACAGTTTAGACATCAATCTGAACTGCCAGTATACCAAACCCTTCCTTTAAAGTGCAGGCACTGTACTTCCAATTTCCAGGACTCAACTCCAGCTAACCAGTTTCCCTGAATCCTTTCACAAAATATGCAATAATTTTGCAAAAATCACTCTGAACCTAACAAAAAAATATATATTTCATTGTGTTTGTTTATTAAATTATTGTAATCTAAAATATATTTAGTTGGATTAGGCTAAATTAAATTGCACTTATGATAAAGTTAGGCAAGTTTTCTAAGGTTCTTTTGGTACACAATTATTAATTTTTAAATTAACATAAATGAAAAAATATATCTTTAAACGTATAAGAGAAAATTTTAGAAAAGATTTAATTTTAAACAAGTCTTGTTAATTGACCAGTTTTATCTATTTGGCACGACATTTACGTCAGGCATCGAATCAGCAGTCGTGTTAGAAGCCCAGTACAAAAATACTGAGCTACATTACTCTGTATATAGTTTATATAAGTTAAGGATTTATGAATCAAACAAACATAAGAGAAATGGTAACTTTGAGCAATTATAAGTTGCTCTTAATTCAACCTTACTATCACAAAAATTAATACTGCAATGACCTAACTTTTATTACTACAGGTCCTCCATCACAAATCCGGCATCATTGGGACCTGTAGTGTGCCGGATTACTGAGTTTGCCGGATTACAGAGTGGTTAGGTTAGAATACACTTAATAAAATTAACCAACTTGACTTGCACAAAGTTCATTGAACATCGGCAAAAATCGAACATTTCCGCTACTTTGAGTTTAATTTCAAGGTACTTTTCGTCATGAAAGCAATCAAAATCATGTCTATTTCTGTAATATATCTTCCATTCTATCAAATGAGTCAAAAAAATTGAAAATACAACCATAAAAACCATACGAAAATATACTGCAGAGGTGGCTAATGGCTGAGAAGTGAACTCCCTTATTTATCGTCCGTCTTTTTTTATTTTTGCTGTACGTTAAGAAGCATCTTTCCATCATACATTGCCCAAGTTTCAATGAGACAGCCCAACAAACAACCGAGAAAAACAAAATTTACCAAAAACCATATAGTATTGCAAGCCCAAGCCAGGTACTGGAAATAAGTCACTTTGTCTGACTTTTCTGGGTTATCCTAGGTTCTCTATACATACACTGCTATGTATGATAATCTATGTAATTGTATTTGTGTATACCTGAATAAACTTATTTACTTCTAGTCTGTCAACTCAGTACAAGAAACCGCCCATTCACTTATTTCAACTACCCAATAAAGTGGTCAGAAATTGACAATTTGGCTGATTTCACACAAATTTCAACAGATGCCAATTTCAAAATAGGGTCCAGAATAAACAATGCAGACATTCCTAGCACTAAAATAACATTTTCTCTGTTCATTAGGCACAGCTACAGGCCTCTCTTATATTACTCTCGCTTACCATTTAGAATTTTTATTCACAAAAAAAAAAAAAATAGATTTACTGTTATGCAGACTGCTGCATTATTGTAATAATTGTATAATTAATGTCAACCCATTCTTGACACCATATTAGAATTTGGACTGGCAGGCGGACAGGTATTGGACGGTGACGTCATTTGTTTACTCTTGAGCTTTACTAAAGAATAGAACAATTTCGCTACTGTGAGTGCAATTTCAAGGTACTTTTCGTCATGAAAGCAATCAAAATCATATCTATTTCTGTAATATATCTTTCATTCTATCAAATGAAACCGAAAAAATGAGGATATAACCATAAAAACCATACAAAAATATACCGCTAAGCAGCCGCTAATGGCTGAGAAGTGAACTCCGCTATTTATGGTCTGATTTCTTTCATTTTTGGTGTACGTTAAAAAGTATCTTTCCATTATACATTGCCCAAGTATAAATAAGATAACCCAACAAACAACTGAGAAAATATAATAATAATAATAATAATAATAATAATATTATCTTTATTTACTACACGTACATGTACAAGGTATACAGGCCTAACTGACATCAGCGACATACTACTATATAGAAAGCCGCTTGTTATGCAGTGTATTTCAAGAAAATTAGGTCACTGTCCCAGGATAACACCCACACTAGTCGACTAACACCTAGGTACCCATTTACTGATGAGTAAATATAGACAACAGTTGTAAAGAAACATGCCTAATGTTTTACCCTGGCTGGGAATCGAATATTTACCAAAAATCATATATGGCTAACCCAAGCCAGGTACTAGAAATAAGCCACGTTGACTTTTTTGGGTTATCCTAGGTTCTCTACACATATGCTGCTATGTGTGATAATCTATATAGAGAAAATAACTTTTTTGTTTCAGGTTTATGGTGCAGTATGAGTGTATATCACAGTTAGCCCTGTGCTACACTCCATTTTCTCTAATATAAGCCCCCCAAGACGGATAGGAGAATGGTATTTGTATACCATATCCTCTTCATACCTCCATCGAACTGCTCGGTGTTATGCCAATTATTTATTCTGGAGTATTTAACATGTTTTATGTTGAACATTAAAATGATATAAAATACCGACAGATTGTTAGGTAAGACACATATGCAACAGTTAGGTATCTTTATTTCGAAACGTTTCGCCTACACAGTAGGCTTCTTCAGTCGAGTACAGAAAAGTTGATTGAAGCAGAAGAGACTTGAAGACGATGTAATCAGTCCATCACCCTTAAAGTTTTGAGGTGGTCAGTCCCTCAGTCTGGAGAAGAGCATTGTTCCAAAGTTTGAAACAATGCTCTTCTCCAGACTGAGGGGCTGACCACCTCAAAACTTTAAGGGTGATGGACTGATTACATCGTCTTCAAGTCTCTTCTGCTTCTATCAACTTTTCTGTACTCGACTGAAGAAGCCTACTGTGTAGGCGAAACGTTTCGAAATAAAGATACCTAACTGTTGCATATGTGTCTTACCTAACAATGTTTTATGTTATTTATATTGTTTATTATGTCATATTAGATCAATTGTGATAGGCAAATAAGCTGTAGTGTTGAAATTAGCATAATAATAAAGCATATTCTCCTGCTTCATGAGACTGAGCTCATGGCAACCGACAGTGGCTTCAAAGCCACCTTATCTTTAATGGATAATGTACTGTGTAGGTGCTTTACATAATGAGAAGCATTTCTTTTATTCATTGGAACCATGGCTAGGGCTCAAAGTAAGCAGGTTAAAACAATAAATGGAGAAAAAGAAATTGGAATGACTCATGCAGCAAGTAGTGCCACCAAACAGTACCAGCAGGTTGGTGTGGCGACCCTGGAAATTTGAAATTATGCAAGCCAAAATTAGTGCCGAATAACTGATTGCCGGATTTGTGATGGCAGACCTGTATTACTACTACTGTTACTGATACCACAACTATAATTACTTTACCACTAATTTTACACATACTACTACTAATGCTACTGTTACTACTAGTTCTCTATGTTTACTCTTAATACTACTGCCACTGCTATAACTACTGTTTTAATAGTTTTACCATACTATTGCATATAATTTTACTTTAATTCTTACTATTATTGCTATAATTCCTATTACAACTATTGTTGTAAAGCTACTACTAATACTACTATTGCTGTACTACCACTCATGTTACTATACAATCTCTAATAAATATTTTTATTATAACCACAACTGCACTATCTCTACTTTACTTCAGTCTCTATTACTATTACTGTACAACAGCAACTAGTAATACTCTGCTAGTATTTATATTGCTACTGTATAACTACTGCAGTGCTATTATTACTGTACTCTTACAAGTATTTACTGTATTAATACTATGACTATACTTTTATTCTTATTGTATTTACTGTGTAAGGTAGCACTGCATGATCCTTATGGATTTAGTGCTAACTTATGATTATATTATTATTAGTAGTAGTAATATGTGTATAAGTAAAGGTTGGTCAGTCATCATTTTATAATTTTTGCAATGTTAACTTATTGTGCTGAAGACTGCTGCTTCCCACACAATGTTTCATTCATAAAAACTCCTTATTTACATTAATTATAGCCAATCACAGGGAGCTTAATGTAGGGCAGTATTTCCCTACTGGACTTATAATATAAGCCCCGCCAACTCCTTTGTTATGCTGTTTAAACTTTTCTCCTTCATGCAAATTTTTTCTTGCCCATATTTTTTAAAACTGACAAAATTTTTTATTATATATGAGTCAGAAAGAACAGACACAAGGGGAATTGTTACTAAACACCACAAATTATGTAGTTGAAATTCTGGCAGTAAAGATTGAAAATGAAAACCAAAATCTCATCATTGTGGCTGTATAATGTATACAAGCCACCCAAAAATTCAAAGAAGGAACAGCTGAAAACTGATTACTATCCGGAAAATCTCCTAACTCCAGCCCCAAATACGTATCTTGTTGCTAGGTGATTTCAACTTAAGCCACCTAAAGTGAAGGAACATGGCAAATAATATTTTAGCAGATAACCCCAGGAGGCAGCTCATATCAATATTCATGCACACATGGGCTAGTAAATCTCTGCAACAAATTCACCTTAAGCCAGTTAATAGTGGAGCCAACAAGACTGGATGGAAAATACACTAGACCTTATCTTCACTAATAATGATGATCTGGTACGAGATATAAGAGTATGAAATACAATGGTTTAGAAAGACATGTAAGCAAACACTATAACATATTATTAGAAAACGTTTCGGTCCTGGGACCTTGATCACTTCTAACATACAGAGGTAGAAAGACATTATATACATAGGTGGAGTGAGAGATGTGACACACGTGACGTGAGGAATGTCATAAGAACATAAGAATGGAGGAACACTGTAGAAGGCCTACTGGCCCATGCGAGGCAGGTCCTTATCAAAACAACCTCTACCTATGATGAGGACGAGTAGACGATGAAATCATGTGACTCCTGTGTTGTTGGGTTGGTGCTGCTTAAGTATCATGTATGCCAATGTTTTTGAAATTTTGTAGTTTCCAGTGTTGCGTTCTATAGTGTCGGTGACGGCGATTAGTGAGGCTTCTAGGCACCGTCGGCGTCTGAGGTCTGGTTCGGTGAGAACGAGTTGTGCCTCATTTGATGAACTGGAATGAGGCACAACTCGTTCTCACCGAACCAGACCTCAGACGCCGACGGTACCTAGAAGCCTCACTAATCGCCATCACCGACACTATAGAACGCAACACTGGAAACTACAAAATTTCAAAAACATTGGCATACATGATACTTAAGCAGCACCAACCCAACAACACAGGAGTCACATGATTTCATCGTCTACCCGTCCTCATCATAGGTAGAGGTTGTTTTGATAAGGACCTGCCTCGCATGGGCCAGTAGGCCTTCTACAGTGTTCCTCCATTCTTATGTTCTTATGACATTCCTCAGGTCACGTGCGTCACATCTCACTCTCCGCCTATATATATAATGTCTTTCTACCTCTGTATGTTAGAAGTGATTAAGGTCCCAGGACCGAAACATTTCCTAATAATATGTTATAGTGTTTGCTTAAGTGTCTTTCTAAACCAACTTGTCGGTATTTATTACCAAGGTTTATACCATGAAATACAATACACTCAGATCACAACATAATAGAACTATAGACATGTATGTGCAGGGCTCCTGACCAGCAAAATGAGATCAGTTATGAGGATGCCTTTCACCAACAGTAACTACAACAAATAGTTACAATACAGATAGACAGATCTACTGTTAAGGTGCTTATTAGAAAAAGATATACAGTGATTCACTAACTGGAATTATAGACTAGCTAGCTAGGAAAGTTGTCTAGTACTGTAAGATGACCACCACCATGAAGATCTGTGTAGTCTGCAAAAAGGGTAAGGGACAAAAACAGACCTGGATTGCTTGCCATCTCCGTGGTCAGTGGTCCCATGGCATATGCAGGGATTTTAAACCAGTGACCACACTTGACAAACTTGGAGATGTTTTTGGGTTTGCCCAAACGAGATACACCTGTACGAGGAAATGACATCTATACTAAAAGACAAGAACACCAATAAAACATCTTTCTTGAAAGACATGTCAGCATGGTATGACAGCTGGGAATATAAGATGGGTGGTAGGGACCTAAGAAGCAAGATAGCCAACCATCTAGATACCCATCAATTACACAACCCAGGGCAACACGGGTTTAGAGCAGGTCGCTCCTGCCTGTCCCAGCTACTGGACCACTTTGACAAGGTCCTGGATGCTGTAGAGGATAAACAAAATACAGATGTGGTATATACAGACTTTGCAAAAGCTTTCAACAAGTGTGACCATGGTGTAATAGTACACAAAATAAAGGAATAATGTGAAAAGTTGGTAGATGGATCTACAACTTCCTGACAAACAGAACACAAAGAGCAATAGTAAACAGCCAAACAGCCAGGCAGCCAAAGTAAAAAGTTCTGTTCCACAAGGCACAGTACTCGCTCCCATTCTATTCCTCATCCTCATTTCTGACAGACAGAGATGTAAGCCATAGCTCCGTGTCTTCCTTTGCAGATGACACCCAGATCACCATGGCAGTGACCTCCATCGAAGACACTGCGAGACTCCAAGCGGGCATCAACCAAATCTTCGAATGGGCTACTCAAAACAATATGAAGTTCAACGAGGAGAAATTTCAATTAGTCAGATATGGGGAAACTTGAAGAAATTAAAAATGTGTCAGGGTATACAACAAATTCTAACTATACAATAGAGCGGAAGTAATGAAGGACCTGGGAGTGATAATATCAGAGGATCTCGCCTTCAAAGACCACAACAATGTATCTACCTCATCTGCTAGGAAAATGATAAGATGGATAATGAGAACCTTCGAAACTAGGGACGCCAAGCCCATGACGATTCTCTTCAAATTGCTTGTGCTCTCTAGGCTGGAATAGTGCTGTACACTAATGGTCCCTTTCAAGTCTGGCAACACTGCAGACGTGGAAAGTGTACAAAGAACTTTCACAGCACACATTAGTACAATAAGACACCTAAACTACTGGGAATGGTTGAAGGTCCTTAATTTGTATTCCCTCGAATGCAGGTGAGAGAGATACATGATAATATACACTGGAAGGTCCTGGAGGGATTGTTACCAAACCTGCACACGAAAATCACTCCCTATGAAAGCAAAAGACTCGGCAGGAGATGCAACATTCCCCCAATGAAAAGCAAGGGCGCCACGAGTACACTGAGAGAACACAATAAGTGTCCGCGGCCCAAGACTATTCAACTGCCTCCCAGCATACATAAGGGGGATTACCAATAGACCCCTGGCTGTCTTCAAGAAGGCACTGGACAGGTACCTAAAGTCAATACCTGACCAACCGGGCTGTGGTTCGTGAGTCAGCTTGGGTGCGGCCAGCAGTAACAGCCTGGTTAATCAGACCCTGATCCACCATGAGGCCTTTTCTCAGACCGGGCCACGGGGGCACTGACCCCTGAAACCCTCTCCAGGTAAACTCCAGGTAATTCAACTTCAATAGCATACATACAATGGGATCAAATTAACCACATCTTAGACTGAACAGCTGGAATATCCTAAACAACACAAATTTGAACCTTTGCTTACAAAGAATTAACTGTGCCACTTGAGGTAGGCTCAGGGCATATTTCCCTAAGAAAAAAGAAGGGAAGATGTAAATTAGAGATGCTCCCTCTACAGGCAAATGCAAAGAATCACAGAGCTGCTGAAAGATGCCAGTGTATCTGAAATATGGGAGGAGGAACTGACCAGAGAAACAGAAAATAGGAAACCTAAACACAGGAAGAACTTAAAGTCATAAATGAAATTTAAAAAAAATATATATTTATTTTCCTATGGCAAATCTAGGACAAAAACCCACATCCAGTATTGGGCCCCTGTTTTAAATGAGATGGGACTTACATAGATGACAGCAAAGAACTAAGTGAGATACTGAAATCCCAATACGACTCAGCATTTAGTAAGGCGCTAATCAGAATAAGGGACTACAATTTAAAATAATTTTTTATGACCAAAACTCAAAATTTGGTTAATTCAAGAACTTCTGATAGCCTAACACCATAGACTTTGAAAAAGCAATAAATGACATGCCCATGCTAAAATTCGAAAAATGCACACAGTTAACATAATTTTCTTTAAATAAGGAGGATTTTTTTCACATAAGTACCATCTATCCACTGTTCTAATTGGATATTTTTAAGATATTTCATCATTGCTTGCTTAACTTAAACCCTAGCACAAACAAAGGTATTTGATTTACAATATTAATATATAAAGTAAAAGGACACAAGTGTAACTAATGTGACATTTTTATTGTGGTAACGTTTCGCTCTCCAGGAGCTTTATCAAGCCGTTATAAACAGTACATGGACACGGCTTGATAACAGCTTGTAACGGCTTGATAAAGCTCCTGGAGAGCGAAACGTTGCCACAATGAAAATGTCACATTAGTTGCACTTGTGTCCTTTTACTTTACATATTGTCAGTAATTCTACCAACTTTATTACAATATTAATACACTATAAACAAATATACATTTTTTATTATTTACCAACTAATTCTCTGAAGATTTCATATGCAATATAATAATGGGTTTATGAATCAATGCAAATTAAAGAAATAAGTAATCACAAGCCACAATAACATTCCTTCGACACTCTTAATAGTTCTTATCATGGTATTCCTGAACACGGTTACGGCTGCGATAGCTGCGTGATCCTGGTCTTCGAGAAGCATTTCTTTCACTACTTGTGGCGTAAGCACCAAGACGTGCCCGAACAGCAATGATGAAAGATTCAATATCAGATTCGTTGGTGCCCCGGCGGATCCTGAAGAAGCCTCTCTCTCCCCAGTCACTGCCCCAGGAGTTAGCCACCAGCTATTGAACAAATAGTAGTAGTGACCAATAACTTTTTTTTATATAGCACATTCCGCTTTTAAAATGCATGGAAAATCTATCATAAAATACAGTTCTACAATACAGTGGAACCTCAAATATCAAACTTTCTTCAGTCCAGAAGGCTGTTCGAGTGCCACTACTGAACGAATTTATTCCCATCAGGAATAATGTAAATTAGATTAGACCATTTAAGACCCTCAAAAATACACTTATAAAAGCACTTACAAAAATACACTTACATAATTGGTCGAGTTGGGAGCAGTTCGATTTTTGAGGGTCCACTGTACCTTGATTTCTCATTTTGTATCAAGTTTGCATATGTATCAGTGTTTAGATAGGCATGTCTTATATTTATAACAACATTAATGTTTCATTATTAAAATCAAAACAAAGCACTAAACCTACTAGGGTCATACAGCAGTGCAGGGAAGAGGGTTTTTCTAGATCAAGAAGCAGTCAGGGTGAGGAGGAGAACAGAGGTAGAAATATAAGAGGATTGTGAAGAGTGTTAAAGGAAGTATCATCAAAATTTGTGTAGTGAATCAGTTGCTTTCAAAAAGTCAATGATGGAGTCTGAGTCAAAGGCAGGTCTGTCAGCAAAGAGGGAAGATAAAGTAAGGGTGTTAGAGCAGTGACGGCATTGGAGGTAAATTCTGCCTGCCTGTTGATAGACCTTAGATTCCAATAAAACATGGCCAACCAAAATTGGAACCTGATAATTCTCACGGAGTGGAACAGGGTGCCTCTCCATGAGATACCCATGAGTAAGCCGAGCGTGCCTGATGACAAGATCGATGACAAGAAGATGGCCAGAAACCTAAACCTGGTTTGAGAGAATGTATTTTGTTACGTGTTATATCAGACCAATGTTGTTGCCAACGGTTGCAAAGACGGTTAGAGATTACAGCAAAATAGTCTGTGAATGGAACACCTCTATGAAACTAGCAGGGCATGTAATGCTGATTACGCAACAGTGTCTGCCTGTTCATTGCTCTGAACGTCAACATGACCACGGGCCCAACAGAAAATATCTTTATTTTTGCTGGAAATGCGGCATAACCAAAATTATGTACAAAGAACCAGGGAATGAGGTGAAGACAGGCACAGATGCAATACAAATAATTGCCACGGGAATTGCAAACACTTCAGCTGTAAAAATGCTAGCCGAGCCTAATAAATGCCCTTGCACTATGCTGTACGGAAACACTGCTGCAAACCCGACACTGTCAGAAGATTTAGAACCACCAGTGTACACTGCGTCAGCATGAGAATGAGACCGGAAGTGATTAAGAACAAGAGAGCAAGAAGTAACTGTAGGTATTTGGGCTTTTGCGCATGGCAATGGGAAGAACAGACACAAACTGTGGGAACCTCCGAAGGGGGAAGGGAAAAGTTAGATGCTAGATGAACATATAAAGGGAGTAACTGAAGAGAAGACAAGAGTGAATGTAAACGAAGAGAAAAGGAATGGAGTAAACAGGGGCGACGCACAAACAATGGACCTCTACCAATGTCCATTACTATCTTGTAGTTGTATATGGAAGGACTGCGAGGCAATGAGCCTCACAGCAATCGTTCAAGGATGGAATATTTGTCTCTGCATATAGGCTCTTAACAGGTGAGGAGCGAAATGGACCTAGACATAAATGTAATCCCTGGAGATGGATGGGATCAAGTTTAGAAAGAGTTGCAGGAGAAGCCTCTGAATATATCTGGACGCCATAATCTAGTTTCGATAAAATTAGGGCTGAATGCAGATGAAGGAGAGTGCGACGATCAGCCCCTATGAAAGATGACCGAGGGTTTTAAGGAGGTTCAGCTGGCTATAACAAGTTGCTTTCAGGGAGGTAATGCGAGGTTCCCAGGATAATCGGCTGTCAAACAGACGGCCAAGAAACCTGACTATCATGTTCAAGGATACATAAGCCATACAAGTACAATGAGTACCAAGGATGACAGAACGTCTGGTGAAAGTAATTTGATGTGTTTTAGTACCAGAAAATTTAAATCAACGAGTAGTGGTTCAATTGGAAATGCAGTTGACAGCATTCTGGAGAGAAACTGCAATGAGCCGACAGTCAGTGCCTGCACAAACTATAGTGAAGTCATCAGCAGAGTGATGATCAGATATTAAATGGAAGATGAAGATCATTTATAGCAAGGAGAGGAAGTGTGGTGCTAAGGACACATCCCTGGGGGACACCTTCAGCTTGGACAAAGTCCAGGGAAAGCATATTATTAACCCAAACACAGAAATGTCTCTCAGATAAGAAGTTCTTAAGGAAAAATGGTAGACTGCCTCGGAAGCCTAAGGAATGAGCTTGGGCCAAGATGTTATATCTCCAAATAATGTCATATGTCTTCTCAAGATCAAAAAAGATGGCAATTACTGAGTGGCTACTGGCAAAGGCATTACGAACATACATATCTAAACAGAGTAAGGGGTCAATAGTAGAATGGCCCTTATGAAAGCCATATCGACTAGTAGAGAGACTACTGTGTGCCTCTAAATACCACATCAAACGTCCATTTACCAGACTTTCCATCACCTAGCAAACTTCACTGGTAAGAGCAATGGGACAATAGTGGGAGGCATCATTTCCCAAAGCAATTGTAATAATTTCATATTGTAAGTCGTTTCTAAATTTTTCCATTGTAATATTTCCATATTGTAAATTAATTCAAATTGTACTATTGTAATTTTTATAAACTAATTTTAAAACTGTAATTACTGTACTCACTGTAGCTCATCAATGTCCATATAATTATCTGTATTGCTTTACTTAAGTTAATACTGAGTTTGCCTGAAATGCTCTGTATAGAAAGGGGCTTTTGGCATGTACACCCAACCATTATATATATTCCTTTGTACAACTATGTATCATGTCAAAATAAATTTCTTATTCTTAAAGTACCTGGTTTACAAAGGGGTAGAACAATGGCAGATTTCCACAGCTGGGGAAGAACTCCTTGCGACCAAATAAGATTAAACAGATGTAAGAGGACAGCAAGGGCTAACATAAATGCTGGAACATACGAATATGAATACTGTCAGGTCCAGCTGTCAATTACTGGCAAGCAGAAAGTGCTGGCTCTAGTTTTAGAAGTGTAAAAGGCACATTATAAGACCTTTCTCTGCTAGAGGAAAAGTCTAAGCGCCTCAAACTCTCTGGCAGACTCGGAGGAAAGAAACAAGAGGCATAGGTGGAGCCCCTGAGAGATACGGACAAAATAATTACCAATTTCAGCGGCAACTTCAAGAGGGTTTGCTATAGTAACACCAGCAACCTGAAGAACAGAGCACTCATAGAGGAAGCCAAAGTGATGGTAGAAACATAATCCTGCCGACTAGCGTGTTTAGCTTCACAGATGACACGGCAGGTGACCATTCTCATCCACTTAAAATCAAGGAGTTACTCTGTGGTCCTACTATAATATCTGCCTCATGCAGCGCATTTCAAACATACTGCATGAGCACAAGCAGAACACCAAGGCATGCATTTCTGAGAATGCCTGCCTGAGGATTGGGCATGTGAATGTGAAGCCGCAATTAAAACTGAGGTCGAAAATAGGTGTAACAGCTCATCGATAGAAGATATACAGTCCTCACTAAAAGCAGTTTCACATGAGAACAAGTCCCAATTTGCTTGTTTAAATTGCCAACAAGGACTTTGAGGAGGTGAAGAATACGAAAGGGAAGTAAGGAGAATAGGAAAATGATCACTGTCATGTAAATCTGGGAGTACAGACTGGGTAAAGTCTAGTGCAGTTGATGAAGAGCAAACTGAGAGATCGATACAAGAGAGATTGAGTGCAAGGGTCAAAATGAGTGGGAGCACCTGCATTTCAAACATGGAGGGGAAGAGAAGTGAGAAGAGCCTCTAATTGAATGCCACACGAGTCACAGTGAGAACCCCCCCCCCCTTCCCCGAGGAAATGGTGAGCATTAAAATCACCTAATAAAAGAAGTGGTTACAGTAATGAAGAAACCAGAAACTCAGCCCCTGTGATAGATAATGCCCAAGAAGGAGGGAGATACAAAGAACAGACCATATACCACTTATTAAAGTAGATGCGCACTGTAGTGTAATGCAACGAAGTATGAACAAAGATCTGATGGTATGGTGTACCAATGTGTACAAAATGTGCACTTTCATTAAAGGTTCCAACGAGAAAAGGATCAGATGAATGTAATAAAACATTGCCCAAGACAGGATGGATAACAGTGGAGTGTAATTTGGGTTCTTGTAAACACAAACGGGAGAAAACTGGGAGAGCAATACCTGAAGCACACCCCAATTACCTCTGAGGCCTCGGATATTCAACTGTACATAAGCCATGATTTGTGAAGAGAAGGATACACAAAATATGAAGCAGTAGGTATCTATGGACAAGAAGGGTTATTAAAGTCCACATGTGGAAACAGCAGAAAACGAATAAGCAGCAAAGGATTGGAATGCTGCGAAGAACAGAGTTGTGCAGATGGAGTAGAAGAGTGAAGAGGAGCAATGGAAGGTGGATCAGTGTCCATCAATGGCTTAGCCTCCTTAATATATTAGGATATAGCGGATATATCGGAGATAGAAGGGAGAGGGTGAGTAAAGATCGGGGCGACGATAGAAGTTACCAAAGAACCAGGGAAGGGACAGGAGAGGAAGAAACTTGGGAGGAGACAAGAAAGAGGGGCACTGTACAAGGGAAAGGATGAACCTCCACACTCATAACACAGCTAGTAAGAGGTAAAGAACTAGGTACAGAGACTGGAAAGAAAAAATGCCCAGAAAGGATTGGTGAAGGAGAGTTTAAAGGAGATTTTATACTTTGGGGATGCTCTGGAAGTAGAGGAGCGAAAGGAAGGTGCTGCTGTGCGAGGTATTATACACAAACATGCGAGTGAGATGAAGATTCGAGAGCAGTATGAGGTGATGAGGTAGGGACCTTGGAGTCCAGGACTGCAAGAGTTAGATACACATGTAACTGTGGAATGTGTGACCACAGGGAAAACTGCAAGAGGTGGGACCCCAAAGGCTGGAAGCCTCTTAGTAACTCTAGAATAAGAAATATGGGGAAGTCTCCCTTGGAGGCATAGATAAGAGAACGCCATGGCACAAGTAAAGCCTTCTCTCTGAGACAGCGGATTTTTCTTTAATTTAAGTAAACTTGGCAACGACGAGAATAAGATGGGCGAGCTTCATTACAATTAAAGCAAGAGGGAGGTAGACTACAAGATGTATTGGTATGGTGAATGGCACCAGAGTCTGGACATTCTGTAATTGACCTGCAATATTTTGCTGGATGGTCAAAACACCAGCAATTTCTACACTGTTGTGGTGTAGAGATCAACTTTCGGACTTGTAGGCCAGTGTCCTGCAATGTAAACCGAGGACAGAAACTCACGGCAGTCAAAAATTAAGCGAGCTACATTACAGGGGAAGCGTCTCTGCCAGAGGGAAGGGAGGTCTTGGAGCTCCAGAATGCCATCACCACATCTGGAAATCACACTGAACAATAGTATGAGGTAGAATGACAGTACCACTACAAGAACTGAGAGAAACATGTTTTTGAATTATTACAAAATAGCATCAGTGGTGATAAGGAGAGAAAGCTTGTGAGCTTGGCCAGCATTTTGTACCGTGACAATGCGTGCACCACTCTCGAGAGCATGTAATGAAATATTTTGACCAACATGGCACAGGAGCACCTTGCTGATACTATGATCAAAAAGATAGTCAGTGGAAGATGTCAGTTGCATAGTGAAAAACTTGGTCCAATAGAGTGATAGGCATTCGAAGCAGTGTCATAAGAGAAAGGTTGTGATTGTTTAGCTGCGGGACCAGAGGTGGTCTGTTTTGAGGCAGGGACCTAAATTACTGGGAATGGTTGAAGGTCCTTGATCTGTATTCCCTTGAATGCAGGCGAGAGATACATAATATACACCTGGAAGGTCCTGGAGGGTCTGGCACTAAACCTGCACATGAAATCACTCCCTATGAAAGCAAAAGACTCACCAGGAGATGCAACATTCCCCCAATGAAAAGCAGAGGCACCACAAGTACACTGAGAGACAACACAATAAGACTGTTCAATTGCCTCCCAGCATACATAAGGGGGATTACCAATAGACCCCTGGCTGTCTTCAAGAAGGCACTGGACAGGCACATAAAGTCAGTACCTGACCAACTGGGCTGTGGCTCGTATGTCAGCTTGCGTGTGGCCAGCAGTAACAGCCAGGTTGATCAGACCCTGATCCACCACGAGGCCTGGTCTCAGACTGGGCCGCGGGGGCATTGCCCCTCGAAACCCTCTCCAGGTAAACTCCAGGCATTATGGGGAGAAGTCGGAAGCATGGTCAGATGTGTCAAACAAGTCAGGCTGAGCCTTGGTATCAGGAGCGTGTGACAAAATGTCACCTGCAGAAGATACAGGGGCATTAGAAAGGTCCAAAGGATAGTCCAGTAACACGGCAGGGTCATAAGAGGGTGCTGCTGCAGAAAGGGGCCCAGGAGGAGCAGTTTCAAGGAGTTTACCTGGAGTTTACCTGGAGAGTTCCGGGGGTCAACGCCCCCGCGGCCCGGACTGTGACCAGGCCTCCTGGTGGATCAGAGCCTGATCAACCAGGCTGTTACTGCTGGCTGCACGCAATCTAACGTATGAGCCACAGCCCGGCTGGTCAGGTACCGACTTTAGGTGCTTGTCCAGTGCCAGCTTGAAGACTGCCAGGGGTCTATTGGTAATCCCCCTTATGTATGCTGGGGGCAGTTGAACAGTCTCGGGCCCCTGACACTTATTGTATTGTCTCTTAACGTGCTAGTGACACCCCTGCTTTTCATTGTGGGGATGCTGCATTGTCTGCCAAGTCTTTTGCTTTCATTGCGAGTGATTTTCGTGTGCAAGTTCGGTACTAGTCCCTCTAGGATTTTCCAGGTGGATTTGGGACTCCATGATTGGGTCTCTCTTTTCTTTCTGTTTTCCAGAAAAAAAAGAAGCAAAAAGGGGAACATGGAGGGGTAGCTTCTAAGAGGAATGAAGGGGCCATAAATCCCCCTCCACACCCAAGAGGACCTCAGCACAGTCAGTAGTGTAGATGTGGCATGAAACCCATACAATACCCTACCTTTCATGCCAGTAAACCAGCAATCCAGGATAGCAACCTCACATCAACCGAGCCACCTCGGTGGACAACAGAGAGGGTGGTTGGATATCTGTGACAAAGCATAACTCCTTTGGCCACCACCTCCTGGAATTCAACAGGCAGCCTCCAAAGATACATCCATCACCTGAAAGATACTCAAAGCCTGCCCCCAGTAGACCAGAGGGGGATCAGGATCTCCAGATGATCCAGATTCCATGGCAAACTACACTACCACCAAGGACCTCAATGGAATGGGATGGACCAAGGTACCCTTTCCCCCAATCTAGTAACTAGAATGCTTGAGGGAAATGAGAGGGATGGGGGGAGGAGGAGGAATGGGAAAGGAGGGATGGGGAGGATGGGACAGGGAAGGTGAGGACTGGGGGGTAATTAGGTTCGGTTGGAGGAAGATGACTGAAGGGTCTAATTCTTCAGCTTCGCCTCAGCAAGGAGCCCCCCTTGAAGAGGATTAACATTTCATCATTAAGAATATCCTTACCCAGTATTTGACAGGAACAGATCCTAGAGAATTGTCTTCTCCCCATCCAATGATCCTGACAGAGTGCATTGCTGTCTCCTGCCCTGCCAGTCCAGTGAAGGAGTATACACCACTCTCATAGATGAACAGGTCGCTGTGTACTGTCATCATTGCTGTAGACAAGAAAGAAAACTAGTGGTATTAATTCAAGGATTATGTAGAGTAAAATAAAGGTTGGATGTGAAAAGTGGGTTATAGTAAGTGTATATGCACCTGGAGAAGAGAGAAGTGTAGAGGAGAGAGAGAGATTTTGGGAAATGTTGAGTGAATGCGTGGGGAGTTTTGAACCAAGTGTGAGTACTTGTTTACCTGGAGAGAGTTCCGGGGGTCAACGCCCCCGCGGCCCGGTCTGTGACCAGGCCTCCTGGTGGATCAGAGCCTGATCAACCAAGTTGTTGCTACTGGCTGCATGCAAACCAACGTACGAGCCACAGCCCGGCTGATCAGGAACTGACTTTAGGTGCTTGTCCAGTGCCAGCTTGAAGACTGCCAGGGGTCTGTTGGTAATCCCCCTTATGTGTGCTGGGAGGCAGTTGAACAGTCTCGGGCCCCTGACACTTATTGTATGGTCTCTTAACGTGCTAGTGACACCCCTGCTTTTCATTGGGGGATGGTGCATCATCTGCTAAGTCTTTTGCTTTTGTAGTGAGTGATTTTCGTGTGCAAGTTCGGTACTAGTCCCTCTAGGATTTTCCAGGTGTATATAATCATGTATCTCTCCCTCCTGTGTTCCAGGGAATACAGGTTTAGGAACCTCAAGCGCTCCCAGTAATTGAGGTGTTTTATCTCCGTTATGCGCGCCGTGAAAGTTCTCTGTACATTTTCTAGGTCGGCAATTTCACCTGCCTTGAAAGGTGCTGTTAGTGTGCAGCAATATTCCAGCCTAGATAGAACAAGTGACCTGAAGAGTGTCATCATGGGCTTGGCCTCCCTAGTTTTGAAGGTTCTCATTATCCATCCTGTCATTTTTCTAGCAGATGCGATTGATACAATGTTATGGTCCTTGAAGGTGAGATCCTCCGACATGATCACTCCCAGGTCTTTGACGTTGGTGTTTCGCTCTATTTTGTGGCCAGAATTTGTTTTGTACTCTGATGAAGATTTAATTTCCTCATGTTTACCATATCTGAGTAATTGAAATTTCTCATCGTTGAACTTCATATTGTTTTCTGCAGCCCACTGAAAGATTTGGTTGATGTCCGCCTGGAGCCTTGCAGTGTCTGCAATGGAAGACACTGTCATGCAGATTCGGGTGTCATCTGCAAAGGAAGACACGGTGCTGTGGCTGACATCCTTGTCTATGTCGGATATGAGGCTGAGGAACAAGATGGGAGCGAGTACTGTGCCTTGTGGAACAGAGCTTTTCACCGTAGCTGCCTTGGACTTTACTCTGTTGACGACTACTCTCTGTGTTCTGTTAGTGAGGAAATTATAGATCCATCGACCGACTTTTCCTGTTATTCCTTTAGCACGCATTTTGTGCGCTATTACGCCATGGTCACACTTGTCGAAGGCTTTTGCAAAGTCTGTATATATTACATCTGCATTCTTTTTGTCTTCTAGTGCATTTAGGACCTTGTCGTAGTGATCCAATAGTTGAGACAGACAGGAGCGACCTGTTCTAAACCCATGTTGCCCTGGGTTGTGTAACTGATGGGTTTCTAGATGGGTGGTGATCTTGCTTCTTAGGACCCTTTCAAAGATTTTTATGATATGGGATGTTAGTGCTATTGGTCTGTAGTTCTTTGCTGTTGCTTTACTGCCCCCTTTGTGGAGTGGGGCTATGTCCGTTGTTTTTAGTAACTGTGGGACGACCCCCGTGTCCATGCTCCTTCTCCATAGGATGGAAAAGGCTCGTGATAGGGGCTTCTTGCAGTTCTTGATGAACACGGAGTTCCATGAGTCTGGCCCTGGGGCAGAGTGCATGGGCATGTCATTTATCGCCTGTTCGAAGTCATTTGGCGTCAGGATAACATCGGATAGGCTTGTGTTAATCAAATTTTGTGGCTCTCTCATAAAAAATTCATTTTGATCTTCGACTCTCAGTCTGGTTAGCGGCTTGCTAAAAACTGAGTCATATTGGGACTTGAGTAGCTCACTCATTTCCTTGCTGTCATCTGTGTAGGACCCATCTTGTTTAAGTAGGGGCCCAATACTGGACGTTGTTCTCGATTTTGATTTGGCATAGGAGAAGAAATACTTTGGGTTTCTTTCGATTTCATTTATGGCTTTTAGTTCTTCCCGCGATTCCTGACTCCTAAAGGATTCTTTTAGCTTAAGTTCGATGCTTGCTATTTCTCTGACCAGTGTCTCCCTACGCATTTCAGATATATTGACCTCTTTTAGCCGCTCTGTTATTCTTTTCCGTCGCCTGTAAAGGGAGCGCCTGTCTCTTTCTATTTTACATCTACTCCTCCTTTTTCTTAGAGGAATAAGCCTTGTGCATACATCGAGTGCCACCGAGTTAATCTGTTCTAGGCATAAGTTGAGGTCTGTGTTGCTTAGTATATCTTCCCAGCTTATATCGGTTAGGACTTGGTTTACTTGGTCCCACTTTATGTTTTTGTTATTGAAGTTGAATTTGGTGAATGCTCCCTCGTGACTAGTCTCATTATGTCGGTCTGGGGCTCCACGCATACATGTCTGAACCTCAATTATGTTGTGATCTGAGTACATTGTTTTTGATATGGTGACATTTCTTATCAGATCATCATTGTTAGTGAAGATGAGGTCTAGTGTATTCTCCAGTCTAGTAGGCTCTATTATTTACTGGTTTAAATTGAATTTTGTGCAGAGATTTAAAAGCTCGTGTGAGTGTGAGTTTTCATCAGAGCTGCCTCCTGGTGTTATTACTGCAACAATATTATTTGCTATATTCCTCCATTTTAGGTGCCTTAAGTTGAAATCCCCCAGGAGCAAGATGTTGGGTGCAGGAGCTGGAAGATTTTCCAGACAGTGGTCAATTTTTAACAGCTGTTCCTGGAATTGCTGGGATGTTGCATCCGGAGGCTTGTAGACTACCACAATGACTACCACAAATGAACATGGCTGACTCCCCTTCCAACTCCACTCCCTTCAAAGGATTCACCCATGATTACTCAGGTATGATTATTCCTGACAATATCAAGGACTACATCGTTGCTCTAGAAAACGAAATCAAAGATATCAAAGCAACACTCGAGCGACGAGAATCCAAGATAACCAACCTCGAGAACAAGATCCAAAACCTTGAAGAGAAGATTACATCGGGAAGTGTTGACACAGAAAATACTCTGAAAGCAGCTATAGCCAGTCACACCGAACAAATAACTACAATAAATATGAAGGTTGCAGAAGCAATCAAGGACTGGAATCAGAACATGCACACTCGACTAAATGAATACCTTGATTTCCAAGACGACAAAACTGAACAAGATAAGTTGTCTGATGCAGTTATAATAAACAGTCCACACATTCCAAGTGACATAACACAAGCTCAGTGCAAAGAAACTGCTGTCAGGATAATACAGGACCATGTACAAGTCATCGTGCAAAACAATGAAATCAAAGAAACACGTTTGTTAGGAAAACCAGGAAGTAAACACAGTATAATGATCAGACTTCATTCATACGATAAAAGAAAGGACCTAATTAAATCAGCAATTACAATGAAAAATGGAGTGTACATAAATGAGTGTCTAACAAGAAAACGTCAAAACCTTCTGTTCAGGCTGAGAAAACTTAAACAGGAAAACAAAATACATCAGTGTTTCACGCGAGATGGGAAAATACTAGTAAGGAAAACATCAACAGGACAACAATATACAGTGGACCCCCGGTTAACGATATTTTTTCACTCCGTAAGTATGTTCAGGTGCCAGTACTGACCGAATTTATTCCCATAAGGAATATTGTGAAGTAGATTAATCCATTTCAGACCCCCAAACATACACGTACAAACGCACTTACATAAATACACTTACATAATTGGTCGCATTCGGAGGTAATCGTTATGCGGGGGTCCACTGTACTATCTCAAACGAACACGATTTCTCTACCTTCCTTAGAAAAGCTGTCATTTCTGTAACAGATTAGATAAGTGCCCTTAATACATATATACGTGTGGTGCATATAGTGTACCTTACTATTATATTGTGCATTATTATTTTTATTATTTTTTTCATCACAAGCTAATGCTAACTACCTCCAATACGTTTTTACTTCTTTCTTACTGCTATTAATTGCTCATAATTTTATGTTACAAGTCAAATCTTACTCCAAATTAATATTATTCATTGTTCTTACCTGTCCATTTAATTTTGTTTACCACTACTTGTTTTTTTAGTCACTTTTTATTGTGTGTGCAATTAGTGTATATTCCAATTACTTTTTTGCAAGTACCAAAACTATCTTTTGCTAGCTAGTACCAACTACCTCATTTTTTTTTTTACTTTTTATTGTGCAATAAACTGCTCAACTTATTTAATATTACAAATCAGATCTTACTCCTAAACCAATATTATTTCATAGTGACTATCTGTCCATTTAACTTGTTTACCATTACTTAATTGTAGTCCCTTATATATTTTTTTTTCCTTTATTTTAGCTTTATATAACTACCTTAGCTCATATATTCACAATTGTTAAAATAATCAAGGTGCTATTCTCAGGTGCTAAAGTTAATAAGTTCACTATTTTGCCATTATACTCCATAGCTCATTTATTTGATTACCACTTTATTGTTCACCACAACTTATATTAGTCCCTTTTATATTATAATTTTATATTATAATTCTAACTTTAAAGAATTACCTTTAAAGTACTACCTACTATCATATTCCCAAGCTCCATTATTTGATCATCACTTTATTTGTTCACCACAAATTGTTTTAGTCCCTTTTATATTGTCTCCTTTATTTTAGCTTTAAAAAACTACCTTAGCTCATTATTTTTACATTTGTTAAATAATTCAGGTGCTATTTTTTTTTTTAGCTTTAGAATATTTACTTTATTTTTTACTTAATTCTAACTATAGATTCACTACAAATCTTATGATTACAAGCATTGATCCTGATACCAACCTCTTATTTAATGACTTAAATGATTCAAACAGTTACTGTAATTACTACACAGAAGAACAATCAAAGGCACTTCTCAGAGCCAACAACAAAACTATCTTTAACTACAATATCAGATCTTTAAGCAAGCATTATGATGACCTCCTAGCATTACTAAATTCCTTGCATGCCAATATGTCCATCATTACACTAACTGAAACCTGGCTAAAGCCTGATACTACAGATGTCTATGCCATTCCTGGTTACACAGCCATACACAACTGTAGGCCAGACCAACAAGGGGGTGGCACTGCTATATACTACTCAGACCAACTAGAATGTATCACTAATACTTGCACAAGGGATGAACATGGGGAATATATAATAGCTAAATTCAAATCCAAATACCTACAAAAACCTCTCACAGTGATAAACATCTACAGAGTTCCACAATCAAACATTAGCCAATTTAGTCAAAACCTAGGAAGTATGATAACTGATGCACGCATGAACAAAGATCACTTACTACTCTCAGGTGACTTCAATATAAATCTCCTGCAAGACCAGGACCCACACGTTACTGAATTCACAAACATAATGAGTAACTGCATGTTGCTACCAACAGTAACAAAACCTACAAGAGTTACAGAGACTAGTGTTTCCCTACTTGACCACATCTGGACCAACACCATATCCCCTTTAAAATCAGGCATAATTACAGATAATACCACAGACCACTACCCTACTTTCCTCATAACAACTCTTGGTGAAATACCCCAAGACACTACTAAAGTCACCTTCAGACTTCACAATGAGGCAGCCATTAATAACTTCACAACAGCAGTAACAAACATTGACTGGCACACTGAGCTAGAAATCTATACAGATATTGACGAATGTTTTAATAATTTTCTAAAAAAGACCCAATACCTTTATAACAAGCACTGCCCTAAAAAAACTAAACAGATGACAGCTAAGAGACTGAACAGTCCCTGGCTAACACCCAACATTCTCAAATCCATAAATACAAAACACCGATATGAAAAACAGTACAGAATGGGTCACATAACCAGAGACCAAACAAAACGTTACTCGTCAATCCTAACCAGCCCGATAAGAAGGGCAAAAAAATTGTATTATGAGAACAGATTATCCAACTTACGAGGTGATATAAAAAAGACCTGGAAGACCCTATCAGAAATTCTGGGAACAAAAAAGATATCACGACATAGCGAAATAAAATTAGCAAAATCAGATGAACCCCAACTCCCACCAACAGAAACAGCAAACAGACTCAATGATTTCTTCTCCACTATAGGTCAAACCCTTGCCAATAAAATCCCAAGCTCAGATACCCCACCAAATGACTACCTCACTGGCAACTACCCGAACACACTGTTCCTAGCTCCGACTAACCCATACGAAGTCTCCCTTATTATCAACGCACTGAAAAAAAGGCAGGAGATTTAAATACCTTACCACCCTTTATATACAAAAAAGCGTCACAAGTACTATCACCAATCATTGCAACACTCTTTAACAAATCCATTGAATCCTCCACCTTCCCTACAGTTCTCAAAATAGCAAGGGTCACCCCGATCCATAAAGGAGGAGACCAAACAGAGTTGAATAACTATAGGCCAATATCCAATTTACACCCTCTCTCAAAATCTTCGAAAAATTAATTCATAAACGAATCTATTCCTACTTCATCTCCCAAAACATTCTCAACCCCTGCCAATTTGGATTCAGGCCTAATAAAAATACTAATGATGCTATTATACACATGCTAGAACATATATACAATGCAATAGAGAAAAAAGAAGTCCCACTGGGGATCTTCATTGACTTACGCAAAGCTTTTGATACAGTTGACCATGACTTGCTCCACGTAAAATTGTCACACTATGGTATTAGAGGGCACTCCCTCAACTACCTCAAGTCTTACCTCAGCAACAGAAGCCAATATGTGTACGCAAATGGGGCAAGCTCTTCCGCACAACCAATTACAGTTGGTGTCCCACAGGGAAGTGTCCTTGGCCCTCTTCTCTTTCTCCTATACATAAACGACCTACCAAATGCTTCGCAATTACTCAAACCCACACTTTTTGCAGATGACACTACATATGTCTTCTCTCACCCGAGCCCAGTCACGCTAGCCAATACTGTAAACACCGAATTACAGAAAATATCTACCTGGATGAGGACTAACAAACTTACACTAAACATTGACAAAACCTACTTCATTCAGTTTGGTAACAGAGCTACAGATGTACCTCTTAACATAACGATAAACGGATCACCTATCACAAAGCTAACAGAGGGAAAATTCTTAGGAATCCACCTCGATAATAGACTCAAATTTCATACACATGTACAACAAATTTCTAAGAAAATTTCCAAGACTGTAGGCATACTATCGAAGATACGGTACTATGTTCCACAGTCAGCCCTCCTGGCCCTTTATCACTCTCTTATTTACCCCTATCTCACCTATGGAATTTGTGCATGGGGCTCAACAACAATTAACCATCTCAGACCACTAATTACCCAACAAAAGGCTGCAGTTAGAATGATAAATTCTCACACTCCACCAATATTCAAAACACTCAACCTACTCACCATACAAAACATCCATACTTATTATTGCACCTATTACATACATAGAACACTTAACTCTGATATTAACCCTCCCCTCAAACATCTCCTTGCCAACCTCAACAGAACACATGACCATAACACAAGGCACAGATCACTCTTTGATGTTCCTCGTGTCCATCTCACGCTATGCAAAAACTCAATGCACATAAAAGGCCCTAAAATCTGGAATTCATTACCTGTAAATATAAAAGAAACACTACCTGTTTACAAATTCAAGTCTCTTCTCAAAGTTCACTTACTCACTCAAAATCAAATAAATACTGAATAACTGAACCTTATAAATTGTATATCCAAAATGTTACTCACAATTATATCACATAAATGTTAAACCTAGGACCCAATCTAACTTTGTTATTTTTTTAAATACACTACCTAACAGAATACTCCATTCTACTGAATGAACAGCAATGCATGCAACCATATGAGCTGTCTTTGTAATACTCATTTGTGCTTTATAGTTATCTGTTTACAATAATGTCTTATCACTGATTTCATCATTGCTTAGTTAATCTTAAGTTAATTTTAAGCCAGCCTGTAATGCTATGCATATAAGTGGCTTTGGCATGCTGCTCTTACCTGTATTTTTTTTGTACCTCTGTATGTATGCTTAAAATGACTAGGTTTTGGTTCTCGACCTTTACTGCTAAAACTTCCACTACATCATTTGAGGCATTAAGCAGTTCTGTGCAAACAAGTGACTCTGCAATGTACAGGCCAACCCCCCCCTTTTGCCTGTTCACTCTGTCACATCTGTATAGGTTGTAACCTGGGATCCATATTTCGTTGTCCAAGTGATCCTTTATGTGGGTCTCAGTGAAAGCCGCGAACATTGCCTTTGCCTCTGCAAGCAGTCCACGGATGAAAGGTATTTTGTTGTTTGTTGCTGGCTTTAGACCCTGTATATTTGCAAAGAAGAATGTTATCGGACTGGTGGTATTGTTGGTACTGGGGGGGGATTTTTTTTCCGGCATTAGTATCTGTATCTGTTGGTTTGGAGTGGAGGCCATCGACTGTGGTTCCACTCCAGGAATGACTGGATTTGGTGTACATTTCTGCCATTTCCTGCCAGTTTTTTTTCCTTCCTGGCACTAAAAAACCTCTCCCTCTTGAGTGGCTGTGGCTACCCAGGTTTTCCCATGGCCTGGATGTTTTGTATCTTTTTGTCCCCTTTAGATGGTATGCCTGGCAATTTAAGTTATAGCACAGTCTTTCCTGTACTGAAAAGGTACACAGTTTAGGGTGAAAAAGCTTACAGGAAGGGAGTTTGCATTTTCCTGTTGTCATATGGGCATGGCATTTTCTAGGGTGGTCATAGTTGCATGTCCCATCTGTTTTTCCAGATTTCCCATGCCAGCAGATACCAAGTGCATAGTATGTGCACAGGCTTGGTTTCCATTTGCCTTGGGTTTCTGTGACTGTATTCCCTGTTGGTGCATGTTTCCCTGTCTTACTTCTATCCTCCCTAGCACCAACAATGGAGCTCCCACCAGTTGTTTTTGGTAATATATCCTCACTATTGCTAGTGGAGTCCTCTTGTTTGCTATTTCCTGCGGTATTTCTAGTTTGCAATATTGGTTTTATCTTATCTTTGACTACACTTGTTTCCCTACTATGGCTCCTGTCCCCTATGAGGTCATTTATATGTATTCCTTCCTGCGTATAATTCCCGACTACCTGGACAAAATCTCCAGCTTCACCATTACTGTCTCCCAGGACAGCATCTCCAGCTTCACCATTACTGTCTCCCAGGACAGCACCTCCAGCTTCACTACTACTGTCTCCCAGGACAGCACCTCCAGTTTCACCATTACTGTCTGCCAGGACAGCACTATCAGCCCCACATTTACTGACTACCAGGACTTCATCTCCAGCCTTACAGTTTCTGACTATATGGCCAGTATCAAGGGCAGTACCATTCAGCCCAGACTTTTTATGTTCCCATCTGTTGTAGAAAGCTTCCAGGTTGTCTATGAAAGCAGCTTTGATGTTGTCCTCTTTTAATACCCTTGTGATTTTAGTCCACAGATTTATCTCATTTGGGCATACCCAAAAACACTTCCCTGTTTTAACACTGCTTGTAGCTAGTTCTTGGATATCTGCACAAGGGGCGTGACACCAATTTCCACAAAAATGACAATTTATCCATGTGGAAGCTCGTTTGTTTGACTGACCACAGACTACACAGCTTCATAATGATTTGAATGGTTGATTTACTGCAATTCTACTAGCAACCTCTTGAATATTCTATTAATAACCTCCTTAAATGAAGCTCTAGCTATTTGTATTTCTGTTTCTAACTGTTTTTGTATATTGGACAGCTTACCGTGCACGTTCCTGATTTATATTTAATGTTTGTGTTTATAAGGGCGCCTACAACCCCATCCGTTTACAGTCTGCTTTATTGTCCAACGAAACCGTTTGAAACCAGTAAAGGGTTCGGACCAGTCAAGGGTTCGGACCAGTCGATCTGATCTGATCAGTGGGTCACTTATTTAAAACATACTGGTCGGTGATTTGAGCTAACACATGAAGGATCTACTGGAAATTATCTACCCGAGTAATATGTGATTTGATTGATACAAAAGTATAACTTGCGTGTTGAAGAAACCGGTGACTGCTGGCAACTCCTACAATGACGAACGGTCGACCTCAACCCTTGTTTATCAATCCTGTATCTAGCTTTTCTATTTTTTTTCTGTCTCCACCACAATAAATGCTATATTATCACTATAGTTGACTGGTGGAAATTTTGGAGGAAGGACGCCTTTTCTGTAGTAATAACTGCTTCTCGTTGTGTACATTGCGACCACTGGTAACTACAGGTTATATGAAATTCACAGTATACGTCTGGTATTTCAAGAAAAAAGAAACTAATGAAATTCACTCCACTCCACTAAGTACCATTATAATACTGGTTAGTTGCTACTACAACACTGTATTCTGCTATTCACTGGTATCACTAGATTACATGCGAGTACACTAGCAAGCCAGGAAGATTATTAAAAACAGCTGACCTGTGGCAAGTTTCTGGCGACTTCTGGCACCTGCCTCTATAGGCTTATCACTTCATTTACAAATTCACCTGTTTTCAAATGACACTTTAGCCTTTATCATCAATATACTAGGGAGCCACTGTAGTATACACTATACACTATGTATACTCAATGTTATCAGGGAGACTTTCTTTCCTCTGACACGAAAAGTTCAATTATTATTATTTTTTCCACACGGGACACAGGCCTGATTCCCCTCTGGCAGTAAACTCTGCTAGGTAGTGCACACTAATTCTCCTTTTTTGACTCAGTATATAATGTTTTCCGCCCAAGATTGGTTCCAGGCGCTAGAGGGATGTATCGTATAGGATTGATGACACAAATTAAAGTTCTAGCACGTAAGAGCGACCGTGAAAACACGAGAAAACCCGGAGCACAACGAGGCACGCTGACACGCTTGAGATGCCTATGATTGGGGATTTTAATGCTAAAGTGGGTAAAAATGTTGTGGAGGGACTAGTAGGTAAATTTGGGGTGCCAGGGGTAAATAAAAATGGGGAGCCTTTAATTGAGCTATGTGTAGAAAGAGGTTTGGTAATAAGTAATATGTGCTATATCATACAAGGAATGATATAGCACGTAATGAAAGTAGTTTGTTAGATTATGTATTGGTGGATAAAAGGTTGATGGATAGGCTCCAGGATGTACATGTTTATAGAGGGGCAACTGATGTATCAGATCATTATTTAGTTGTAGCTACAGTTAGAGTAAGAGGCAGATGGGACAAGAGGAAAATGGCAACAACAAATAAGAGAGAGGTGAATGTGTATAAACTAGGGGAGGAGGAAGTTAGGGTGAGACATAAGCAACTATTGGCAGAAAGGTGAGCTAGTGCAAAGATGAGTAGTGGGGGGGGTTGAAGAGGGTTGGAATAGTTTTAAAAATGCAGTATTAGAATATGGGGCAGAAGTTTGTGGTTATAGGAGGGTGGGTGCAGGAGGAAACAGGAGTGAATGGTGGAATGATGAAGTAAAGGGTGTGATAACAGAGAAAAAGTTAGCTTATGAGAGGTTTTTACAAAGCAGAAGTGTTATAAGAAGAGCAGAGTATATGGAGAGTAAAAGAAAGGTGAAGAGAGTGGTGAGAGTGCAAAAGGAGAGCAGTTGATAGAGTGGGTGAGGCACTGTCAAGAAATTTTAATGAAAATAAGAAAAAATTTTGGAGCTAAACAAGTTAAGAAACCCTAAGTAGCGAATGGATTTGTCAGTTAAAAACAGAGTAGGGGAGTTAGTAGATGGGGAGATGGAGGTATTGGATAGATGGCAGGAATATTTTGAGGAACTTTTAAATGTTGACGAAGAAAGAGAGGCGGTAATTTCATGCATTGGCCAGGGAGGTATACCATCTTTTAGGAGTGAAGAAGAGCAGGATGTGAGTGTGGGGGAGGTGCACGAGGCATTACGTAGAATGAAAGGGGGTAAAGCAGCTGGAACTGATGGGATCATGGCAGAAATGTTAAAAGCAGGGGAGGATATAGTGTTAGAGTGGTTGGTATTTTTGTTTAATAAATGTATGAAAGAGAGGAAGGTACCTAGAGATTGGCATCGAGCATGAATAGTCCCTTTATATAAAGGGAAGAGGGACAAAAGATATTGTAAAAATTATAGAGGAATTAGTTTACCGAGTATACCAGGAAAAGTGTACGGTAGGGTTATTATTGAAAGAATTAGAGGCAAGACAGAATGTAGGATTGCGGATGAGCAAGGAGGTTTCAGAGTGGGTAGGGGATGTGTAGATCAAGTGTTTACATTGAGGCATATATGTGAACAGTATTTAGATAAAGGTAGGGAACTTTTTATTGCATTTATGGATTTAGAAAAGGCTTATGATAGAGTGGATAGGGGAGCAATGTGGCAGATGTTGTAAGTATATGGAATAAGTGGTAAGTTACTAAATGCTGTAAAAAGTTTTTATGAGGATAGTGAGGCTCAGGTTAGGGTGTGTAGAAGAGAAGGAGACTACTTCCCAGAAAAAGTAGGTCTTAGACAGGCATGTGTAATGTCACCATGGTTGTTTAATATATTTATATATGGGGTTGTAAAAGAAGTAAATGCTAGGGTGTTCGGGAGAGGGGTGGGATTAAATTATGGGGAATCAAATACAAAATGGGAATTGACACAGTTACTTTTTGCTGATGATACTGTGCATATGGGAGATTCTAGAGAGAAATTGCAAAGGTTGGTGGACAAGTTTGGGAGAGTGTGCAAAGGTAGAAAGTTGAAAGTGAACATTGAAAAGAGTAAGGTGATGAGAGTATCAAATGATTTGGATAAAGAAAAATTGGATATCAAATTGGAGAGGAGTAGTATGGAAGAAGTGAATGTTTTCAGATACTTGGGAGTTGAAGTGTCAGCGGATGGATTTATAAAGGATGAGGTTAATCATAGAATTGATGAAAGAAAAAAAGGTGAGTGGGGCATTGAGCTATATGTGGAGACAAAAAACGTTATCTATGGAGGCAAGGAGGGGAATGTATGAAAGTATAGTGGTACCAACATTCTTATATGGGTGTGAAGCTTGGGTTGTAAATGCTGCAGCGAGGAGATGGTTGGAAGCAGTGGAGATGTCCTGTCTAAGGGCAATGTGTGGTGTAAACATTATGCAGAAAATTCGGAGTGTGGAAATTAGGAGGTGTGGAGTTAACAAAAGTATTAGTCAGAGGGCTGAAGAGGGGTTGTTGAGGTGGTTTGGTCATTTAGAGAAAATGGATCAAAGTAGAATGACATGGAGAGTGTATAAATCTGTAGGGGAAGGAAGGCAGGGCAAGGGTCGTCCTCAAAAAGGTTGGAGGGTGGGGGTAAAGGAGGTTTTGTGGGTGAGGGGCTTGGACTTCCAGCAAGCATGCGTGAGCGTGTTAGATACGTGTGAATGGAGACGAATGGTATTTTGGACCTGATGAACTGTTGGAGTGTGAGCAGGGTAATATTTAGTGAAGGGATTCAGGGAAACTGGTTGCTTTTATATAGCCCGACTTGAGTCCTGGAAATGGGAAGTACAATGCCTGCACTTTAGAGGAGGGGTTTGGGATATTGGCAGTTTGCAGGGATATGTTGTGTATCTTTATACGTAAATGCTTCTAAGCTGTTGTATTATGAGCACCTCTGCAAAAACAGTGATTATGTGTGAGTAAGGTGAAAGTGTTGAATGATGATGAAAGTATTTTCTTTTTGGGGATTTTCTTTCTTTTTCAGTCACCCTGCCTCAGTGGGAGACAGCCGACTTGTTAAAAAAAAAAAATAAACCTTCATTGTATTAAACGACTGTTATATTTGTTATGTATCATACTGTAAACATAAAAACATAAGAAAGAAGGAACACTGCAACAGGCCTACTGACCCACGCAGAGCAGGTCCATGCCCCCCCCCCCGGATTAGACCAATGACCCACCCCCCGGATTATCCCAATGACCCACCCAGTCTGGTCATCCCCACTCAAGGATGGAGCACTGTACCAGACCCAGCAGCAAAGCTAGTCAGGTCCAACTCACACCCACCCACACCCACTCATGTATTTATCTAACCTATTTTTAAAACTAAACAACGTTTTAGCCTCAATAACTGTACTCTTGAGCTTGTTCCACTCATCCACAACTCTATTACCAAACCAGTGCTTTCCTATATCCTTCCTGAATCTGAATTTTTCCAACTTGAAACCATTGCTGCAAGTCCTGTCTTGGCTGGAAATTTTCAGCACACTTGTGGAAAATTGCATTTAGCTGAATGTATCATTATATACATAACAGTAAATGAACAAAGATAATTATTATTTATCAGTTAGACAAGTAGGAATTTGGGACACCTAGGTCGCAAAAAATGTCCCCCTTCGATACCTACTACTGTCATATCCACAAGTTGCTCTGAACCTATTAATTACCAATGAAATATGTATAACCAGGAATACTGGTAAATATATAAATTTTGTGGACTGTATATTAAAAATAATAAATGGTTATATATATACACAATTACATAACAGAAGGAAAATATATCTTAATATCACTCACCAATTTGACTGGAGATTAATGTGTATCATACTCAGAAAACCTCACTCTAACTAAATCTATGAAAATAATGCTGGCCAGAATTACACACAAATCTAGAGAGCTTATCTGAGGTTCCTGGAGCTGTCTTGTCCAGTCGTCTGATATCTCAAGTTATGCAGGAATGCACATCCACCAATTTCGCCTCCTATTTGAGAGGTGTCAACACAATTTTAACCTCTAGAGCACGAAAAATTCTTCCCATTACACCAACGTTTGTACAAAATTCAAAACCAAGATGGCTAGTGACCCTTCTCCCCAGGCTCAATTTCCCATTTTCTATGACATAAATGTTATTCAATACAGTATGGCCATCTATATACATATAAATACTGAATTTCTGGAAAATATATACAGTATTTTCCACAACACTATATACATCCCCTTTATTTATTCCTGTTTTCCATTTATACACCTCGATCACATCCCCCCTAATTCTACGCCTTTCGAGAGAGTGCAGATTCAGGGCCCTCAGTCTATCCTCATAGGGAAGATTTCTGATACATGGGATCATCTTTGTCATCCTCCTTTGTACGTTTTCCAGAGCATTTATATCCATTCTGTAATACAGTGACCAGAACTGAGCAGCATAGTCTAAATGAGGCCTAACCAAGGATATATAGAGTTGAAGAACAACCTGAGGACTTCTATTATTTATACTTCTAAATATGAAGCCAAGAATTCTGTTAGCTTTATTGCGAACACTAATGCACTGTTGTCTTGGTTTTAGATTACTGCTAACCAGAACTCCTAAATCCTTTTCGCAATCGGTAGTATTAAGATCTACATTATTTAGTTTATATGTGGCATGGTTATTTAACTGTCCAACATTTAGAACTTTGCATTTGTCAATATTAAACTGCATCTGCCACTTCTCCGACCATTGTGTCAGTCTATTCAAATCATCCTGGAGTGCTCTAATGTCCTCATTAGAATGAATTGGACGGCCTATTTTGGTGTCATCAGCAAATTTGCTTATGTCGCTATTTATTCCCTCATCTATGTCGTTTATGTAAATTGTGAACAACAATGGGCCCAACACTGACCCCTGAGGAACACCGCTTGTGACGTGCCCCCATTCTGATTTCTCCCCATTTATGCAAACTCTCTGCTGTCTATCTGTCAGCCATGCCTCTACCCAGGAAAAAATTTCTCCTCCTATTCCGTGTGCCCTAAGTTTCCTCAATAGCCTCTGGTGTGGAACTTTATCGAAAGCCTTACTGAAGTCCATATACACAATATCATATTCATTACCATGATCTACCTCCTTAAACACCTTAGTGAAAAAAGTTAGTAAATTCGTAAGACAGGAACGCCCCTTTGTAAACCGTGTTGAGAATCATTAATCAATCTGTGCCTGTCAAGATGGCTACAAATTGCTTCGGCAATTATAGATTCCATAAATTTTCCCACTATGGAGGTAAGGCTTACTGGTCTATAGTTCGAAGCCAAGGACCTGTCACCTGCCTTGTAAATAGGTATTACATTTGCCATTTTCCACTTATCAGGCACTATGCCAGTTTGTAGCGATATGTTAAAAAGATTAGCCAAAGGTATGCTAAGTTCCTCTTTACATTCCTTTAACACCCTTGCAAACAGTTCATTAGGACCTGGAGATTTGTTAGCTTTTAGTTTCTCTATTTGTCTGAGGACCACGTCACTAGTTACCGCTATCGTGCATAGTTTATTATCATCCTGTTCTACGTAATCTATTATTTCAGGAATATCGCTAGTATTTTCCTGGGTGAAAACTGAGAGGAAGTAGGTATTTAGTATTTCACACATATCTTTATCACTGTCAGTGATCTGACCAGAGTTACTCTTAATTGGGCCAATCTTGTCCCTAATCCTACTTCTGTATACCTGAAAGAGCCCTTTTGGGTTAGTCTTTGAATCCCTTGCGACCTTAGCCTCATAATCCCTTTTTGCTTTTCTTATTCCTTTAGAAGATAATGACTCAATTAAAAATTTTAATTGGTTGTTATGCATATTTAAATATTGGGTTATATTTACAAGGACTGTTTCTTTTTTATACACCGAAATGAACTCAGTAACCTTGTCTATCCTAGCAGCATCTATATAACATAATGTAGAGTAATTCTTCCCTATTATCTGAGCTTAATTTAAATTTAATATTTAACCATAACGAAATATTTCCTTTCCTCCGTCATTTCTTTGCAGATTACTAACCAGAGTTTGAGAGAGATGAGGCCGATTTATTAAGACACTTAAGTGTGTGGCAAATATTTATAGTCATGGGAGGCTGGATTAACCCTTTGACTGTTTTGGTCGTATATATACGTCTTACGAGCCAGTGTTTCAGACGTATATATACTCAATAATTCTAGCGGCTTCAAATCAAGCGGAAGAAAGCTGGTAGGCCCACACGTGAGAGAATGGGTCTGTGTGGTCAGTGTGCACCACATAAAAAAAATTCTGCAGCACACAGTGCGTAATGAGAAAAAAAAAAACTGATCGTTTTTTTGGATTAAAATGCCGACTTTGAGGTGTATTTTCATATAGTATTTATCGATGTATTTGCGTTTTCATGGTCTTAGGTGATAAAATGGAAAACATTTTACAGAAATAGAGATGATTTTCATTACTTTGACGATGAAAACAACCTCGAAACTGAGCTCAAAGTAGCGGAAATGTTCGATTTTTACCAATGTTCAGGAGTAAACAAATCACACCACACGTCCAATACACGTCAACTGGGGAGTTTAATATTCTTTCACTAGTGCACTGATATTATTTATACCATTTTTACAATAATGCAGTAGTCTGCATAACAGTAAATTTTGTATTTTTTTGTATGAATAAAAAATCAAAATAGAAAGCAATAATAATATAAGAGGGGCCTAAAGATGTGACTAATGAACAGAGGATATGTTATTTTAGTGCCAAGAATGTCTACCTTGTTTATTTTGGACCCTATTTTGAAATTGGCATCTTTTTTAGTTTGCGTGAAATTGGCCAAATTGCCAATTTCTGACCACAATATTGGGTAGTCCAAATTGGTAAATGGGAGGTTTCTTGTACTCAGCTGATAGATAAAATGGAGTTCTAAAGAAATAGCTATGAGTTTGGTCAACTGGAACAACGGAATTGGCTGAAAATAGGGCTCAAACTCAGCGAAATCGCCGATATGCATATGTCGCCGAGACCACTAACTTCGCGGGAGCATAATTCCACGAGTTTTCGACCCAATTTCGAACTTTTGGTGTCAATACCATCGGGAAAAGATTCTCTATCATTTCATAAGAAATTTTTTTTTTTTTTTTTCAAAAATTTAGGGACATAGAATGACAGTTTCAGAAAGGGGCCTGAAACAGTCAAAGGGTTAAGGGAGAGATATGTATGATTAGTGAAATGTTAAGTGTAAATGAAGGTGGAGAAAAAGTTAATTGATAAACCTTTTTATAACCATCAATAATTTTTGCCGAGGATTAGAAATACCATTGTTATGAGATAAGATGAGGAAGCAAGGGGATCTTATTTAGTTATGAACAAGATGGGGCAAACTAATGGATAGGAAAGTATAGGAGATAGAGATGGAGAGAATAATTTATGGCATAAATAAATGGTTGTAAAATGATGGAGGCTTCATCAAAGTGCCCGGGAAGAAGATAATTTGATAGGTAATAATCAAAAGATGAATGGGTTTGAATCTGAGATGCCAAAAAGAAAGTGGGCCATTGTCTGAAATGATTGGTGCATTTACTCATCACATGTATAAAAGCAATGAAGTACATACCTAGAGATGGGCAATGAAATTGCATAATCTCTTGGCATAAAGTGAAAAGAGAAATAGGTCTGTTAAGTATACATGGAAAATTGTAAATTAGATATGATACTGAGTGAGTGTTATTATTGCCAAGTTTAAGGATTGCCAAGAAACAATGGATGGGGATATGTGGATCAAGCTTTTGGATAGAAGCATTCAATCAAGGATTGCTTAGATAAGGAAGATGTGTTGTATTTACTTCATGGATTAGAAAATGGCTTTGTAGCTAGAATGGATTGGTAGTATGTTGTACAAAAGCTGCACAATGCTTTTGTAATAAGGCCCAGAATAGGGCTCAAAGTAGGCAAAATTGCCGATGCCTAAATACTGCCAAGACCTCTAACTTCGCAAGAGCATAATTCCATAAGTTTCCCATCAAATTTCGTGCTTTGATTTCATTACCTTCAGAAAAAGATTCTCTATCATTTCATAAGAAAAAGTATTTCTTTTTAACCCTTAAATGGTCCAAACATATATATATGTTCTCTCGCGTAGCGCCCCAAATATTTTGAGAATTTTTTTTTTTTTTATAGGAAAAAAGAGCATGTGGTACCCAGGCATCCCCAATTTTTTTCATATGGTGCACACTGAGTGCACGCACACATTCTCTCATGTCTAGGTGACTCAGGCCTATTGTGCCAATGTTGAAGGAATAACAAAGGAAATGTATATATACATTTGGGGCACTACGCGAGAGAACGTATATATATATTTGGACCGTTTAAGGGTTAAATTCTTTGACCCTGGGAGCAAGTCTGTGAGCAGGAGTCTTGACCCTCAAAGTGTATGTGCATGATTAATTCACTATCACTTGTCCACAAGATTAACTCATAAAAGTTAATATGTCCATGGCTAATGTTCCACAATATGGAGAGTTACCTATTTGCATCTCAATATTGTATCTCTGCTTCAGTTCTCCTTAATGTACTTGTGATTAATGTTTCACAGTAGAGAGAGTTACTGGTGACACAGCTTAGGAGAGTGACATTTGAGTCTCAGTGCCATATCTCTTCCTCAGTACTCCCTGGTTATTATCAGAGCATGACAGTGTCACGAAGTGCATATGTATATGACCACAGATTTTTAATGTTTCAATGCAGTGGATTCACCCGGTCACTTGCTCACTCGTTGCTACATAGTTACTACTTAGTAAATTAAATTGTTGGTGCTCCGGCTTGCCTTATATAGTCAATTTCTGCTGACAAGTGTCTGGAAAGTTCAGCCGTCGGCTATGACGACAGGGCTGGGAAAAAGAATGTAGATTCCTTTATTCCAAGGTGTTGATTGCTAAGTTAATGCTACTAGCTATGTCATTAGCCTAAAGGCTTATTTAAAAGATTTTAGGAATAGAAGCTTTCTTGGGCAAACACGTGTGAAATATTTCGAGTCCTGATAGAGGGGAAGGAGGGGCGTCTGGTGTACCAGTCCAATATGGCCTTTAAGGTGTTGAGACTACATTGCAAGAGTTACGACTAGGCTAGTATGTGACAAAGAGACTGGAGTCTGATATCTGAGTTGCTGAGACTTCGAGTCTTAATTTACGATGTCCCTCCATCTCAAGCGCTGTGGGGAAAAGGTGAGTGGTCATGATTCCCTTGGTCCCACCCTGCTGGCAGTGTGGGAATGATGGGGGGATAATCCCCCCTGCTCCCTTCCTGTTGGAGGTAAATTCTCCACAAGTCCCCTTTCTCACTGACCAAATATATTATTGCATAAGCATCAGTAAATTGTAACTGATTGGAATAT
Organism: Cherax quadricarinatus; assembly: GCF_038502225.1. Taxonomy (NCBI): domain Eukaryota; kingdom Metazoa; phylum Arthropoda; class Malacostraca; order Decapoda; family Parastacidae; genus Cherax; species Cherax quadricarinatus. The sequence goes on along the minus strand of NC_091334.1, from coordinate 24,251,872 downwards.
ATTCCCTGTCCCTGTCTTTTATTTTGTTATTAATGGGGTAATAGTTAAGTGGATGTGGGTAAAGTCTACAGTAATAAGAGGTGAGGTGGTGGTGTCACTGGAGCAGCTCATTATATATTACTTTCTCCTCCTTCCCCAATTTATGACAATATGACATGGTCTTGGATGCAATGAAGGACAAACAGAAGGCAGATGTAGTATACATAGACTTCGCAAAAGCCTTCAACAAGTGCGATCATGGTGTAATAGGGCACAAAATGCATGCTAATGGAATAAATGGAAAAGTGGGCAGATGGATCTTTAAAATTCTACCCAATGGAACACGCAGAATAATGGTAAACAGAGTTAAGTCGGAGGCTGCCACAGTGAAAAGCTCTGTTAGAAAAGGTACAGTATTTGCCCATATCATGTTTCTTATCCTCAGTCAGACAGAGATGTAAGCCATAGCAGTGTGTCTTTCACAGACTATTAGAATCTACATGAGAGTGTCATCCACTGAGGATGCAGTAAGTCTCCAAGCAGATGTAAACCAGTTTTCAAAAGAACCACAGAAAACAATCTGATGTTCAATGAGGACAAATTTCCATTACTCCATTATGGAAAACTTTAGGAAATAATAGTTACAATGAAGTATACAACAAACGCTAACCACACGAAAGAGCGAATAACTAATGTGAAGAAGAGAGGATTTCACCTTCAAGGATAACAACAGTATCACTATCACATCAGTGAGGAATATGATAGGATGGATAATGAGACCCTTCATTGTACATATAAGTTCAGTAATGCACTTTATTTACTGGAAAAGTTTGAAGTCCCTTGACCTGTACTCCCTGGAACACAGGCAAGAAAAATACATTATCTACATCTGACAAATCCTAGAGGGATTGATCTCAAATCTGCACACATAAATGACTCCCTACGAAAGCAAAAGACTAAGCAGATGGTGCAACATCCCCCCCCCTCCAATGAAAAGCAGAAGTGCCATGGGTACACTAAGAGAAAACACAATAAGTGTCTGGAGCTCAAGACTGTTCAACAGCCTCCCACCATGCACAAGGGAAATTACCAATAGACCTGGATGTCAGTATCCAAGCCACCGAGCTGTGGTTTGTAAATTGGATTGCACTTGGCCAGCAGTAACAGCCTGGTTGATCAGGCCCTGATCCACTGGGAGACTGGTCAAGGACTGGGCTGTGAGGATGCTGACCCTCGGAACGACCTCAAGGTAGACTCCAGGTAGGTAGGGAGGCCTACTGTTCATACTTACAGACTAAGCTATCATAAGAGTCAAACTGTTAATCTTAAACTAATGAAGTACTCTCATATCATACGTTTACTCTGGGGACATTTCCTGCTCTGGCTGGAGATCCATTTTTGTTCTTTTTTTTAAACTGTATTTTCCCTTTTCCTCCCTAATTATAGCAAATGATAAAAGTAATTAATTGCCCATCTCTAATTATAATTAATTTGAAGTCATTAATCTATTTCAATGTTCTCATTGGGAGACTGCTTGTGGTATTATTTTCCATTCTTTTCTTTCAAACATCAAGTTGCCTCTCCTGTACTATCAATCAATGGTGGTATTTCTTTCTACACAAATAACCCGCACACAGTATTAATATTGGTAGAATTACCAACAATATGTTAAGTACAAGGACACGAATACAACTAATGTGACATTTAATTGTGGCAATGTTTTGCTCTCCAGGAGCTTTGTAGGCTTGACAAAGCTCCTGGAGAGCAAAACGTTGCCACAATAAAATGTCACATTAGTTGCATTTGTGTCCGTTTACTTAACCTGCACATAGGAGAGAGGAGCTTACCATGATGTTTCGGTCTGACTTGGACCAATTACAAAGTCACACTAACAGAAAGGAGAGAAGGGGGCAGTATATATACCTGGAGTATACCTCCAGAGAGCTCCGGGGGTCAATGTCCCCGCAGCCCAGTCTGTGACCAGGCCTCATGGTGGATCAGGGCCTGATCAACCAGGCTGTTACTGTTGACTGCACACAACCCGACATACAAACCACAGCCCAGCTGGTCAGGCACTGACTTTAGGTGCCTGTCCAGTGCCTGCTTGAAGACAGCCAGGGGTCTATTGGTAATCCCTCTTAAGTATGCTGGGAGGCAGTTGAACAGTCTTGGGCCTCTGACACTTATTGTGTTGTCTCTTATTGTGCTAGTGGCATCCTTGCTTTTCATTGGGGATGTTGCATCGTCTGTCGAGTCTTTTGCTTTCATAGTGTATATAATCATGGAACTCTCCTGCCTGCGTTCTAGGGAGTACAGGTTGAGGAACTTCAAGCATTCCCAGTAATTGAGGTATTTTATCACAGTTATGCATGCTGTCAAGGTTCTCTGTACATTTTCTAGATCAGCAATTTCACCTGCCTTGAAAGTTGGTGTTAGTGTGCAGCAATATTCCAACCTAGATAGAACAAGCGACCTGAAGTGTGTCATCATGGGCTTGGCATCCCTGGTTTTGAAGGTTCTCATTATCCATCCTGTCATTTTTCTAGCAGATGCAATTGATACAATGTTATGGTCTTTGAAGGTGAGATCTTCTAACATGATCACTCCCAGGTCTTTGACATTAGTTTTTTGCTCTATTGTGTGGTTGGAATTTGTTTTATACTCCTATGAAGTCTTAATTTCCTCAAGTTTTCCATATCGGAGAAATTTATCATCACTGAACTTTCATATTATTTTCTGCGGCCCATTTAAAGATTGGTTGATGTCCACCTGGAGTCTTGCAGTGTCTGCAATGAAGGACACTGTCATGCAAATTCAGGTGTCATCTGCAAAGGAAGACATGGTGCTGTGGCTTATATTCCTGTCTATGTCCAATATGAGGATGAGGAACAAGATGGGAGCAAGTACTGTCCCTTGTGAAACAGAGCTTTTCACCGTAGCTGCCTCTGACTTTACTCCGTTGACTACTACTCTTTTTCTATTTGTTAAGAAATTATAGATCCATCTACGAACTTTTCCTGTTATTCCTTTATCATGCATTTTGTGTGCTATTACACCATGGTTACACTTGTCAAAGGCTTTTGCAAAATCTGTGTACATTACATCTGCATTCTGTTTGTCTTCTAGAGCATCCATGACCTTGTCATAGTGGTCCAGTAGTTGGGACAGACAGGAGCAACCTGCTCTAAACCCATGCTGCCCTGGATTGTGTAACTGATGGGTATCTAGAAAGGGTGATGATCTTGCTTCTTAGAACCCTTTCAAAGATATTTATGATATGGGACATTCTTTGCTATTGCCTTACTGCCCCCCTTTGTGGAGTGGGGCTATGTCTGTTGCTTGTAGTAGCTGTAGGATGACCCCAATGTCCATGCTCCCTCTCCATAGGATGTTAAAAACATGTGATAGGGGCTTCTTGCAGTTCTTGATGAACACTGAGTTCCACGAGTCTGGGCCTGGGACAGAGTGCATGGGCATGTCATTTATCACCTTTTTGAAATCATTTGGCATCAGGATAATATCAGATAGGTGTGTATTTACCAAATTCTGTCTCTCTCTCATAAAAATTCATTTAGGTCTTCGACTATCTGGTTAGTGGCTCGCTAAAAACTGAATCATGCTGGGACTTGAGTAGCTCACTCATTTCCTTGCTGTCATCTGTGTAGGACAGGAATAGGACAAGAGAGGTAGTAGGAAAGGAAGTAAAGAGGTAGTGGTAGTAGTAGTAATAGTGGAGTCAGTCAAACACCAAAAAAGAGGAGAACTGCAGTTGAGCTAGGGGCCCACAAAGAGTAGGAACAAAAAGAATAGGGAGGGAATAAAAAGAACCAGACACCCAAGGAAGAAAAAAGAAAATGCAAAGAAGAAAGAGGAAAAAGAAAAGGGGAGGAGGAAGGAAGAAAAAAAAAAGAATCAGGTTAAGTTATGGGTGTTCTGAAGTTTGGAACATTTAACAATGTAATGGGAAAGGAAGGCATCTACAGAGACCAAGCCAGGACTAAGATTCATACAAGGAAAGTTGTGTATAAGGGAGGATTCAACCAGACGGCAACTGTGAAAGTTAGAAGTAGGGTAAACAGTTTTATCAGAAGACCAGTCAATAGGATGACTGATCTCTGACATTACAAAAAAAGAGCATTGTTGGTGTCGGCAAGCCTAACACTACTTTTGTGCTCCCTGAGCCTGTCAGAGAGATCGACCAGTTTCTCCAAAGTATTGAAGAGGGCAAGAAGAACAGGAAATAGAGTAGACACCAGGAGAATCTATAGAGGGAGGAGAGGTATGAACTAAATTGGTGCAAAGAGTGTTAGTCTGGTAAAAAGTAAGTTTGATGTCTAAAGAACGGAGAGAGTTGTTGAGATTAGAAAGACTGGAAATATAGGGAATGCAGAGAACAGGAGAGTTCCCAGAAGTAGAGTGTTTGGGAGAGAAGAAAGTCTGTTTAGTAGAGTTTATGAAATGGGAAGGGTAGCCAAGGCAAGAAAATTAATCATGAAGAGTGGAAATTTCCGATTCAAGGAACTGAGGATCACAAACTGCTTTTCCTGTGGTAAACAGACTTTTTTCTTTCTCAAACTCTCTACTCCTGGGAACTCTCCTGTTCTTTGCCTTCCCTTTATTTCCAGTCTTTCTAATCTCAACAACTCTCTCCGTTCTTTAGACATAAAACTTACTTTTCACCAGACTAACACTCTTCGCACCAATCTAGTTCATACCTCTCCTCCCTCTATAAAGTCTCCTGGTGTCTACTCTATTTCCTGTCCCTCTTGTCCTCTTCCATACTTTGGAGAAACTGGTCATTCTTTATTTCCTTATTTTAAAGATTAAAGCCTAAAACATAAAGATTAAAACATCAATGCCGAAAAACACCAACTGCAATAGTAAAACAAATTTCATGTGGATAATCATAGCTGTCAATTAATATAACTCTTCACAGAGGTGCTCACAGATCCTTTAATAGGTCACAAACCACACCGTGTAACAGGCACTTAACTGAAACCTGATCTCACAGACAAATATGAACCTTCAAAGCATAAGAAAGGGCATCCTTGGACAATGACCCACCTTGAACAGGGCCATTGGTGAGGATCTCCCACTGAATGTCGATCTCCTTCCCTGAGATACGATATGCTGGCTCAGTCTTGTACAAGTCATTTCTCTGATATACCACCTGTACATAGTGATACAAAAATTACAATTATTTTCACATATTTATAGTATATGCATAAACTGTGAGCTCAGCTATGGCTAATCTAGAAGTACATGGTCTTATTTCTGTGTAACCCTCAGCAAACCTAGTCATACATACATACATATATATATCGTGCCCAATAGGTAAAACTGGTCAATTATTTAAAATTAAGTCTTTTTTTTTAAATTTTCTTTTATATGTTTAAAGACATTTTTTTCATTGATGTTAATGTAAAAATTAATAATTTTGTACCAAAAGAACCTTAGAAAACTTACCTAACCTTATTACAACAAGTGCAATTTAATCTAGCATAATGCAACTAAATATATTTTAGATAAGTTTACAATAATTTAATAAAAACAATTATTGTATACAGCCTCTCCTTACTTAATAACGGAGTTCTGTTCCTAAGACCACATCGGTAAACGAATTCATCATTAAGTGAGGAGCATACTACATCTTTGATGTTTTAATGTCACCTTTGCACCATTTATAACATTTCTGGCATATTTTTAAATGCTTATACAGTAATGTAGTGTATATTGTAATAAACAAAATACAGTGGACCCCCGGCTTATGATATTAATCCGTTCCAGAGAGCACATCAAAAGACGAAATTATCGCAAGTCGAATTAATTTTCCCTGTAAGAAATAATGGAAATCAAATTAATTGGTTCAAGACACCCAGAAGTATGAAAAAAAAAATTTTACCACATGAAATATACATTTTCCTACACACAAAAAGAAGGATACATGCACAATATATATTGTGTATGTATTAGTGTACTAAATGACGAATAAATGACACTTACCTTTATTGAAGATGTGGTGATGAGTGATGAGACACTGTGTCCTGGGAGTGCCTCTTCCTCCTGAGTAATGTAGGTCCTGTTTGGCATTTTCTTCCAGAACAGGCCTCATCACACTGTGTATGCCACTACGATTCTTAAATCTCTCAAATCAACCTTTGCTGGCCTTAAATTCACCAATATGAGCACTAGTTCCAGGCATTTTTTCCTGTTCATCTGGGTGTTAGTCGACTGGTGTGGGTCACATCCTGGGGGACAAGATTAAGGACCCCAATGGAAATAAGTTAAACAGTCCTCGATGACACACTAACTTTCTTGGGTTATCCTGGGTGACTAATCCTCTGGGGTTAACTGTTTCTCGGTATTCTCGATAAGCCCAGGGTGGCTTATTTAGCAGTTACAGATATTTGGGAGTGGACGTGTCAGCGGATGGGTCTATGAAAGATGAGGTGAATCATAGAATTGATGAGGGAAAAAGAGTGAGTGGTGCACTTAGGAGTCTGTGGAGACAAAGAACTTTGTCCTTAGAGGCAAAGAGGGGAATGTATGAGAGTATAGTTTTACCAACGCTCTTATATGGGTGTGAAGCGTGGGTGATGAATGTTGCAGCGAGGAGAAGGCTGGAGGCAGTGGAGATGTCATGTCTGAGGGCAATGTGTGGTGTGAATATAATGCAGAGAATTCGTAGTTTGGAAGTTAGGAGGAGGTGCGGGATTACCAAAACTGTTATCCAGAGGGCTGAGGAAGGGTTGTTGAGGTGGTTCGGACATGTAGAGAGAATGGAGCGAAACAGAATGACTTCAAGAGTGTATCAGTCTGTAGTGGAAGGAAGGCGGGGTAGGGGTCGGCCTAGGAAGGGTTGGAGGGAGGGGGTAAAGGAGGTTTTGTGTGCGAGGGGCTTGGACTTCCAGCAGGCATGCGTGAGCGTGTTTGATAGGAGTGAATGGAGACAAATGGTTTTTAATACTTGACGTGCTGTTGGAGTGTGAGCAAAGTAACATTTATGAAGGGATTCAGGGAAACCGGCAGGCCGGACTTGAGTCCTGGAGATGGGAAGTACAGTGCCTGCACTCTGAAGGAGGGGTGTTAATGTTGCAGTTTAAAAACTGTAGTGTAAAGCACCCTTCTGGCAAGACAGTGATGGAGTGAATGATGGTGAAAGTTTTTCTTTTTCGGGCCACCCTGCCTTGGTGGGAATCGGCCAGTGTGATAATAAAATAATAATAAGTACTAAAAACACTGGAATAATACAAAATTTATCGAATGTATGCGTGCAACCATCCGCCCTGGCTTGTAAACAATGTCACACTAGCTCAGCTGAGGCGCTCAGGCCAGACGGACCAGACGGCCGCATTCGGGACAAATGATGTAAGTCAAGTTTTTCAATGTAAGTCTGGGTCAAATTTTTACGCTGACGAGCATCATAAGTCGGTTTTATCGTAGGTTGAGGCCATTGTAAGTCAGGGGTCCACTGCAGAGGTATGCATACTGGTCTGAGAGCCCGTCGTAAGTCCGAGTCATGGGTAAATGAGTACGTCGGTAAGCGAGGAGAGGCCATACACAAATTTTCATTCACCTTATTCGGCAAAAAGAGCGTTGGCATTTAAGCCAAAATCGGAAGTTTCACCTTTTTCAAATTTAGCTAAAAAAAAAAAAACTGTTAAAAGTTTAATTTTTAATGGAGTTCTGTCTATTCAGTAAGTTTTGCCACTTTATTAGGTACATCCTTCTACCGAGTAAAGCCCGCCTATTCCCCAGAACAGCTTGACTTCGTTGTTCCATGAATTCAACAAAGTGATTAAAACATTCATTAGGGTACCTGATCCATGTTAACATGGTAGCATCATAACATTGCTGCAAACTTGTCAGTTGCACATTCATGCTGCGAAATCTCCTGTTCCACCCCATCCTAAAGGTTTACACCAAATTTTTAACTCACCATCTGCATGTCGCAGCAGAAATCGCGATTCGTCAGAACAAGCTACGTTTTTCCAATCTTCAACTATACAATTTTAGTGAGCCTGTGCCCTATTACCTGTTCTTAGGCAACAGGAGTGGAACACGGTGTGGTCTTCTGATGCTGTAGCCCATCCACTTCAAGGATCTACGTACTGTTCTTTCAGAGATGCTCTTCTGCACGCCACTGTTGTTACAAGTATTCGTTTTACTGTTGCCTTCATGTCAGCTTGTCTCAATCCAGCCATTCTCCTCTGGGCTTTCTCATTAACAAAGCATTTTTGCCCACAGAACTGCTGCTCACTGGATGTTCTGTATTTTCACACTATTTTTTGTAAACTCGACAGATTGTCAAGGGTGAAAATTCCAAAGGATCTAAAGTCTGAGACATTCAAACCACCCTGTCTAGTACCAACAATCACTTCTTCCCTATTCTGATGTTTGGTCTGGGCAACATCTGAACCTTTCTGCCATGTCAGCATGCTTATTACGAACACAGGTGTAATCTTGTGGCCTGCACACCTGGTTGTAGCACGATAACCAAAGTAGAAATGAGGAATGAGCAAAAGACAGTGGGTGAAAAATACATATATAGATTTATTTCACCCAACAGCAAGCAATTATACATATAATATATATACAGAGGATATGTTCAGAAATGCAATTTACAAGCAAGAAACACAGTAAGAACAGCCTTCAACCAGACTTGGAGATATGTCTGTCAATGTTGATTCACGAATGTACCACATTGCGTCACAACTTTGGTGGCTAGCATAATGAGGGGGAGAGGACCCGCTCATTATGCCCTGAGCATCTGGTTTGCTGGTTGGGAGGGAATGCCTATACTATGGGTCTGTAACACACGCCAAATAAAATGTACTCTCAGCATGCCACAATGCTTTTAAGCACCAAGGTGCTGTCACTTGACTGGCTGATAAGATTTTTGCATTATTAACATTATGAAAGCAAAAGACTCGGCAGGAGATGTAACATTCCCCCAATGAAAAGCAGGGGCACCACGAGTACACAGAGACAACACAACAAGTGTCCCTGGCCCAAGACTGTTCAATTGCCTCCTAGCATACATAAGGGGGATTACCAATAGACCCCTGGCTATCTTCAAGAAGGCACTTGACGGGCACCTAAAGTCAGTACCTGACCAACCAGGCTGTGGTTCGTATGTCAGCTTGCATGCAGCCAGCAGTAACAGCCTGGTTGATCTGACCCTGATCCACCATGAGGCCTGGTCTCAGACCGGGCCACGGGGGCGTTGACCCCCGAAACCCTCTCCAGGTAAACTGTGAACAGGTATACCTAATAAAGTAGCCACTGAGTGCATATGTCATCCCAAATAAGCAGAATCGGTTATTTTGGCTTAAATAACAGATTATTTATGCCAAATAAGCAGAGTGAAAATTATTTAAGCATTAAATCTCAGGAAATCTATCTGAACATCATAATAAAAATATATCAGTGAATTCCTGAATGACACATTCATCAGAAACTAGGAAATCAAATGATTGAGATGAAGAGTGTCATATGCTATTTCAGTGTGGTCATGGAGTATACCTGGAGAGGGTTTCGGGGGTCAACAGCCCCGTGGCCTGGTCTGTGACCCAGCCTTGCGGTGGATCAGAGCCTGATCAACCAGGCTGTCACGTAAACTGACATACGAACCACAGCCCAGCTGGCCAGGTACTGACCAACCGGACTGTGGTTTGGTACTGACCAGACTTGAAGTTGAATGGATGAAGCATTCTCAAGCTTTAAATGAAAACCTTGGAGAAAGAGATAAGTGCATGAGTAGGCATGGGTGACAAGTGGAACTCCTCAAGAATGAGTGCTTGGATGCTTGTTAATCATAATTTCATATACGTCTCTGTTAAAAATTATAAATAAATGAGTTAGATAATTGGAGAGAACAGGGAGAGGCTGAAAGAAAATTTGGAGGTTTTCAGCCTGTGCAAGGAGAAAAATATGGATGTTAGCTATTTACCAGATTTATGATTATAATTACACATAAACAGAAGAACTTCAACATAACAAGCAAAACTAGTTAACCTGACTACTGCTTGAAGGGACCTGAACTTATAATCATCTAGTCTATTATACTCAGCATAAATAAGGCCCATCTTGTAGAATATGGTGTTAGTGTTGAACATACACCTGATTATGCATATAAAGAAACCAAGAATACTCCAAATATTTTCATCAAGATTGGTACCAGGGCTCAGGGAAGAATAGAAAGCATCATTAGGTGAGAGATGGAGCAGAGAATATTATGACAAAATAAGTAGAGTTGGATGGAGTTTAAACCAGCCTGTTTGAAATTCATATAGACAACTTTGGGACACTGATAGCATCTAACAGCAAATGAGCTATAGGGAAGCAAGGAAGATTTTTTTCAGATTAGGTTGGTAATCAAGTAGAAGACACTATATAGAAGGTGGTGGAGGCAAACACTATACACAGTTTCAAGAAATAATGTGACACAATATAAACAGGAGCGTCAAGACAGCAACTCACCTCTTCGGCAGCACAGCGGAGGCTGAAGAGGTTAGCGTTGTGGGGAATCCTGCAGACTGGAACCTGCCCTGTCCTTCCACTCTCGTAAGCGTAACACTCTTCATTAACCACCCTGAAGGGAACAACTCTTATTATAATAATAATATATTTATTTTTAAAAGTACAAGGTATACAGGCCTAGCTGACATCAACGAAATACACTACTACACCTACCATCCGACTTACGACTGAGTTCGGTTCCGAGAAACCGGTCGCAAGTCGAAATGGTCGCAAGTCAAACTTTACTACTGAATATCAACAAAACATTTTTGTAATGACTTTATTTTATTGTTTTATTTTGGTATTTCATGTTTTACTTTACTTTTATGCTGTTAGAACTGTATTTTATACTGTAAGGTTTAGGATAAACACTGTGTACAACACAAATAGTTGTTTATTTCCCAGAAATTTGACATAAAAACGGTCGTAAGTCGAGTGGTTGTAAGTCGAGCAGGTTGTAAGTCGAGCAGGTCGTAAGTCAGATGGTAGGTGTATAAAGAAAGCCACTTGTTATACAGAGCATTTCGGGAAAAATTAGGTCAGTTTTGTCCCAGGATATGACCCACACCAGTCGACTAACACCCAGGTATCCATATTATACTGATGGGTGAACATGGACAATAGGTGTCTTACGGAAACACACCCTAATGTTTTCCAGCCATACCGGGGATTCGATCTCCGGACCTCAGTGTGTGAGTTGAGTGCGCTAGCAATTGAGCTATGGGACAATCCATTTTCGCACCACAAAAGACATTCATTTAGATACTGACTAGTGGTTTGCCACACCTGTGGCTAATTACTGCATGCGTTTTTTTATGGGTTTAATGTAAACCAGTCATTTCCAAACCCTGGGTTGCTACTCGAATGAGGGTCACAGGAAGGTCTACAGAAAAAAATTAAATTTTGTCTAAGTTAAATCTGTGGGTAAATGAGTGTAATTGAATGAGTGAGGAAGTGCGAATGAGCAAGTGATTATGGGAGTGTTTGTAAGTGAGGGAGAGAAGGGAATGGAGCGAAGAATAGTGTATGCAAATAGAAAACATCATTCAGGTTGAATGTGAACGGAGTATGTTTCAGTGAGTACCAAGCAATATTAAACCCCATAAGAAAATAAACATAGCACAATGAGTACTGAATATCAATGACACTCACATTAGGAAGTGAATATCAAGTTTGGTCTTGTCACATGTTTGAGGCATGTGCACCCATACTGACTTCCACTTAAACATGTAAATGACCGATATCTGTACTTGTTTATGACACAGACATTTGCCAGTGATACATATATCACAGTAGGTTGGTAGACAGCAACCACCCAGGGAAGTACTACCATCCTGCCAAATGACTGTGAAACAAAAACCTGTAACTGTTTTGCATGATGGTAGGATTGCTGGTTTCTTTTTCTGTCTCATAAACACGCTAGATAACAGGGATATCTTGCTTCTCCTACTTACACTTTGGTCACACTTCACAGACACGCACATGCATATATATATATACATACATCTAGGTTTTTCTCCTTTTTCTAAATAGCTCTTGTTCTTTTTTATTTCTTCTATTGTCCATGGGGAAGTGGAAAAGAATCTTTCCTCCGTAAGCCATGCGTGTCGTATGAGGCGACTAAAATGCCGGGAGCAATGGGCTAGTAACCCCTTCTCCTGTATACATTTACTAAAAAAGAGAAGAAGAAAAACTTTATAAAACTGGGATGCTTAAATGTGCGTGGATGTAGTGCGGATGACAAGAAACAGATGATTGCTGATGTTATGAATGAAAAGAAGTTGGATGTCCTGGCTCTAAGCGAAACAAAGCTGAAGGGGGTAGGAGAGTTTCAGTGGGGGGAAATAAATGGGATTAAATCTGGAGTATCTGAGAGAGTTAGAGCAAAGGAAGGGGTAGCAGTAATGTTAAATGATCAGTTATGGAAGGAGAAAAGAGAATATGAATGTGTAAATTCAAGAATTATGTGGATTAAAGTAAAGGTTGGATGCGAGAAGTGGGTCATAATAAGCATGTATGCACCTGGAGAAGAGAGGAATGCAGAGGAGAGAGAGAGATTTTGGGAGATGTTAAGTGAATGTATAGGAGCCTTTGAACCAAGTGAGAGAGTAATTGTGGTAGGGGACCTGAATGCTAAAGTAGGAGAAACTTTTAGAGAGGGTGTGGTAGGTAAGTTTGGGGTGCCAGGTGTAAATGATAATGGGAGCCCTTTGATTGAACTTTGTATAGAAAGGGGTTTAGTTATAGGTAATACATATTTTAAGAAAAAGAGGATAAATAAGTATACACGATATGATGTAGGGCGAAATGACAGAAGTTTGTTGGATTATGTATTGGTAGATAAAAGACTGTTGAGTAGACTTCAGGATGTACATGTTTATAGAGGGGCCACAGATATATCAGATCACTTTCTAGTTGTAGCTACACTGAGAGTAAAAGGTAGATGGGATACAAGGAGAATAGAAGCATCAGGGAAGAGAGGTGAAGGTTTATTAACTAAAAGAGGAGGCAGTTAGGGTAAGATATAAACAGCTATTGGAGGATAGATGGGCTAATGAGAGCATAGGCAATGGGGTCGAAGAGGTATGGGGTAGGTTTAAAAATGTAGTGTTAGAGTGTTCAGCAGAAGTTTGTGGTTACAGGAAAGTGGGTGCAGGAGGGAAGAGGAGCGATTGGTGGAATGATGATGTAAAGAGAGTAGTAAGGGAGAAAAAGTTAGCATATGAGAAGTTTTTACAAAGTAGAAGTGATGCAAGGAGGGAAGAGTATATGGAGAAAAAGAGAGAGGTTAAGAGAGTGGTGAAGCAATGTAAAAAGAGAGCAAATGAGAGAGTGGGTGAGATGTTATCAACAAATTTTGTTGAAAATAAGAAAAAGTTTTGGAGTGAGATTAACAAGTTAAGAAAGCCTAGAGAACAAATGGATTTGTCAGTTAAAAATAGGAGAGGAGAGTTATTAAATGGAGAGTTAGAGGTATTGGGAAGATGGAGGGAATATTTTGAGGAATTGTTAAATGTTGATGAAGATAGGGAAGCTGTGATTTCGTGTATAGGGCAAGGAGGAATAACATCTTGTAGGAGTGAGGAAGAGCCAGTTGTGAGTGTGGGGGAAGTTCGTGAGGCAGTAGGTAAAATGAAAGGGGGTAAGGCAGCCGGGATTGATGGGATAAAGATTGAAATGTTAAAAGCAGGTGGGGATATAGTTTTGGAGTGGTTGGTGCAATTATTTAATAAATGTATGGAAGAGGGTAAGGTACCTAGGGATTGGCAGAGAGCATGCATAGTTCCTTTGTATAAAGGCAAAGGGGATAAAAGAGAGTGCAAAAATTATAAGGGGATAAGTCTGTTGAGTGTACCTGGTAAAGTGTATGGTAGAGTTATAATTGAAAGAATTAAGAGTAAGACGGAGAATAGGATAGCAGATGAACAAGGAGGCTTTAGGAAAGGTAGGGGGTGTGTGGACCAGGTGTTTACAGTGAAACATATAAGTGAACAGTATTTAGATAAGGCTAAAGAGGTTTTTGTGGCATTTATGGATTTGGAAAAGGCGTATGACAGGGTGGATAGGGGGGCAATGTGGCAGATGTTGCAAGTGTATGGTGTAGGAGGTAGGTTACTGAAAGCAGTGAAGAGTTTTTATGAGGATAGTGAGGCTCAAGTTAGAGTATGTAGGAAAGAGGGAAATTTTTTCCCAGTAAAAGTAGGCCTTAGACAAGGATGTGTGATGTCACCGTGGTTGTTTAATATATTTATAGATGGGGTTGTAAGAGAAGTAAATGCGAGGGTCTTGGCAAGAGGCGTGGAGTTAAAAGATAAAGAATCACACACAAAGTGGGAGTTGTCACAGCTGCTCTTTGCTGATGACACTGTGCTCTTGGGAGATTCTGAAGAGAAGCTGCAGAGATTGGTGGATGAATTTGGTAGGGTGTGCAAAAGAAGAAAATTAAAGGTGAATACAGGAAAGAGTAAGGTTATGAGGATAACAAAAAGATTAGGTGATGAAAGATTGAATATCAGATTGGAGGGAGAGAGTATGGAGGAGGTGAACGTATTCAGATATTTGGGAGTGGACGTGTCAGCGGATGGGTCTATGAAAGATGAGGTGAATCATAGAATTGATGAGGGAAAAAGAGTGAGTGGTGCACTTAGGAGTCTGTGGAGACAAAGAACTTTGTCCTTGGAGGCAAAGAGGGGAATGTATGAGAGTATAGTTTTACCAACGCTCTTATATGGGTGTGAAGCGTGGGTGATGAATGTTGCAGCGAGGAGAAGGCTGGAGGCAGTGGAGATGTCATGTCTGAGGGCAATGTGTGGTGTGAATATAATGCAGAGAATTCGTAGTTTGGAAGTTAGGAGGAGGTGCGGGATTACCAAAACTGTTGTCCAGAGGGCTGAGGAAGGGTTGTTGAGGTGGTTCGGACATGTAGAGAGAATGGAGCGAAACAGAATGACTTCAAGAGTGTATCAGTCTGTAGTGGAAGGAAGGCGGGGTAGGGGTCGGCCTAGGAAGGGTTGGAGGGAGGGGGTAAAGGAGGTTTTGTGTGCGAGGGGCTTGGACTTCCAGCAGGCATGCGTGAGCGTGTTTGATAGGAGTGAATGGAGACAAATGGTTTTTTAATACTTGACGTGCTGTTGGAGTGTGAGCAAAGTAACATTTATGAAGGGATTCAGGGAAACCGGCAGGCCGGACTTGAGTCCTGGAGATGGGAAGTACAGTGCCTGCACTCTGAAGGAGGGGTGTTAATGTTGCAGTTTAAAAACTGTAGTGTAAAGCACCCTTCTGGCAAGACAGTGATGGAGTGAATGATGGTGAAAGTTTTTCTTTTTCGGGCCACCCTGCCTTGGTGGGAATCGGCCAGTGTGATAATAAAAATAAAATTATAACATATATCTTTCACTTATCTACATCTACTTCTCTCATTATTTGCACTTCCTGAAACTAACAATAGCAAGATGAAGAATTAGACACATGCAACATCTAGGTATCTTTATTTGTAGACGTTTCGCCATCCAGTGGCTTTATCAATACAAGGACATAAGGTGATGAATTATGTACAAAAGATGAGGTAATAAGCCCCTCAGCCTTGGAGATGGTGAACAGCACTGTAGTCTTGAAGGAACTGAAATATGGTCACGGACCTTGGTGCTTATATACTGGCGACAGATGTAGGACATGCAGCAAATGAAGGCATTGTCACTGGGAGGCGGGAGTCCCTAGTGGAAGAGGTCATACCCAAGGTATGGGCCATAAGTAAGAAATAAAGTTGTGTAGATGTCCTCTGTACCAAGATTCCATGATGTTGCAGTGTTTGACAAGCTGTACATAAATGGTAAACAATACCAACAAGATGAAGAATTAGACATGTGCAACATCTGGGTATCTTTATTTGTAGACGGTTCGCCATTCCATTCCTTGGGTATGACCAACCTCCACTGGGGATTCCCGCCTACTAGTGACAATGCCTTAGTCTGCTGCACGTCCTACACCTGTCACCAGTATATAAATGCCAAGGTTCATGACTATAAACTGTACTTCAGTTCCTTCAAGACTACGGTGCTGTTCAACTCCAAGGCTGAGGGACTGATTACCTCATCTTCTGAATATAATTCTTCAAATTATGAACTTGTATTGTACTGATAAAGCCAGTGACTGGCAAAACATTTACATGTCAGTACTGTATACCATTTATGTACAAATTTAGCAAGTACCACAGAGCAACCTATCCTCATTTTACTATGATAATTTTCACCCAAGTACCTAGTGTCAATTTCCTAATGTTTTCTGTAACTTTACAATTGACAGTTTATTTATGTTAAGATAAGGTTCAATTAGATAAGGTTATGTAAGTTTGTAAAAGGTTGGGTTAGATTTGGTTACATAAAAAAATCTTATATTGAACCACAAACAAATTAAAAGTGACCGTAACACGTCTAATAAAAATTTCAATTGTGTGAAAAAAAGGACACACATCTCAAGAGGTGTGTATACCTCAGTGTGTATATATGCTGAAAGTTTAAGCCTAATTTTAGGGGACTGAAGGTTATTAACTGGTGGGGTTCAGGTGACTAGCACCCTTAATGACCTTATTGCAGCAGACGGGGTTTAAAAATTTAAATCAACCGACATCTGGCAATATGATGACTGACATTAACCTGGAAATATTTAAATATCTGCGATCACTCTTGGTGAGAGAATGGGTTGCAGAAAACCAAGAACCATCATAAGAAAATATTATAATTATATACTTCTAATATTTTAACTGCATCTGAATTTATGAAGAACTAAGCTATTTATGAAAAAAAAGAACATTCAAGAACAAATATACCCATATCATATATAGGCAACTATCAGTTAATCCATAGGGGTTGTACAAGACAATGTTGGAGATGTGAAATCAGGCTTGATTTAAGGAAAGGGAGGATAGCTCCAGTTCTTATGAGCAAGAACAACTCCCCAGCATCGAGGCTCTTGAAGGAAAATGTCAGTGACTATTTTACTTGGCAAGAATGCACACATCTGACACAGCCATATACAGCCATTCATCTGAACGCATTTCATTGTCAATCCTTCAGTGAAGGTGACCTGATGCCAACAAAGGGATCTTTGATTAACCCTTTCAGGGTCCAAGGCCAAAATCTGAAGTGGTGCCCCAGTGTCCAGGAATTTTCAAAAAAAAAAAAAATGTTATTTTTTCTTATGAAATGGTAGAGAATCTTTTTGTGAATGTAATAAAACAAAAAGTATGAAATTTGATGGAAAATTGACGAAATTATGCTCTCGTGAATTTTGGTGTGTCAGCGATATTTACGAATTGGCGATTTTGCCGACTTTGACTCCCATTTTAGGCCAATTACATTATTCCAGTCGACCAAATTCTTAGCTATTTCACTAGTATTACTTCTATTCTATCGATTGAGCACAAGAAATTGCCAAGTCAACTGTTTCAACTACAAAATAAAGTGACCGGAAATTGGTAATTTGGCCAATTTAACACAAAGTTCAAAATATTCCAATTTCAAAATAGGGTCCAGAATAAACAATGTAGGTATTCCTGGCACTAAACTAACATTTCCTCTGTTCATTAGTTATGTTTTGAGGCTTTACAAATAAATTCCATTTTGATTTTTTATTCACATAATGAATTTTTATTCACACCAAAAAATAGAAGATTTACTGTTATGCAATATTGTAATAATTGTATAAATATCATCACCACATTTGTGAATGTATATTAGACCCACCAGCTGGCATGTATTAGACGTGTGAGGTCGTTTGTTTACTCTTGAACATCAGCAAAAATTTAACATTTCCGCCACTTTGAGCTCAGTTTCAAGCCATTTCCAGTGCTAAAACCAATCAAAATTATCTCTATTTCTGTAATATGTCTTCCATTCTATCAAATGAGACCAAGAAATCACAAATACAACAATAAAAAACATACGAAAAAACACTGCAAAGTCGCTGTTTTAATCGAAAATCACGGTCTCAGTTTTTTTCTCTCATTATACACAGTGTGCTGCAGGATTTGTTTTATGTGGTGCACACATACCACATAGATGTATTCTCTCATATCTAGGCCCAAATTTACCACTCACAGCTTATCAGAGTGAGCTGAGCTCATGACGTAGATCTACGGTTTGGACCCTGAACGTAAAGCCGTAGATCTACGGGACGGACCCTGAAAGGGTTAAGGAAAACAGAACTACCAACAAATGCCTTGGATAAAACCAGACTACCTCCCATTTCCTAAGTGTTTAACATTCATGAATGAAAATAAAATTATTATTATAGGAATATTAGTAACAAAAATTTTACATTATTATCTCTAGAAGGGACGTACTCATATCCTGATGCCTCGGACTTACGATGGGCTCTCTGACCAGTATTCATACTTAATGTATATTAGAGCTGATATCCTCTATTCTGTTTATTTGAATATACAGTACACTACTGTATGAACATTCAAAAATATACCAGAAATGTTATAAATGGTGCAAAGTGACATTAAAACAATATCAAAGATGGTTGACACAAACTCTCTACCATTGTAGTATCCTCCTCACTTAGCGAAGAACCAAACTCCATTGTTAAGTGAGGAGAGACTGTAGTGCATTCTAATAATGTAAACTACACAATGTTAACTACATACCCATAAACTTCATATATACATGTCATTGATACATGTTATAAACACCAAACTGTAAACTACATACCATAAACAGATTGTAAACTACTTACAATAAACTACAGTGTAAACCACATAAGATAAATTGGATAACAATTCATTACTAAAATTGAAAATTTTAAATTAAAATTATTAATTACTAAAGAGACATACAAATGCACAAGTTATACATTCAAAATTATTACACATACATATTATTTGAGATTTTCTTTCTTTTTTGGGTCACCCTGCCTCGGTGGGAGACGGCCGACTTGTTGAGAGAAGGGGGAAAAAAAAAAAAAAAAAAAAAACATTTTGAGTTTGGTCATATTATAATACCAATATAATGAGATACAATATAAGGCTCTTGACAGAGCCACTAACTTTGCAAATGCATTTTGGACAAACTAATCATAAGTTTTAATTATTACATAATTCTAGACCTAGAACATAATTTGAGTTAGTATAGCTAGGGCAGTACACTACAGTCATAAGTACAACATTGGACAGGTTGTAAAAAATTATCAATTATCAATGTAATTCCAATTACATTGGTTCAATGACCTACACATTACAAAGTGGTTAAATGTAAGTGAATTGAGACGCTTATGCAACATGTGGGAATCGTTATTGAAGAAATGTTTCACCACACAGTGGCTTCAATAAAAATTCCCAGATGTTGCATAAGTGTGTCAATTCTTCAACTTGTCGGTTTTCAAAACCATTTATCACATAAATGTAGGTGTTGAAATCTTAAGCCCAAGAATTTTCTGAAAGATAATGGGTTTAACATTTGTGTGAAATTCATTTGAAATTTTATATGTGCTTTTTTTAACATTATTAACAAAAATGTTGCCAGATAAAGAACTCTTGGCATTCCAGTTTTTTAATTTTTGCACCTTTTATCTGCCTGGTGTTTATGACTAGGCTGAGTCGTACACCTGGAATATCAAAGAGATGCTCATTCCTTGTACTGTGTCCATGTGTTCTGTTGCAGCTTCCTTGACAGAATTTAAGCTCTAGACATAGCATGCACAGTAGAAGTATAAATATTATGAAGATTAAATAAGTTTAAACATTTGAAAAAGGGATGAATGTTTTGCCTGGAGCCAGAATAAGAATAAGTCTGAGAGACGAATTTTGGTAAGTAATAGCATGTTTAAAGGGATTACCTGTTGTTGAGCAGGGATGTCTGGGGAAACATCAGCATATTTTTGAATGCCCTCTGTTTTGGAAATTTTATTAGAAAGGTTCTGGATGCTGGTGCTGAATTTTAGTTTAATGTCCAGGTGTATTTAAAAGAATTTACCCTGGTCCTGCCTATCAACTGAAACACTGAGCACAGGAGATGAGTGCACCAGAAAATTAGTGATTTAGCCTTCAGTCTGCTGAAGATGGTCTCAGTTTGAAGCAGAAATATAGAATTATCATCTTTGGTTTTATTGTCTCCTTGTGGGTTCATCTGTGTTCTTAGCCTTTGTTCATTACTATTTTGTGTTTTGATACCCCCAAGAGAAGTTCCTTGATTCCTGTCCAAGGAACTGGGCTGCTTTGTCCATTCCTGGATAGAGCCCAAATGCCTTTCACTTTCCCAGGAACTGTATGGCCCCTACAGGCTTAGCATTTCCTCATGACAATAATAATAATAATAATAATAATAATAATAATAATAATAATAATAATAATAATAATAATAATAATGGAAGTGGAAAAGAATCTTTCCTCCGTAAGCCATGCGTGTCGTATGAGGCGACTAAAATGCCGGGAGCAATGGGCTAATAACCCCTTCTCCTGTATACATTTACTAAAAAAGAGAAGAAAAACTTTATAAAACTGGGATGCTTGAATGTGCGTGGATGTAGTGCGGATGACAAGAAACAGATGATTGCTGATGTTATGAATGAAAAGAAGTTGGATGTCCTGGCCCTAAGCGAAACAAAGCTGAAGGGGGTAGGGGAGTTTCGGTGGGGGGAAATGGGATTAAATCTGGAGTATCTGAGAGAGTTAGAGCAAAGGAAGGGGTAGCAGTAATATTCAAGGATCAGTTATGGAAGGAGAAAAGAGAATATGAATGTGTAAATTCAAGAATTATGTGGATTAAAGTAAAGGTTGGATGCGAAAAGTGGGTCATAATAAGCGTGTATGCACCTGGAGAAGAGAGGAATGTAGAGGAGAGAGAGAGATTTTGGGAGATGTTAAGTGAATGTATAGGAGCCTTTGAACCAAGTGAGAGAGTAATTGTGGTAGGGGACCTGAATGCTAAAGTAGGATAAACTTTTAGAGAGGGTGTGGTAGGTAAGTTTGGGGTGCCAGGTGTAAATGATAATGGGATCCCTTTGATTGAACTTTGTAGAGAAAGGGGTTTAGTTATAGGTAATACATATTTTAAGAAAAAGAGGATAAATAAGTATACAAGATATGATGTAGGGCGAAATGACAGTAGTTTGTTGGATTATGTATTGGTAGATAAAAGACTGTTGAGTAGACTTCAGGATGTACATGTTTATAGAGGGGCCACAGATATATCAGATCACTTTCTAGTTGTAGCTACACAGAGTAAAAGGTAGATGGGATACAAGGAGAATAAAAGCATCAGGGAAGAGAGAGGTGAAAGTTTATAAACTAAAAGAGGAGGCAGTTAGGGTAAGATATAAACAGCTATTGGAGGATAGATGGGCTAATGAGAGCATAGGCAATGGGGTCGAAGAGGTATGGGGTAGGTTTAAAAATGTAGTGTTAGAGTGTTCAGCAGAAGTTTGTGGTTACAGGAAAGTGGGTGCGGGAGGGAAGAGGAGCGATTGGTGGAATGATGATGTAAAGAGAGTAGTAAGGGAGAAAAAGTTAGCATATGAGAAGTTTTTACAAAGTAGAAGTGATGCAAGGAGGGAAGAGTATATGGAGAAAAAGAGAGAGGTTAAGAGAGTGGTGAAGCAATGTAAAAAGAGAGCAAATGAGAGAGTGGGTGAGATGTTATCAACAAATTTTGTTGAAAATAAGAAAAAGTTTTGGAGTGAGATTAACAAGTTAAGGAAGCCTAGAGAACAAATGGATTTTTCAGTTAAAAATAGGAGAGGAGAGTTATTAAATGGAGAGTTAGAGGTATTGGGAAGATGGAGGGAATATTTTGAGGAACTGTTAAATGTTGATGAAGATAGGGAAGCTGTGATTTAGTGTATAGGGCAAGGAGGAATAACATCTTGTAGGAGTGAGGAAGAGCCAGTTGTGAGTGTGGGGGAAGTTCGTGAGGCAGTAGGTAAAATGAAAGGGGGTAAGGCAGCCGGGATTGATGGAATAAAGATAGAAATGTTAAAAGCAGGTGGGGATATAGTTTTGGAGTGGTTGGTGCAATTATTTAATAAATGTATGGAAGAGGGTAAGGTACCTAGGGATTGGCAGAGAGCATGTATAGTTCCTTTGTATAAAGGCAAAGGGGGCAAAAGAGAGTGCAAAAATTATAGGGGGATAAGTCTGTTGAGTATACCTGGTAAAGTGAATGGTAGAGTTATTATTGAAAGAATTAAAAGTAAGACTGAGAATAGGATAGCAGATGAACAAGGAGGCTTTAGGAAAGGTAGGGGGTGTGTGGACCAGGTGTTTACAGTGAAACATATAAGTGAACAGTATTTAGATAAGGCTAAAGAGGTCTTTGTGGCATTTATGTATTTGGAAAAGGCATATGACAGGGTGGATAGGGGGGCAATGTGGCAGATGTTGCAGGTGTATGGTGTAGGAGGTAGGTTACTGAAAGCAGTGAAGAGTTTTTATGAGGATAGTGAGGCTCAAGTTAGAGTATGTAGGAAAGAGGGAAATTATTTCCCAGTAAAAGTAGGCCTTAGACAAGGATGTGTGATGTCACCGTGGTTGTTTAATATATTTATAGATGGGGTTGTAAGAGAAGTAAATGCGAGGGTCTTGGCAAGAGGCGTGGAGTTATAAGATAAAGAATCACACAAAGTGGGAGTTGTCACAGTTGCTCTTTGCATATGACACTCTGCTCTTGGGAGATTCTGAAGAGAAGTTGCAGAGATTGGTGGATGAATTTGGTAGGGTGTGCAAAAGAAGAAAATTAAAAGTGAATACAGGAAAGAGTAAGGTTATGAGGATAACAAAAAGATTAGGTGATGAAAGATTGGATATCAGATTGGAGGGAGAGAGTATGGAGGAGGTGAATGTATTCAGATATTTGGGAGTGGATGTGTCAGCGGATGGGTCTATGAAAGATGAGGTGAATCATAGAATTGATGAGGGGAAAAGGGTGAGTGGTGCACTTAGGAGTCTGTGGAGACAAAGAACTTTGTCCTTGGAGGCAAAGAGGGGAATGTATGAGAGTATAGTTTTACCAACGCTCTTATATTGGTGTGAAGCATGGGTGATGACTGTTGCAGCGAGGAGAAGGCTGGAGGCAGTGGAGATGTCATGTCTGAGGGCAATGTGTGGTGTGAATATAATGCAGAGAATTCGTAGTTTGGAAGTTAGGAGGAGGTGCGGGATTACCAAAACTGTTGTCCAGAGGGCTGAGGAAGGGTTGTTGAGGTCGTTCGGACATGTAGAGAGAATGGAGCGAAACAGAGCGACTTCAAGAGTGTATCAGTCTGTAGTGGAAGGAAGGCGGGGTAGGGGTCGGCCTAAGAAAGGTTGGAGGGAGGGGGTAAAGGAGGTTTTGTGTACGAGGGGCTTGGACTTCCAGCAGGCATGCATGAGTGTGTTTGATAGGAGTGAATGGAGACAAATGGTTTTTAATACTTGACGTGCTGTTGGAGTGTGAGCAAAGTAACATTTATGAAGGGATTCAGGGAAACCGGCAGGCCGGACTTGAGTCCTGGAGATGGGAAGTACAGTGCCTGCACTCTGAAGGAGGGGTGTTAATGTTGCAGTTTAAAAACTGTAGTGTAAAGCACCCTTCTGGCAAGACAGTGATGGAGTGAATGATAGTGAAAGTTTTTCTTTTTTGGGCCACCCTGCCTTGGTGGGAATCGGCCAGTGTGATAATAAAAATAAAAAAATAATAATAAGATAATATAACAATAATAATGTGTTTGGATACACAGACGTTGAAAGAATGAGTATTCTATCATGCCTGACTTACCCAATCCTCCTGAGGTACTGCCAGGCCCTATCTACGTGTCCTCCCTGACAGCCACTCTGGCCGCGTCTATCACAGCTGATGAGGTGTTGTGGTGCCAGTCTCACTGACTCGTTCCCTAGGGACTCGATAGACAACCTGACAAAAGAAATATAATCAATGACGTCAATATACATCAATAGGAAGCTGCCACCCATCTACAGTAGTACTCATTTTTACAAAAGAATTTGTTTGCTAAATTCTGTTTCAAATGGTATTGCCATTCCTCTTGTTAGATAGTAAAGTATAGCAATGAAACATCTGCAAAATAGCTAGTGTATAAGATCTTTATGAAGGAGACAAGGGGACTTTATTTTATATCAAAAACATTATTATGCTTCAACAGTGTGTTACAGGGCCGCCGTACAGCGTTTCGCTTTACAGCATTTCAGTAATGCAGTATTTTCCAATTATACTCATTCTTCATTTATTCAGACTTCCAACAAAAAATATATTAACCACTCACTATAAGCTAAGAATGAAACCATTTTCAGGTAAATAATGTGTGTATTGTATATGCATTTTTTAGGCCTAGCTCTATTACTTACTTAACATATGATAGTGTAAATGTGTTGTTAAGCTTTCATATGCATTTGAAAGTGAAAAAAGGCTATGTTTCACTTTACAGCAATTTTCGCTTTACAGAAATAACCCGGAAGCTGAGCCCTTCTGTATCTTTTAGCAAAATATCTTTGTAGAAATGTGAATTACTTGTCTTGATTCAAAGAAAAAAAGTATCATGCTGATCATCATCCTGTTATAAAAGTACATTGTTTTGTTGCAACTCACTGCAAGAGTATACTAGCTTATCTCAAAAGCAGGTCATTATTTCATTATTTGCAAAAGTTTATCTTGTTGCAAGTGAGTTATCATTGCATTAGTGCACTATCATAGTATAATTCAAGTTAAAATTTTACAAGACTACACAGGAATATTAAGCCAATTGTATATAGCTCTATTAGTGACATATTAAGTGGGGGGAAAGAAAATCACTTAATTGGCCAGAATTAATGACTAAGCAAATATAAAGAACTTTATACAACTTGGAAAAATAATTAATCATCGTTCAAGATTTTTACAATTCGATTCTGGAATCATTATGATTAAATAATATTGTAATCAAATGTAGTGTTCATGTGATCTTGAACCTACAACCAATAGATACATTTAGTCATGTGCTGTGAGAAGCTGCATACAGTTAACTCAGAAATCCTAGAACAACATCAACAGTCTGTGGGAACTCTTGATGCTTCACATAATAAAATGAAACCTCACGATTCAACATAATATGGCACAACAATCAGTTCAAATTAACTTGTATAGATCTGGATTCATTTCCTATTCAATCTGTCAGGTATACCCAGTAATGTAAGTACAGATCCTGGTGTGACAGCATGGGAATCTGCACCAAGCAGGTAAGCCTTTTCGTCTTACATGAACATTCTGCCCATATTTTCGAAGTTAAACAATTACACAAGATAGCAGTTAACATAAGCTTTAACATGATATAGCCCACACACTCATATCATACGTTATTTATAGCTATGAAAATACAGTGGTACCTTGACTTATGAGTGCACCAACTTACAAGTTTTCCAAGTTATGAGCCTTCGCTCAGTCGATTTTTTTTCTTGAGTTGTGAGCCAAAATCTGAGCTACGAGCAAGCTTCAGATATGCCGCCACTCACTGGAGAGAGGAAATATCAAAATCCTCAATAATAACCAATGTGTAACATCCTTTCAATTTTGATACCACTGGTAATGTCATCCTACCAGAATGTTCTATAACATATTTTATTTTTTTTATTAACACATTCACTCCATCACTGTCTTGCCAGAGGGGTGCTTTACACTGCAGTTATAAAACTGCAACATTAACACCCGTCCTTCAGAGTGCAGACACTGTACTTCCCATCTCCAGGACTCAAGTCCAGTCTGCCAGTTTCCCTGAATCCCTTCATAAATGTTACTTTGCTCACACTCCAACACCACGTCAAGTATTAAAAACCATTTGTCTCCATTCACTCCCAATGTACGCTCATGCACACTTGCTGGAAGTCCAAGCCCCTCGCACACAAAACCTCCTTTACTCCCCTCCCTCCAACCCTTCTAAGGCCGACCCCTACCCCGCCTTCCCTCCACTGCAGATTTATACACTCTCGAAGTCAATCTGATTGTTCCATTCTCTCTACATGTCCGAACCACCTCAACAACCCTTCCTCAGCCCTCTGGATAAGTTTTGGTAATCCCACACCTTCTCCTATTTTCCGAACTATGAATTCTCTGCATTATATTCACACCACACATTCCCCTCAGACATGACATCTCCACTGCCTCCAGCCTTCTCCTCGCTGCAACATTCATCACCCATGCTTCACACCTATACAAGAGTGTTGGTACCACTATACTCTCATACATTCCCCTTTTTGCTTCCATGGACAAAGTTTTTTGTCTCCACAGACTCTTAAGTGCACCACTCACCCTTTTACCCTCATCAATTCTGTGATTCACCTCATCCTTCATAGACCCATCTGTTGACACGTCCACTCCTAAATATCTGAATACATTCACGTCCTCCATACTCTCTCCCTCCAATCTGATATCCAGTCTTTCGTCACCTAATCTTTTTGTTATCTTCATAACCTTACTCTTTCCTATATTCACTTTCAATTTTCTTCTTTTACATGCCCTACCAAATTCATCCACCAACCTCTGCAACTTCTTTTCAGAATCTCCCAAAAGCACTGTTTCATCAGCAAAGAGCAACTGTGACAATTCCCACTTTGTCTTTGATTCTTTATCTTTTAACTCCACACCTCTTGCCAAGACCCTAGCATTCACTTCTCTTACAACCCCATCTATAAACATATTGAACAACCACGGCGACATCACACATCCTTGTCTAAGGCCTACTTTTACTGGGAAATAATCTCCCACTCTCCTACATACTCTAACCTGAGCCTCACTATCCTCATAAAAACTCTTCACTGCTTTCAGTAACCTACCTCTTACACCAGACACCTGCAAAATCTGCCACATTGCCCCCCTATCCACCCTGTTATATTCCTTTTCTAAATCCATAAATGCCACAAAAACCTCTTTACCCTTATCTAAATACTGTTCACCTATATGTTTCACTGTAAACACTTGGTCTACACACCCCCTACCTTTCCTAAAGCCTCCTTGTTCATCTGCTATCCTACTTTCTGTCTTACTCTTAATTCTTTCAATAATAACTACCAAACACTTTACCAGGTATACTCAACAGACTTATTCCCCTATAATTTTTGCACTCTCTTTTATCCCCTTTGCCTTTATACAAAGGAACTATGCATGCTCTCTGCCTATCCCTAGGTACCTTACCCTCTTCCATACATTTATTAAATAATAACACCAACCACTCTAAAACTATATCCCCTCCTGCTTTTAACATTTCTATCTTTATCCCATCAATCCCAGCTGCCTTACCCCCTTTCACTCTACCCACTGCCTCACAAACTTCCCCCACACTCACAACTGGCTCTTCCTCACTCCAAGATGTTATTCCTCCTTGCCCTATACACAAAATCACAGCCTCCCTATCTTCATCAACATTTAACAATTCTTCAAAATATTCCCTCCATCTTCCCAAGACCTCTAACTCTTCATTTAATAACTCTCTTCTCCCATTTTTAACTGTCAAAACCATTTGTTCCCTAGGCTTCCTCAACTTATTAATCTCACTCCAAAGCTTTTTCTTATTTTCAACAAAATTTGTTGACAGCATCTCACCCACTCTCTCATTTGTTCTCTTTTTACATTGTTCAGCACTCTCTTAACCTCTCTTTTTCTCTCCGCAAACTCTTCCCTCCTCGTATCACTTCTACATTGTAAAAACCTCTCATATGCTAACTTTTTCTCCCTTACTACTCTCTTTACATCATCATTCCACCAATGAAATTAACTGAAATGCCATTAATCCATTTCATCCCCCAAAAAACATATGCCCTAAGTAAAGGGAAACAATCGACATGATGGGACCACCTATACTAGTAGTCAAGAGAAGGCGGACCTCTTTGCCGAACACTTTGCCACCAAAATGCAAGGTAGCTGCAAGAACTGTGTCAAAACTGTCAGTGGTGACAATAAGGCAGGAGGAGGTGCATTTCCTTCTTAAATTGCTTGACCAAGAAAAGGCTGTGGGCCCAGACAAGTTGAGCCCAAGATTGCTGAGAAGATGTGGAGACCAGCTAGCAGCACCTCTAACTTGCATCTTTCAGCACTGCCTAGTACAGTGTAAATGGTCATCTCTGTGGAAAGAGGCAAATGTAGTCCCTGTTCACAAAAGGAAGAGCAGAGCAGAAATCAGCAACTACAGACCAGTGTCACTACTGTCAATCACTGATAAGATCCTTGAGACAATAATCTCAAGACAAATGACAGTTTTCTGACTACCACTCACAACTTTGTGATCGTCAATATGGCTTCAGGAAAGGTTACTCTGCTGCCGATCTGTTGTTAAACCTCTCCACTAAGTGGCACCAGTCACTGGATGAATCCAAAGTCAGCTGTGTGGTAGCACTGGACATTGCTGGTGCTTTCGACCGGGTGTGGCACCAGGGCCTCTTAGCAAAACTTCAAGCACTGGGAATTGCAGGCTCTACACTATGTCTCCTCAGTGATTACCTTCATGGTAGATCTCTAAGTGTAGTTCGCAATGGAACGGAATCAGCAAGACATCCTATTGGGGCAAGTGTTCCACAAAGAAGCGTGCTGGGACCATTGTTATGGAATGTCTACTTCAACGACCTTCATCTCATCCCAGAATCCCATGCATATGCAGACGACTGTATATGGACATTCACTTATCCAAGAGAAGAAATGCCAGCTGCTCTAAGCTACATCAATCACCAGCTAAGAGCTATATCAGCTTGGGGAAATAGATGGCAAGTAACATTTCCACCTGAGAAAACGCAAATGATGATCATCTCTAGGCACCATGATGGTAATGCTGGTGCAGTAGTAAGGATGAATGGGAGGGTGTTGGCACCTGTAGAAGAAGTTGATATCCTTGGGGTGAAATTTGACTCCAAACTAACCATGGAGAACCATGTTGTAAATCTTGCAAACAAGGGAGCCAGGAAGCTTACAGCACTTCGCCGTATCTCGCATCTACTTGACAGTAGGGGTTGCAAGATTCTGTACGAGGCACAAGTACACTCACACCTTGAGTATGCTCCGCTTTCTTGGTTTGCCTGCCCCCCCCCCTCTCATCTGCGACTGCTTGACAGAGTAGAGAACAGAGCAAGACGTCTCATCTCTCGCCTGGACCCATCCTGGATAGACCTGTCATTTCAGCAGAGCCTTCAACACAGGAGGGATGTGGGTGGCCTTACTGTTATGTACAAGGCCAATATTGTCAAAGTACCACACTTGGATCCACTTCGAGGACAGCGAGAAACAAGCTTTTATGCCACAAGATGGACAGAAAGCAGCAACTTCACTCTGACTGTACCCTTCTCCAGAACATCACTCCATCTGAGATCATATATACCCAGGATGACTCGAGTATGGAACACATTCGTACAGCATAATGATGTCAACGAGATAAAGTCAGTTGATCAAATGAAAATGCTGGCCCACAGATGGCTCCAACTTCATCCTGTTCCCTACTTGTATATCTCATAACAATAAAAATGCTTTCAAATGAGCTGATGTAGGTAACAGCTCTTAGCTTGTCAATAAAGTTAGGAATCCTTAACCTGTAAATAGCTTGTCAATAAAGCTAGGGATCCTTAACCTAACCTTGTCAAACCCTGTGTAAAAAAAAAAAATTCGGAATGTGTAATACATGTTCGGCAGGCCGGCTAGTTCAGTGGCTGGCTGGCCGGCGGCTGGCTGGCTGGCTGACTGATTTGCTTTGGCTGTCTCTATCTTCTGTCTGTCTGTATCTATCTCTGTTTGTGTCTATCTCACAGGTACACACAAACACAGTTATACATAGTGTAAATTACCTAGGATAACCCAAAAAATCCAGACAGAGTGCTATTCTATGCTTGCAGATATAAGGCAAAATAAGCATGACTGGCAAGTAACACACATTTTCACTTTTTCAGGTATCAGACACGACAACTCTGCATCATGTGTAACACCTGTTGATTCATGAACAGCTCTCTCTCTCTCTGAGACAGAGACAAGTAGAGAGACAGGAAGACACAAACAAAGGCAGACAGAAAGACAGATAAGCAGTGACAGAGATAAACAGAGCTAGACAGATAGAAACAGATAGATATTCATTCTGACGAGGACATTCGAGCACTCCAGGAAGATTTGAATAGACTGATGCAGTGGTCGGAGAAGTGGCAGATGCAGTTTAATATAGACAAATGCAAAGTTCTAAATGTTGGACAGGACAATAACCATGCCACATATAAACTAAATAATGTAGATCTTAATATTACGGATTGCGAAAAAGATTTAGGAGTTCTGATTAGCAGTAATCTGAAACCAAGACAACAGTGCATAAGTGTTCGCAATAAAGCTAATAGAATCCTTGGCTTTATATCAAGAAGCATAAATAATAGGAGTCCTCAGGTTGTTCTTCAACTCTATACATCCTTGGTTAGGCCTCATTTAGATTATGCTGCACAGTTTTGGTCACCGTATTACAGAATGGATATAAATTCTCTGGAAAATGTACAAAGGAGGATGACAAAGTTGATCCCATGTATCAGAAACCTTCCCTATGAGGATAGACTAAGGGCCCTGAATCTGCACTCTCTAGAAAGACGTAGAATTAGGGGGGATATGATTTTTTTTTTTTTTTTTCAACAAGTCGGCCGTCTCCCACCGAGGCAGGGTGACCCAAAAAAGAAAGAAAATCCCCATCATCATCATTCAACACTTTCACCACACTCGCACATTATCACTGTTTTTGCAGAGGTGCTCAGAATACAACAGTCTAGAAGCATACACATATAAAGATACACAACATATCCCTCCAAACTGCCAATATCCCAAACCCCTCCTTTAAAGTGCAGGCATTGTACTTCCCATTTCCAGGACTCAAGTCCGACTATATGAAAATAACCGGTTTCCCTGAATCCCTTCACTAAATATTACCCTGCTCACACTCCAACAGATCGTCAGGTCCCAAGTACCATTCGTCTCCATTCACTCCTATCTAACACGCTCACGCACGCTTGCTGGAAGTCCAAGCCCCTTGCCCACAAAACCTCCTTTACCCCCCCTCTCTCCAACCCTTTCGAGGACGACCCCTACCCCGCCTTCCCTCCCCTATAGATTTATATGCTTTCCATGTCATTCTACTTTGATCCATTCTCTCTAAATGACCAAACCACCTCAACAACCCCTCTTCTGCCCTCTGACTAATACTTTTATTAACTCCACACCTTCTCCTAATTTCCACACTCCGAATTTTCTGCATAATATTTACACCACAAATTGCCCTTAAACAGGACATCTCCACTGCCTCCAACCGTCTCCTCGCTGCTGCATTTACCACCCAAGCTTCACACCCATATAAGAGTGTTGGTACTACTATACTTTCATACATTCCCTTCTTTGCCTCCATAGATAACGTTTTTTGACTCCACATATGCCTCAACGCACCACTCACCTTTTTTCCCTCATCAATTCTATGATTAACCTCATCCTTCATAAATCCATCCGCCGACACGTCAACTCCCAAGTATCTGAAAACATTCACTTCTTCCATACTCCTCCTCCCCAATTTGATATCCAATTTTTCTTTATCTAAATCATTTGACACCCTCATCACCTTACTCTTGTTCACTTTCAACTTTCTACCTTTACACACATTCCCAAACTCATCCACTAACCTTTGCAATTTTTCTTTAGAATCTCCCATAAGCACAGTATCATCAGCAAAAAGTAACTGTGCCAATTCCCATTTTGAATTTGATTCCCCAAAATTTAATCCCACCCCTCTCCCGAACACCCTAGCATTTACTTCCTTTACAACCCCATCTATAAATATATTAAACAACCATGGTGACATTACACATCCCTGTCTAAGACCTACTTTTACCGGGAAGTAGTCTCCCTCTCTTCTACACACCCTAACCTGAGCCTCACTATCCTCATAAAAACTCTTTACAGCATTTAATAACTTACCACCTATTCCATATACTTGCAACATCTGCCACATTGCTCCTCTATCCACTCTATCATATGCCTTTTCTAAATCCATAAATGCAATAAAAACTTCCCTATCTTTATCTAAATACTGTTCACATATATGCTTCAATGTAAACACCTGATCTACACATCCCCTACCCACTCTGAAACCTCCTTGCTCATCCGCAATCCTACATTCTGTCTTACCTCTAATTCTTTCAATTATAACCCTACCGTACACTTTTCCTGGTATACTCAGTAAGCTTATTCCTCTATAATTTTTACAGTCTCTTTTGTCCCCTTTCCCTTTATATAAAGGGACTATACATGCTCTCCGCCAATCCCTAGGTACCTTCCTCTCTTTCATACATTTATTAAACAAAAGTACCAACCACTCCAACACTATATCCCCCCCTGCTTTTAACATTTCTGTCATGA
Organism: Cherax quadricarinatus; assembly: GCF_038502225.1. Classification (NCBI taxonomy): domain Eukaryota; kingdom Metazoa; phylum Arthropoda; class Malacostraca; order Decapoda; family Parastacidae; genus Cherax; species Cherax quadricarinatus. The sequence goes on along the minus strand of NC_091334.1, from coordinate 24,219,509 downwards.
TCCCATCAGTTCCAGCTGCTTTACCCCCTTTCATTTTACGTAATGCCTCACGTGCCTCCCCCACACTTACATTCTGCTCTTCTTCACTCCTAAAAGATGGTATACCTCCCTGACCAGTGCATGAAATTACTGCCTCTGTTTCTTCCTTAACATTTAAAAGTTCCTCAAAATATTCTCGCCATCTACCCAATACCTCCATCTCCCCATCTACTAACTCCCCTACTCTGTTTTTAACTGACAAATCCATATTTTCCCTAGGCTTTCTTAACTTGTTTAACTCACTCCAAAATTTTTTCTTATTTTCATTAAAATTTCTTGACAGTGCCTCTCCCACTCTATCATCTGCTCTCCTTTTGCACTCTCTCACCACTCTCTTTACCTTTCTTTTACTCTCCATATACTCTGCTCTTCTTATAACACTTCTGCTTTGTAAAAACCTCTCATAAGCTACCTTTTTCTCTTTTATCACACCCTTTACTTCATCATTCCACCAATCACTCCTCTTTCCTCCTGCCCCCACCCTCCTATAACCACAAACTTCTGCCCCACATTCTAATACTGCATTTTTAAAACTATTCCAACCCTTTTCAACCCCCCCACTACTCATCTTTGCACTAGCCCACCTTTCTGCCAATAGTCGCTTATATCTCACCCGAACTTCCTCCTCCCTTAGTTTATACACTTTCACCTCCCTCTTACTTGTTGTTGCCACCTTCCTCTTTTCCCGTCTACCTCTTACTCTAACTGTAGCTACAACTAAATAATGATCCGATATATCAGTTGCCCCTCTATAAACATGTACATCCTGGAGCCTACCCATCAACTTTTTATCCACCAATACATAATCTAATAAACTACTTTCATTACATGCTACATCATACCTTGTATATTTATTTATCCTCTTTTTCATAAAATATGTATTACTTATTACCAAATTTCTTTCTACACATAGCTCAATTAAAGGCTCACCATTTACATTTACCCCTGGCACCCCAAATTTACCTACTACTCCCTCCATAACATTTTTACCCACTTTACCATTGAAATCCCCAACCACCATTACTCTCACACTTGATTCAAAACTCCCCACGCATTCACTCAACATTTCCCAAAATCTCTCTCTCTCCTCTACACTTCTCTCTTCTCCAGGTGCATACACGCTTATTATAACCCACTTTTCACATCCAATCTTTATTTTACTCCACATAATCCTTGAATTAATACATTTATAGTCCCTCTTTTCCTGCCATAGCTTATCCTTCAACATTATTGCTACTCCTTCTTTAGCTCTAACTCTATTTGAAACCCCTGACCTAATCCCATTTATTCCTCTCCACTGAAACTCTCCCACCCCCTTCAGCTTTGTTTCACTTAAAGCCAGGACATCCAGCTTCTTCTCATTCATAACATCCACAATCATCTCTTTCTTATCATCTGCACAACATCCACGCACATTCAGACTTCCCACTTTGACAATTTTCTTCTTCTTATTCTTTTTAGTAATCTTTACAGGAAAAGGGGTTACTAGCCCATTGTTCCCGGCATTTTAGTTGACTTTTACAACACGCATGGCTTACGGAGGAAAGATTCTTATTCCACTTCCCCATGGATATGATATGATTGAGGTGTATAAATGGAAGACAGGAATAAATAAAGGGGATGTAAATAGTGTGCTGAAAATATCTAGCCTAGACAGGACTCGCAGCAATGGTTTTAAGTTGGAAAAATTCAGATTCAGGAAGGATATAGGAAAGTACTGGTTTGGTAATAGATTTGTGGATGAGTGGAACAAACTCCCGAGTACAGTTATAGAGGCCAGAACGTTGTGTAGCTTTAAAAATAGGTTGGATAAATACATGAGTGGATGTGGGTGGGTGTGAGTTGGGCCTGATAGCTTGTGCTATCAGGTCAGTTGCCGTGTTCCTCCCTTAAGTCAATGTGACCTGACCTGACTAGGTTGGGTGCATTGGCTTAAGCCGGTAGGAGACTTGGACCTGCCTCGCATGGGCCAGTAGGCCTTCTGCAGTGTTCCTTCGTTCTTATGTTCTTATGTTTTTGTGTAACAGTGAAAAATAAAGCCAAGGCAAAGCATGATCATCAAATGTCACTCCACGAGTGTCACTCCACTGCCAGTGGGGTGACGCTTATCTTACACCATGCGTCAAGGAGTTTTATATATACTCCAGCATTTCTAAAACTTTGCTGGAACCTGGCAAAAAAGGCAAAAATCATTTCTTATTTATAAATACATTTTTCTTACCTGGAGTTTACCTGGAGAGTTCCAGGGGTCAACGCCCCCACAGCCCAGTCTGTGACCAGGCCTCCTGGTGGATCAGAGCCTGATCCACCAGGCTGTTACTGCTGGCTGCATGCAATCCAACGTACGAGCCACAGCCCGGCTGGTCAGGTACCGACTTTAGGTGCTTGTCCAGTGCCTGCTTGAAGACAGCCAGGGGTCTATTGGTAATCCCCTTTATGTATGCTGGGAGGCAGTTGAACAGTCTCAGGCCCCTGACACTTATTGTATTGTCTTTTAACGTGCTAGTGACACCCCTGCTTTTCATTGGGGGGATGTTGCATTGTCTGCAGAGTCTTTTGCTTTCGTTGCGAGTGATTTTCATGTGCAAGTTCGGTACTAGTCCCTCTAGGATTTTCCAGGTGTATATAATCATGTATCTCTCCCACCTGCATTCCAGGGAGTACAGGTTCAGAAACTTCAAGCGCTCCCAGTAACTGAGGTGTTTTATCTCCGTTATGCACGCCGTGAAGGTTCTCTGTACATTTTCTAGGTCAGCAATTTCACCTGCCTTGAAAGGTGTATTTAAAAACCTGTAACAAAAAAATTAGGGTGGTTTTTTGGGGGGCTGGAACAGATTACTGGCATTTCAATTAATTTCACTGAGGAAAATTGATTTGATATACGAGCAAATGAGTTACGAGCTGGGTCAAAGAACGAATTAAACTCGTATGTCAAGGTACCACTGTAGTACATTTAGTCATTAAATTAAACCACAATATGAAGTTCAATAAAGAGAAATTTCAATTACTCCAATATGGAAAACTCTAGGAAATTAAAAGTGCATCAGAGTATAAAACAACTTCCAAACTTCCAATCACACAATAAAGCTAAAAACTAATGTGAAGGTCCTGGCAGTGATAATGTCAAAGGATCTCACTTACAAAGATCACAACAATGTATCTACCACATCTGCTAGGAAAACAATAGGATGGATAATGAGAACCTTCAAAACTAGGGATGCCAAGCCCATGATGATTCTCTTCAAATCCCTCGTTCTCGGTTCGTACGTCGATTTGCACGCGGCCAACAGTAACAGCCTGGTTGATTGGGCTTTGATCCACCGCAAGGCCTGGTCTCAGACTGTGCCATTGGCCATTGATCCCTGAAACCTCCAGGTATGCCTCTCATGTCTTAAAAGAGGAATTTTTAAAATCGGGTCTGAGGAAATCTAGAGTTCCATAAAAGCCTATTTGTGTTCCATGAGAATTTTCATAATTTAGAAAGCCAACATGGTTTATAATCTGTTTTATTTTTTAATGAAATAGTGACTGGCAACAAGTAAAAATGCCTGGAATGAGGATCTTTAAGATACATACACATGATTTAATATTAATGACGAGATATCCAAGATGTTAGAATAAGATACAAGCACATCTCAACATTCACTGGTGAATTTATCACTCCTAATCAGGATTAATGAAGCCATCAGTGGTAAAACGTTCACAACTCTAGAGATATCAGGTAACTCTTTCAAAATCTGATATGAACAATCTCAACACAGTTACAACAAGAACCTGCAATTTTGTGAAAATACACAGTTGATGACCAAACACTACTTGCTCTGATTTATCAGGTTAGGCTTTCAGTGGTTGTAGGTTCAACTCTTGTGGTTCACGAATGTTATAACCGTGTTACTGTTAATAAATGCATTTTCAATGTATCGTGTCTTTCATTAAATGTAATTAAAGAAACAATTTTTTGCAATGATCTTTATGCACTATGGTATAAGAGCGGTAAAAAGATAAATGTGATGCAACTTCTTAATATTTTCTACACTTAATTATGATTGTTTTAAAACTAAATTGACCTATAATAATAATAAAAGGTATTTTATAAAGATATATAAAGTGCCATCTACCATGCTAATCCAAGAGTTATTCATGCTTTTAGCAATGGAGTGAACTCTACCACTGTATCAATTTGCAAGGATATAGCAATGGATATTTTCTACCACATGCCAACTACATCCCCGGGAACACTTGTGATAGCGGAATATCGAGAACGATCTCACAACTTATAACAACATGATGTACTTCTATATTTTTATCTCACCTTTGAATTACACATTATCTTGGGTAAAAATAAATAAATCAGTAGGTTCCTGTATGTCACTCACACGTCACTGTCACTCACATTACTATCCCTAACACGTCACTGTCACTCACTGTCATTCACACGTCAATGACTCACTGTCATTCACACGTCAATGACTCACTGTCATTTACACATCACTGTTACTCACACATCACTGTCACTAATACGACAGTCATTAAAATGTCATTGTCACTAACAGGTCACTGTCACTAAGACATACTGTCACTCACCTGTCTTGAGTGACACCGAGAGTCGAGAAAGCCCAGGAAGCGCCACACCATCCCTGGTCACTCACGCCACTCACTCGACCTTGCCATTCACGTTTATTGCGGGCGTCAAAATAACGGGGAATGTGAGAGACATCAGGACGTAGGTGGATTGGATGCATTCTCATTGACTGTTAAAGGGGATCGACTATTAAACTTCTGATTTATCTGGGAAAATGTAGAATATATGCAGGCTAACTCTAAGAAGGGTACATTGATGCTTCTCAAAAGTTCTTGATCCAAAGCACTGGAGCTATTTTTCCTTTCACTGAATCAATTCTCATTACTTCTCATTCCGCAGGTATGAGCTTACTGCATCTTGTTAATTTTTTTTTTGTTTCTGCCACATCAGCTTTTTATTCACAAAGACTGTACAGCTCAAAGATGGAAATACACTCAGCATCACTTTAACACTCCCACCCATCCTTCAGTGTGCAAGCACCTTACTTCCAATCTCCAGTCTGATTAACCGGTTCACTGAATCCCTTAGAAAAGGTTACAGTTCTCACACTGACAACATGTCAATTCATTATTCAAAATACTTCATTATCATTTAATCCTGTTTTTCTTTAAACACTATAAACATCTACGGTCACATCGTACATCTTTGTATGAAATTCACTTTTATTTGTTGATATCTCGCTCTCTATATCTCTCTCTCTATATCTCTCTCTCTATATCTCTCTCTATATCTCTCTCTCTATCTCTCTATCTCTCTCTCTCTATATCTCTATATCTCTCTCTCTATATCTCTCTCTATATATCTCTCTCTCTATCTCTATCTCTCTATCTCTCTCTCTCTTGCTATCTCTCTATCTCTCTCTATATCTCTCTCTATATATCTCTCTCTATATATCTCTCTCTCTATATCTCTCTCTATATCTATCTCTCTATCTCTCTCTCTCTCTATCTCTCTCTCTATCTCTCCCTCTATCTCTCTCTATCTCTCTCTCTCTATCTCTCTCTCTCTCTATCTCTATCTCTATCTCTCTCTTTCTCTATCTCTCTCTATATCTCTCTCTATATCTCTCTCTATATCTCTCTTTATATCTCTCTCTATATCTCTCTATATCTCTCTCTATATCTCTCCCTCTATCTCTCTCTCTATCTCTCTCTCTATCTCTCTCTCTATCTCTCTCTCTCTATCACTCTCTATCACTCTCTATCTCTCTCTATCTCTCTCTCTCCTTTTAGAAGCTCTTTACAGCATTTAATAATCTACTGCCTATTCCATTCATCGGCAGCAACTGATACATTGCTTTTCTACTTACCCTTAATAACTGTCATATGCCATGAAGCTGCTTCCTTAGTCCCAAGTAGATTTTAGTAAAACTGCTAAAAAATATTATTTCAGCATTTCTGTTATATAGCTGTTTCAAATGAATTAATTATAAGAACCTTAATACAAATTTTGACTCAAAATATGCATTGATTATACTTATTACAAGATTTTTAACACATTTAAACATTAGAAATAACACACTGGAGTTACCTGGAGAGAGTTCCGGGGGTCAACGCCCCCGCGGCCCGGTCTGTGACCAGGCCTCCTGGTGGATCACCTTTTATTAAGAAATATTTATAAAAAGGGGTATTTCCTGACATACCTTGCAAAGTCAGTAACCAATCGTGTAATCATACATAAAAAGGTAGGTAGAATTTTAATCACTAGAGTAACTGACTTATAAGTGGAATGTTAGACTTGTACACTGCATATTGTGTGTATTCTCTCAATATAAGAATTATAAACAATGTATACTCGGTTTGGAAATTTTGTTGCGAACTGCCTCTAGGCGAGCAGCAAACTCAGCCAATGTTGCTGACACAGACACCCCAGCTGATTCTCCCAGGCTCGCAAATGGCTCATGCAACAATCTCCAATTACTATTGCTGACGTGAGAACATACAAAATGTAGTTAACTCACTTGTTGTAGAGTTAGGTGTTCCCAGACCCCCAGGACACCATGGAGATGAACTTCAATCTCCAGTAACTGTTTGCACTCACCCACAGATTACTACCTACTTCTTCCCCAGAAACTTTGGCCGACTAGCTGCTAGGAATTGTAGATATTCACTGAGGGTGTGCCTGATAAGGACGAGTATCTTATACTTTGGGAAACCGCTCAAGGTTATTTCGTTTCCCAGCCAAGTATAATTAACGCCGTTTTTTTTGGGCTGTAATCGCGTCACGTCACATCTGCTGTTGGTATTTGAGCTCTGACTGGCGTCTCACTCCATTTGAAATTTGAGTTGCCAGTTCTCTAACTGATATTCTACATTAAACCTAATCCTATTTTAGGTCCTAAAACTGTATTAATAATTCCTACGGTTATTTTCTACTTTGTGTAACTACGTAAATCTTCCTAGGACAAATATTATGTACAAATGTTATGTAAGTATGTGTTAAGGGCTCTTAATGCTTCAGCGCTATAAATGTTTCTTGGCATATTTTGGGAGCCCAAAATAAATTTCCACACTTGGGAGAGGCGTTTATTAAATGTAGTTTTTCTTTGTTAGGTAAAAGAACACATGAGCAACTAATGCGAGATTTAGTTGCACATATGTCCTTTTAAGCTACATATTGTTGGTAATTCTACCAAAATTATTAGATTTTCTTAGTGTGATGCATATTTCTTGAATCAACTATGAATACAATACGACCTGGTTTCAACGTCTCAAATGTCCAGAGAAACCTTTTGCTATAATATAATCACCCTGAGTTTACTCCTTAGAAGAGGTTAACAATATAAAATTAATTTACTGTACACCTAAATTTTTTCTAGTCTGGCGGTGAAAAGGGACTCGGTCTTCCTTTTATATTGCGTTTTGCTGTTCATGGGTGTATGCAACTAATTTAAGGCAGATTCTTCATATTAACTATGTGGATAAAACATTTAGGATTCTAAAAATCATTTGCAAAACCAATATATGCTCAAAGATTACTATAACCAAAAAGAGAGCACATTGAATTAGAGTGATAAATAGTATACATAAGCATGAGAGAAATGAACTGACCAGAGCCTCTGGGTTGAGTGTACCAGTTCGGAGCACCAGACCTTCCCGGGCCTTCCTCCCCCAGAACTTTGAGTAGTTGGTGGCTCTCCAGCCATACTGACGCTGATGCAGGTTCACTCTCTCGATCACATCCTCCTCGATCATACATCTGTCCTCCTCACACACCAGATCTTTTCCCAAACACTTACTGGTGACAGAAAATGAGGTATTGAGAAATACTTAATTAAGATTGATTTGTAACAGAGAAGGAATCAAATAAAATAAAATCAAACCAAGTTTATTCTCTGTAAGGATTACAATGCTGAGTTTACAGAATTTGGATATTGTGTGGTTTACATGTTTTAAAATACTAATTACAGAGGGGGCCACTAGAACACCTAGCATGTCTAGGCATTTCGGGCTAAATACTAGTTTGTGAGTTTAGCAATGTGAATGCTTTTGTTTTTGCACAATACATAGTTTCAGTATTGGAGTATCACAGGCCAACTTATGACTAGTTAGGATTCATTATTTTAAGATTAAGATTGATATTTCTGTGTTCATGGTCAAATGGGCGAGTGAGTGTAAGTGTGAACCACCAGGTGGTATTCATGTAATTAGTTGACAGGGTGTATCAGGGAGATAAGATGTTTTCTAATGGTAGTTTTGAAGGTGATGAATGCGTCTGCAGTTCTAGAGTTTTCAGGGAGGGTGTTCCAGATTTTAGGGCCTTTGACATACATTGAATTTTTGTAAAGGTTTAGTCGGACACGGGGAATGTCAGAGAGGTTTGTGTGTGGTGTTATGGCTGTGGGTTCTGTCACAACTATCAAGAAAGCATTTTAGGTCAAGGTTAATATTGGAGTTTAAGGTCCTGTAGATGAAGAGGGGTAAGGGAGGGAAGAGGAATAGAAGATGGGAGAGGAGACAGGAGGGCAGGGGAAGGAAGGTTGGAGGTTAGAGAGTGAATGAGAAAGAATAGAAAGGGGAAGCAGAAGGAGAAAGAGGTTGAAGGAAAGTGAAAAGAAGGGTAGGGAGGAGAGAAATGGGAAGGAATGGAAAGGAAGGATGGAGAGGAATGGGAGCAGAGATGAGGAGGGAAATTAGAGGGAAGTTTGACATAAAGGAGGGAAGGGAAGGGGTACAGTAGAGAAGAGAGTGGAGGGAGAGAGGTATGGGAAAGTAGTGAGCAGGAGGTAGGAGAGAAGAGGGAAGGAGGGTGCCTGAGGGAAAGATAAACAGAGAGAGGATGGTAGGGGTGAGTGGGCATTAGGAGATGGAATGAGAAGGGAAGTGAAAGCAGGGAGCTGGAAGAAGATAGAAGAGAGAGGGAAATGTGAGATGCTTGAAAACAGGAGGGAGCTGAAAGGAGGAGACAAGGGAAGTGGGGAAAGAGATAGACGAGGAAAGGAAAGGGAAGAAGGAGGAGGGTCACTGGAAGGTAGGGAAGTGGAAAGGGAAGGTGAGGGGAAATGAATGGAGTAGGGAAAGAGGGATTGGGAAAGAGAAAGATTGAAAAGGGAAGAGGAAGGGGAGAAGGAGAGAAAAGAACTAGAAAGAGACAGAAGAGAGGGAAGGGGAGTTGAGAAAGAGAAGAGTGAAGAGGGGAAGAGCAAGGAGGGTTAGGGAGAGATAGAGGGGAAGGAAGGGGGAGGAATACGGAGGGGAGGGGAGGGGAGAGTATTGGCAATTATGAAAACAATAGCAATATTACATTAAGTATTGTTTAATAAGGAGACGGTCACTGACAGCTGACCGACGCCACAAAACAACACTCAAGTAACATTATTACAATAATGTTCGAGTAACATTATTACAATAATGTTCGAGTAACATTATTACAATAATGTGGCAGCAGTAAAGCAGAGGTGTCATACAGCACCAGAAAACATTACTCTCCTTTCCACAGTAGTTTACACTAGGCTTTTTCAGAGATGTACAGAATATGAACACTGAAAGTAGCCTGACTCACAGTGTACATAGGGAAATTATGAATTTTAATCAATTTCTTAATGAACATGCATTTCAGTCGCTGCACAATTCGAGAAAGGTATCCCTGTACATTATTATTATTATAATTAAAAAGAAGCGCTAAGCCACAAGGGCGTATCCCTGTACAGCCTCTCCTCACTTAGCGACGTACTCGTTTACCGATGCCTCAGACTTACGACGGGCTATCTGACCAGTATTCATACCTAAATAATGTATATTAGAGCTGATTTCCTCTACTCTATTTCAATATACAGTATGGCCCCGCTTTACAGCGTTCCTCTAATATGGCGATGTCAAATTATGACCAAAATTTGCTATACGGCAAACGGTCTTTCAAATACAGCGGGCCCCACCCGGTTTGTTTACATTCTCCGTGACCACATCTATTATGTCAGGAAACTTTCCAAAATCTCAAGTGTTTTAAAGTTACTGTGTATTTTATATGTACTTTGACAATTATACTTGTGTACCTGTACCTAAATATACTTATACACTGTACTGGTGTGCAGGTACACATTATTATTATAATCAAAAAGAAGCGCTAAGCCACAAGGACTATACAGGTTGCAGGTACACATTAAAATCGCTAAGTCTCTCTACTCATGATGCCAATACTACGTAATAATAATCACTCTTGGGCACTCTTCGGCATTTTACATTAATATAGGCATTTTCATTAATCCATCTATGGTATTTTCCTCAAAATTATACATGAAACCCGTTACATAGCGTATAAGCATGACACATACACTCTCATTATTATTATTATAATCAAGGGGGAAGCGCTAAACCCGGAGGATTATACAGCGCCTGGGGGGGGATGTGGAAGGCATTCAGGCTTAATTCGGGGAACTGGAGCACAGATCCAATTCCCTAAATCAAGAGCCCCTCACCAACATCAAGGAACCTTCCTTGAGGGGCATACACTCTCAGAATAAATATTCACGCAAATATGAGATTTGTTTACGAAGCGGCTGTGTAGGTAGTGTCGGAAGACTTACGTTTTTTCTAGTCAAACTGGGGGATAACTGTAGAAAAATATTCTTTTCGTATGCCTTCACTCTATATATAGCAATTCACGACCCTTGTGGGTTTAGTGCTTATAATAATAATAATAATAATAATAATAATAATAATAATAATAATAATAATAATAATAATCTTCATTAACTCTAAAAATGGTGTGTTGCTGTTTGTTTATTCTGTAGTAACTTGTACAACTTGTACACAATGTAAAAGTATTTGTATTGTGAGGTAATTATTATTATAATAAAAAAAAAATATTGAGGTAAATGTTTTACAAACTCTTACAAATGTATGTGAATGAACTAAAAGTAGACATATTAATACGCATTTATTTCGCCTGACCAAGTGATCGCCCACTACCTGTTCGGTTTGTATTCTAACATTGTCTCAACTCTGTATCTCGTTCTCTCTCTCGTTTGCTCTTTTGTTAACTAGTTGGCTCTCATTGACGATGGCGTCTAAGCTTAACTGTGGTAAAACGAGGAGTCATAAGCCAAGTTAGAGGATGATTGTGTGCCATTCTGATTTTATTCAATAAACACCCTGCCACTCACCTCTCACACCTTAATATTAATATTTTAAGGAGAGTAATAAGTGTACTCTGTGTGTATCTTAACTTTTATTGTGTTTTGAATGCCTATTTCTAATGCTAACTTAATATAAGTTAGTGTAAACTTGTTGTCTGGCATATATTGCATATCTTATATGTGCTCTGATAATAATACTTGTGGACCTGTGTGGTAGCCGGGCAGAGGAACAACATTACATTTTCTCTGCTCAGCCACCAGAGAAAACGTGTATGAATCTGCGTTTGACCCAGCCACTCCCCCACTCCGCTTTTGTTTACAATTTTCGGCATGAATTATTCATTACTTCTCCCTTCGTTTATGATGACATCTAAAGTTAGTTGTTAGAAACGATTAAATTCAGTGAACAAGGTATGTTGATGCTAATAATATGGCTCTGGGCCACTTGATACTGGAGTTCCGCAGGGAAGTGTCCTTGGACCCCTGCTCTTCCTCATTTACATCAATGATCTTCCAAACATATCCCAACACCTGAAACCCATTCTCTTTGCTGACGACACGACTTATGTCATCTCCCACCCTAATCTTGCCACCCTCAACACCATTGTTAACGAGGAGCTGCTCAAAATATCGACTTGGATGACAGCCAATAAACTTACACTTAACACTGGCAAAACCTACTATATTATGTTTGGTAGCAGAGCAGGTGTTGCACAACTTAACATTAAGATCGACAACACACTAATTGCCAGACATAATGAGGGCAAATTCCTTGGCCTATACCTCGACAACAACCTAAATTTCAGCACCCATATCCAACACATAACAAAAAAAGTATCCAAAATGGTGGGGATCCTCTCCAAGATACGATACTACGTGCCGCAAACTGCCCTTCTCACACTATACCATTCACTTATATATCCATACCTCACCTATGCTATCTGTGCTTGGGGTTCAACTGCAGCAACACACCTAAAGCCAATAAGAACCCAACAAAAAGCCACAGTAAGAATAATCACTAAATCCCATCTCTGGCAACACCCCCCCCCCTACTCTTCATAGATCTAAACTTACTCCCTGTTCAGAACATCCACACTTACTACTGTGCAATCTATATCTACAGGACCTTAAATTCCAATATTAACCTTGACCTAAAACGCTTTCTTGATAGTTATGACAGGATCCACAGGCATAACACCAGACACAAACATCTCTATGACATTCCCCGTGTTCGACTAAACCTTTACAAAAATTCAATGTATTTCAAAGGACCTAAAATCTGGAACACCCTACCTGAAAACTCTAGAACTGCAGACACATTCATCACTTTCAAAACTACAGTTAGAAAACATCTTATCTCCCTGATCCACCCCGACAACTAACTACATGATAACCACCTGGTGATTCACACTTACACTCACTCACCCACTGACTATAAACCCAGAAATACTAATCTTAATCTTAAAATAATAAAACCTAACTAGTCATAAGTTTGCCTATGATACTCCAATATAGACACTTTGTATTGTGCCAAAACAAAAGCATTCACATTGCTAAACTCACAAATTATGATGTAGTCACTTAGCCTTAATACCATAATCTGTAAGGATTTAATGATCGACACCATGCCTAACCCTTCTAGGGTAGGGTAGGTGCCTGAGTCCGAGCCTTTAGCTCATAAGACTGTCATTCCCATTTGCTCCCTTGGGGCGGGGATGGCAGACCAGAGAGGCCTAGCTTGTGGCTAGGCCTGGGGACAGTTGGTCCCAAAGATGAGGAGGTACTTGTGCCTCCTCCCATGGGAGACTTAGGTCTCAGACACTCCCTAAAGAGGGAGCCAAGGCCGGGCCACCACTTGGAAAAGGCCCGGGCCGGGAGAATACTGGCTAATCTTTAATAATAATAAGGATTTAATGTTAAGAATTAATCTAAGTCTGCTCGAAAAGCCTAGCCATGCTAGGTGTCCTAGTTGTCCCCTCTGTAATTAGTATTTTATAACATGTAAACCACACAGTACTCAAAACCTGTAAACCCCACATTGTAACCCTTATAGAGAATAAACTTGAAGTGAATTGAATCGAATTGAATTCTGGCTTACTTGTCTACTACTGTTTTGTGCGTCCTTGTGTGTATGCATATATTTGTACGCTCGTGTGCACATGTCCGTGCGTGCGCCCTCGTGTGTGTATGTGCGCGCGCGCGCTAGTGTGGGTGTATGATCCACTTAATATTTGTATTTATAACTCATTACAATTGTGACCAGGTGTGGACGTATCAGTGGTTCATTACTTTGTAATTTGTTCATGACTGTAACCATGTATAGGAGTGAAGCTGATTCATTACCTCTGTAACTTGCCATGATTAGTGACCAGATCTACCTGGAGTTCATTACCTTTGTAACTAGTTCAGCTATCATAACTTTGGGGTCCAGTCACTGGACCCATGCAGCAATATTATGTCATCATGGGCTTGGCCTCCCTAGTTTTGAAGGTTCTCATTATTGTTATGGTCCTTGAAGGTGAGATCCTCCGACATGATCACTCCCAGGTCTTTGACGTTGGTGTTTCGCTCTATTTTGTGGCCAGAATTTGTTTTGTACTCTGATGAAGATTTAATTTCCTCATGTTTACCATATCTGAGTAATTGAAATTTCTCATCGTTGAACTTCATATTGTTTTCTGCAGCCCACTGAAAGATTTGGTTGATGTCTGCCTGGAGCTTTGCAGTGTCTGCAATGGAAGACACTGTCATGCAGATTCGGGTGTCATCTGCAAAGGAAGACACGGTGCTGTGGCTGACATCCTTGTCTATGTCGGATATAAGGATGAGGAACAAGATGGGAGCGAGTACTGTGCCTTGTGGAACAGAGCTTTTCACCGTAGCTGCCTCGGACTTTACTCTGTTGACGACTACTCTCTGTGTTCTGTTAGTGAGGAAATTATAGATCCATCGACCGACTTTTCCTGTTATTCCTTTAGCACGCATTTTGTGCGCTATTACGCCATGGTCACACTTGTCGAAGGCTTTTGCAAAGTCTGTATATATTACATCTGCATTCTTTTTGTCTTCTAGTGCATTTAGGACCTTGTCGTAGTGGTCCAATAGTTGAGACAGACAGGAGCGACCTGTTCTAAACCCATGTTGCCCTGGGTTGTGTAACTGATGGGTTTCTAGATGCGTGGTGATCTTGCTTCTTAGGACCCTTTCAAAGATTTTTATGATATGGGATGTTAGTGCTATTGGTCTGTAGTTCTTTGCTGTTGCTTTACTACCCCCCTTTGTGGAGTGGGGCTATGTCTGTTGTTTTTAGTAACTGTGCATAAAGATATTAAACTAAAGTGTGTGTGTGTGTGTGTGTGTGTGTGTGTGTGTGTGTGTGTGTGTGTGTGTGTGTTTGTGTGTGTGTGTGTGTGTGTGTGTGTGTGTGTGTGTGTGGTGTGTGTGACTCAACAATCAATATTTGCACCAATAACTCATTACAGTTGTGACCGGGTGTGGAAGTGTGAATTGCTCATTACTCTATAATTTGTTCATGATTGTAGCCAAAGTATAAACGTAAGTAACCATTCTACAGAATTCATTACCTTTGTAACTTGTGAGCTCATTACCTTTGTACCTAGTTCAGCTATCAAAACTTTGGGGGCCCAGTCCCTGGACCCATTACGTACCTCTGTAATCTGTAAATACCTTTGTAACTTGTCATGATTGTGACCAGACTTACCTGGAGTTCATTACCTTTGCAAACTGTGAGTTCATTACCTTTGTAAATTGTGAGTTCATTACCTTTGTAAATTGTGAGTTCATTACCTCTGTAACTTGCTCAGCTATCAAAACTTTGGAGTCCAGTCCCTGGACCAATTATGTACCTCTGTAATCTTTTGACTACCGCCCACAGGATGGGTATGGGGTGCATAATAAACATATTAAACTAAAACTAACTACTGTTTTCGGGTTTGCGACGTCCTTGTTTCTTTTCTTTGGACTTTTTATTAAGGGAAATGGAGTACGGGTGTGTGTGTGGGTATTTATGTAATTTACAAAGTTACAGCAGAATACGTTTATAAACTAATCTTATAATGAAAGTTAAGACACATGTGCAACATCTGGGTATCTTTATTGTAGTAGACGTTTCGCCATCCAGTGGCTTTATCAATACAGATTCTAGGACATAATAGGAAGACAGTAGAACTATATACAAAAGATGAGGTAATCAGTCCCTCGGCCTTGGAGTTAGTGTTCACAGCATCGTGCTGACACGGAACTTAGCCTAAAGAATCAGTCCAGTATAAATACTGCTGTAGAAACAAACTGTTAAATTTAAACAGTTACTAATACTTATTAATTTAAGGGCTTTTAGCATATTTTATGTATTTTAAGATTAATGCACAGCTTCCACAGCAGTTACTGCAGTGACGTCAAACACGTCACTTAGAGACGACATAATCCAGCTGAGTGGTGGGATAAACAAGGCAGGTGACCATCAGCTCCATGATTACTGGCATGACGGAGTTAGTAGGTATGTAAACAGCATCATGACTAATCGTAGTAAAGCCGCATCCTTCTGAACGAATAAGCTCCATCTTATTTCTTAGGCTAAATCAAATTGCGAAACATTCAGATTTGTCGACTAACCAACGTTCATTTAATGGTAGAAACGTGCAAGTAAATGCATTATTGAATAAGTTTGGTCACCAGTTAATGTGTCGGTATACACGCCGAGACGTGTGTATATCATATCCCACTTTATACACCAAGATGAATTTACACCTAGAAGCATCTCTCAGTGAATGCCCTCTGGGAAGTATGTATCGCCCAACAATTAAACACAGAAATTTTTATAACTCTCGCATCATATATAGCAGAGATGCTCACCTCAGTGTATATTCACCGAAAGATGAGCTTTACTTAGTTTACCTGGAGTTACCTGGGGAAAGTTCCGGGGGTCAACGCCCCCGCGGTCCGGTCTGTGACTAGGCCTCCTGGTGGATCAGAGCCTCAGCAACCAGGCTGTTACTGCTGGCTGTACGCAATCCAACGTAAGAACCACAGCCCGGCTGGTCAGGTAACGACCTTAGGTGCTTGTCCAGTGCCTGCTTGAAGACAGCCAGGGGTCTATTGGTAATCCCCCTTATGTATGCTGGGAGGCAGTTGAACAGTCTCGGGCCCCTGACACTTATTGTATTGTCTCTTAACGTGCTGGTGACACCCCTGCTTTTCATTGGGGGGATGTTGCATCATCTGCCGAGTCTTTTGCTTTCGTTGCGAGTGATTTTCGTGTGCAAGTTCGGCACTAGTCCCTCTAGGATTTTCCAGGTGTATATAATCATGTATCTCTTAGTGTATATACAAAATGTATATTTCGGCATCGATCAGAGACCCTTTTTAGCAGATCTGCAGAGGGGTGCCTCTGACTGAGGGCGAGATACTCTTTTAAATATGTTTCAGTTTTCTGCACACGTGGATTTGTATATTCATCAATAAACTTTTATGGAACGTTAATCCAAGCACACTTCAGGGTAAGTTTAATGAGAGGTTCGTGGTTGTCATTGTGTATAAACCGAGTGGTGTGTTTCTCGAGGTGATTGAACACTAAGACGCTGACACAAATGATACATTAGTCCCTAAGACAGGTATTAAGGTAAATTATAGATATGCACCCGGAACTCTTTCCAGGTATACTCTAGGTATACACCTCCCTGTGCATATTCCCAGGTAAACAAGAGGGTTTCAGGGGTCAACGCCCCCGTGGCCCTGTCTGAGACCAGGCCTCAAGGTGGATCAAGGTCTGATCAACCAGGCTGTTACTGCTGGCCGCACGCAAACTGACGTACGAACCACAGCCGGGTTGGTCAGGTATTGACCTTAGGTGCCTGTCCAGTGTCTTCTTAAGACAGCCAGGGGTGTAATGGTAATCCCCCTTATTTATGCTGGGAAGCAGTTGAACAGTCTTGGGCCCCGGACACTTATTGTGTTGTCTCTCAGTGTACTCGTGGCGTCCCTGCTTTTCATCGGGGGAATGTTGCATCTTCTGCTTTCATAGGGAGTGATCTTCGTGTGCAAGTTTAGTACCAAACCTGGATACTATAATACTGGATGTTATAATACTGGATGTTATAATACCTGGATACTATAGAGAATTGTTCCAACTGCTGCTTTCTCTTAAACAAGAAGTGAGGAGTTACAAATTCTCAATGACTTCAGGCAGAAATTGTATACTATGCGTGTGCCGTGTGCCGTGTGCCGCGTGCCGTGTTTAGTTTAATATGTTTATTATGCACCCCATACCCATCCTGTGGGCGGTAGTCAAAAGATTACAGAGGTACATAATTAGTCCAGGGACTGGACTCCAAAGTTTTGATAGCTGAGCAAGTTACAAAGGTAATGAACTAGATTTGGTCATAATCATGACCTTACATATGTTCTTATGTTCTTAGATGAGTGGAACAGTCTACCTAGTTGGGTTATTGAGGCTAGGACTTTGGGTAGTTTCAAATTTAGGTAGGATAAATACATGAGTGGGAGGGGTTGGATTTGAGTGGGACTTGCACATCAGAGCTTATTTCTTGGGTAGCATTGAAAATTGGGTTGGTCAAATGTTTGTTAGTGGGATGAATTGTAAAGGACCTGCCTAGTATGGGCCAACGGGCCTGCTGCAGTGTTCCTCCTTTCTTATGTTCTTATGTTCTTATAATGAGCTCCAGGTAGAGTTGGTCACACTCATGAATAATTGCAAAGGTAATGAATCATAAACACATTAATCATGAGAATTTACAAAGGTAATGAGCTCCAGGTAGAGCTGGTCACACTCATGACTAAGTTTCAAAGGTAATGAATGATAAACACGTTATGACATGATTACAATCATAGACAAATTACAGAGTAATGAGCAGTTAACAAACATAGTAGGGAATAAAGGAACGTCCACCAACTACACTGGTTATTCTGTCATCTAAAGATCGAAGAAAACAGCAAAAATATCTATTCCCAAAACAAGCAACACTGTCTTCAAAAATTATAGTTTTTTAAATCATTCACCATAAAAAAAACACGCGTCTACTGGGGACTGTGCAACAATTATGAGTTAATATCTGGGAGACTGGGAGGAATTTACGCATAACAGAACAATTAGTTACGTACGCACAAAAAAATTGCTATTAATAATCACATCAAATTCTGCAATCACATTACCAGCTGCGAAGGTGAATCCAATACCTACAGAATAAAATATGCTTATAAAATGAAAATTTTTAGAAGCATCGTTAACTGACCGAGAACCCAACTTTAAATATTTAAAAGACAGTTAACATGAGATGTAATCACTAAGTTTCCATAAAGGAAGTGCACCGCGTCACATAATTTAATTAAGAATTTCCAAATCATCTAATTGACACTTCAAAATCACCACTATACATGTCAGTGACATCTCTAAAATGCTCACCACCACACCATTATGCTGGATAAAGGCACAAGGGGAGTATAATGCGATCATTTATTGACAACGTTTCCCTCACACGGTTGACTTTATTAAATCTCAAACATTATTTTGCATTTTCGTCTTTATCCATCGTCTCGATATTCCATACCATTTCTCTCCCCCACAACGCTTTCTTTCTATCATCCGGGTAATTAAAAAGATGGAAAATTATGAAAATGCATATTACCTCGAAGTGACTTTCACGAGATGTGTTGAGAGGTGCCTGATGACTTGCAATGTATATATAGACATGACAGTGTCATGATGTCGTGCTGTCATAACAGTCATACTGTCAGCGATGGGCACAAAGCCAGTATCGAGACAGCATAAATATATATATTCGAAATAAATAAACGGAGCCAGCCTTGCCTCTAGTATATGAGGAGAGAGAGTGAAGACGGACCTAAGCCAGAACTCGTTATACAAACCTGTGCCAAAGATTGCGCAACGCTAAGCGGCACTAAAATAAGCGGAAGATTAATCTGGCACTGCATTGTAGCTCCTCATTTGTAGCGTGGCTTTCTTATGTAGCTTTACAGCCAGGTTTTGTACCTTTGTTTGTTGCCTGGTTATGTTGTCTGGTTTTTTAGAATGAATTTGTTGCTTCATTTTGTTTCCTGGCAATATTGCGTGACTTTCTCGTCTACCTTTATACTCTCTCTCTCTCTTACTTGGCTTTCTTGTTTGGTTTTATAAAATGGGTTTGTTGCTTCATTTTGTTTCCGGGAATCGTAGCCTGGTTTTCTTATATGGATCTGTTGCTTATATTTGTTTCTCATGTTTGTAACATGAATCTTTTATTAGTATTTGGTGGCTTAGTAAATTGACTCTGTCGTTTGTATTTGTTGCTTAGCTTCGATGCCTAACTTTCAAGCAAGATTTGCTGCTTGACTTTATTGCCTAAACTTGTGTTCCATGATTTTGTTGCCTAATTTTGTGCTCCATGGCTTTGTTGCCTGGTCTTATAATTCTACTCTGGTCTTAGTTTTATACTGTGGTTATGCTGCCTAACTTTGCTGCTGGACTTTGAAGGCAACGATGAAATGTGACGGTTAACAAATGGGATTAATAAGTAAATAATTGTCACTATGTTCCAGACCATGGAGAAGAACTTTTCTCCAGGCTGAGAGACTGATCACCTCAAACTATTTCTTCAAGCTTGATGGACTGATTACATCATCTTTGCCTCGTCACTTCTGCTACCTACAATTCATTCTTTGTATTTTGACTGAAGAAGTGAAACGTTTCAACAATAAAGATTCCCAACAGCTGCACATGTGTCTTACTCATTCCTATATACGAGGTTTACTGTCCTAGTAGGTCTCTTTATACCATATTATACTGCATTTGTGTATCTTTTGTAAGACGTAGAATGAACAGACATGATTAAAGTGTATAAGCAGAAGATGGGCATAAATGAAAGATAAATAAGGTTGGAGGACATTCCTTCAAGAAAGAACTCGAAATAATATTGTTCAAACTGTGTAAGTTTAGATTTATGTTATGTTCTAAGTTCTTGTTAGCAGTAATCTAAAGCCAAGATAACAGTGCTTAAATGCTGGAACAACTGGGAAGAAATTGAAGATTAGGAAGGACCAGGAGACTGTTATGGAAACCAACAATTCATTCTCTATGTTAAGAGACGAGTGTAAATCGACGATCTAATACATCCCCACAAAGACCATCGTAAACGTTACGACGAACACCGCCAGTAAATGTATGACCATTGTTTTAGGTGGGGGCAGATTAAATTGTGTTTTCCTGGGGCTGAGATGCAAAATATTGTTAGCTGTCTTGACATCATGGAAAGTAATGGGAGCAATCTTATTATCTGTCTCAGTGAGGGAGGCAACGAATTTGTCAGACGTAGGAGTGAGGACTTAATTAACAGTTATAGGTCAGCGATAGACATAATTAGGAAGGGAGTGCAGGGCACCTTGTTACATGTGACAATTTGCCAAAGAGAGAAGCTGGAAATAAATGGTTGTCAAGGGCAATTGGTGTTAATTGCTGGCTGGACAAACAATGTAAGGACATTGCAATGACATTTATAGACAACTGGGACTTCTTCTACGCCAGAAATGACAGACAGGTATGCCAGGGATAGAATTCACTTACCCAGGGCAGGTGTGAGGACTTTGGCTAGTTCAGTGGAGACAGCTGTTAGGGCTTTAAACTAGAAACAGTGGTATGGGCTTTTGTGGAGGAAATTGGAGTGTAGAACCAGTGATTTGAGCTGTTTGTGATAATTGGACTTTAGGAGTAACTTAACTTCGGGTAAAGATAATTGAAACAGATCTTGGAAAAGAAAAAAATGAACAGGGAAAAGACAAGACGAAAAATAATCTTAAAATATTGTATACTAATAGTAGAAGTGCCAGAAATAAGATGAATTACGTCTGATTGCATGTGCAGGAATCGTTGATGTTACTGTTATAACTGAGGCATGGTTTAATTTGCAGAGCGGAGACGTGGTTTATGTTTTTGTTGAAATAACAGGAAGGGAGGTAGGGTAGCGCTATATATCCAAGAAAATATGAATTGTTGCATAAAAACTGATAAAAATCGACGGATTAGACAAAGAATCTATTTGGGTAGAATTTCTAGAAGGAAAAGAAAGTTAATTTTAGGTGTAATATACCGACCCCCAAACTTAGTGATACAAGGAAACTTCTTTGAGATGAAGTTGTTAGGGCTTCTAGACACGCTATAGTAGTAATAGTCAGGGATTTTTACTTTAGACTAAGTGACATCACTGAAGAGCTTGGTGCAAGTGATCACCTTTAATATTACCAATGAATACGAGAATTAGGATAATATAGTAATAGTCCCCAACTTTTGTTCTAATAATAATGACGACTTAGGAAAACACCTGTCAAGTCTCGACTGGTGTTATCTAGCAAATTATTTTACAGATGGTCATACAATAAAGAAAGGATCTACGACTGGAACTTTTTTCTTAATAATGTACAATGTGCTTCAAGTATATATATTGCCCAGAGAAAAATTAGATCAAATAAAAATGTCAAATGGATGAATAGGCGAATGAAGCTTATATATTAGGAGAGAAGAGAGGAACTTTGAGGAGCATCAAAAGAGGAAGAAGATAACCTTATTAACAAATACGATCATCTTAAGAGAAGTAAAGAAGATTAGAAAGGCTAAATTTGACTCTGAAATTAAAGGAGCTACTGAATCAAACATAAATCCAAAAGGGTTATATTATAGTTAATATTAGAAGCCATCTTAACGAGTATAATTTGATTAAGGAGTCTCAGCACGGGTTCATAAGAGGTCGTTCCTTCCTGACAAATTTATTGACATTCTTTAATAAAGCATTTGAGGCAGTCGACAACGATAAAGAAAATGTTGCTATTTTGATTTCAGGCCTTCGATAAAGAACCTCCCAAAAGACTAAGAAAAGTGGCAGCTCCTGGTATAAGACATAAGGTTCTAACAAAGATCGAGGCATGGATGACCAATGGAAAGCAGGCACTTTGCATTAATGGGGTGAAGTCTGAATGGGGACCGGTCAGAAGTGGCGTTCCATACGGATCAATTTTAGGCCCATTGTTGTTCATAATTTACATTAAGGACCTTGACGAAGGAATTACAAGTGACATGAGTACATTCACTGATGACAAAAATAAGACGAATAATATAGTCTGAGGAGGATACTATTGAACTTCAGGAGGATTTGGACAAATTAATGTCATGGTCTGAAAAGTGGCAGCTGCTGTTTATGTGAACAAGTGTAAGGTTCTGTTTCTTGGGAACGATAGCAACCTTCATAGTTATAACTAGGTGAAGTACAGCTGGATCATACAGAAAGTAAACAAGACTTGGGAGTCATGGTAAGCAGAAATCTAAAGCCACACGACTGATTTAGTCCATTTCATTTTAAATAAAATAATTTTAAAACCTATCAAAAATTTAAAAAAAAACATTTAGATGAAAGAGTCTTTTATGAACCACTTTTAACAAATAAAGAATAAAAGTCATGATTCCGTAGCGGAATCAGTTTGAAAATATTACACAGTTTGAAGAGGAAGATTAAGAAGACATTCCCGACTCTCTTGGATTATTATCAGCTGTAACATCATAATGGTTCAAGAAGGACCGAAAGTGTGGGCTATTCGTGAAGAAAATATAGTTCTGGTCGTATTTTACAAAAACAGCGTGCGTGCGGCCAACAGTAACAGCCTGGTTGATCAGGCCCTGATCCACCATGAGGCCTGGTCACTGACCGGGCCACGGGGGCGTTGACCCCCGGAACCCTCTCCAGGTATACAGCGGGAAAAGTATATTATTCTATTGTTATAATAAATTAAGAACTGTGCCTATTGTACTTAACGACGATGCAAAGGCTAAGTTAGAAATTATTAAAAATACTATTGTATATTATTAAAAATTCTTATAATAATAATTGAATGACGCGTTACCTGGCTAAGACCAGTGCTAGGAAACACTTGTCCAGTTGCCTAAAAAAAATATAATGTCACCACTACTAGCTAAGAGACGAGCGAAACAAAGATAAAACTCACCATTCGTTACAGTTAAATTTGTAGCTGTGGCCGCTGGGGATGTAGAGCCCGGCCTTGTAGCATCCTGTGGTAATTAACTTCTCTGAATGTATTTGAAAAAACAATTATTCACGTTTAACAGAAATAAGATAATCAAATTGTCTTATCTCTTACCTAAAACAGAACTGAAACAAAAAGAAATTTTCAGCTTACAATAAGAATGGAAAAAGAAAAAAATATATACAAACTTACTTTATAAACGGGATCCTGTTATCAGCCAAAACAAAGTAACAAGAAATCCTCATTTGCCAAAATACACTATATTTGGCAAGATGGGGCGATATCTTAGGATATAAATATCTGAGCTACTTCACCAATAAAGCCTCACAAATCATTTAATGACTAAGCCAAAGAATCCCATGATTTGGTAGCTTGACCATAACAATAGCAACAAAATGCTCCCCTCCTCGATACAATTATGGATCTTGATAAACATTTATTGCTGCGAGAATTTATTCTCTCTCAGAAACAAACACAAAAGAGGAAGGACCATAAAAGAAACTACCGAGACCCGTCTTTTTTTCACTGTTCGCTTACTTTTTTAGACAAGTCTTCTGGAATTCATAATTTTTTAATTACCTCTCTAAGGATCTTTAATAACTTGTAGATACACTTAATTCTTTATATTTGTTATGGGGCTATAGGACCCAACATGTATTTATGTATCTGTAACAGTTACTCTGGAATACCTAATTATATTGAATTGATGGGGACTCAGTTCTAAATGTCATAAGGGCAGATCACTCTCATGGCTGTAAGGCAGCCGAGTCAAGCCTGTTTTTCTCAATATAATAGGTTATACTATAGACACACACACACAATTTAAATAAGTAGTTTATAAAGTTGTATTTCTTTTTGTAACAGTAAAATAAGGTGTGGTAGAATTGTGGTAACTAGAGAATTGTGCTTGGCAACAGTCTTTTGTTTTTTGGTGGGTGTGGGAGGAGCTTAGCTAGGCTCCTCCTTCTCCCTCTCTCTCTGGGTGGACTTGAAGCTGGTAGGACCTCTGGGTCTTTCTTTCTATCTTTTTGGGCATTATGTGTACTCCAGGAGTGAGTTTTTTATAGCTTAAGTTGTGGCCACCATACCCAGGGTGACTAAAGTGTGTCAAAACACTGGTTAGCCCAGAGTTTAATCAAGAAGAGAGAAGGGCAAATTGTTGAGATGCACCATGTGGACTGTCCTAGGAGAACAGCTAAGGGGTGTGCAGGCTTATGTTTTGAATATGCGAGTGCTGTAATTGTATATTCTGTACATATCTATTTAGAATACAGTTATGTTTTTTTTATAGAGGTGGTTTAAATAACCTGTAAAGAGGGCTGGTGAAAGGATTTCAGAGAGGGAGGATGACCCAGTCATGATGTATTACCCTAGACAGATTAGGCCATTAAGTAAAAAGCTACCCCACACTAGGACCTGTAGTGAGAACCTTACTATCAGAGTAATAAGAGACATAAGAACATAATATCGTATAGCAGAAGCATGTAATTATTTTACAAATATTCATGACAAGCTGGGCAGTTCCTATACATACCCACTCATTCACCTATCCAACTTAATGTGTCGCCTCCATGCACGAGCTTGGAATAAGTGGAGGCAAATGGTTTTTATGAGTGGACGTGCTGTTGGAGTTTGAGCAGAGTAAAATTTATGAAAGGATTCAGAGAAACTGGTTAGCCGCCGAACTTGAGTCCTGGAGGTGATAAGTACAATGTCTCCACCCCTCCTTCAGAGTGCCTGCACTCTGAAGAAGGGTGATGATATGTTGCAGTTTTTTATCTGTAATGTCAGCACAACTCTGGCAAGAAAGTCAATTAACAATATATTTATATATATAGATGCAAGCTAGTACGGTCTTGTACTCTGATTTCTATATGTAATTATATCCATTGTACATAGTCATATGGTCGAAAGCATTCATACATTATAACACTTTCATTCATTTTAGATATTCATCAAATCAAAACTTCGTTAAGCTTTCACGGATGGAAACATCATACTTGTCGCTAATAAATCTCATCCAATATGTTGTATTCATAGGGTTGAAAACCTTGCAAGGGTCATGCAGCGTATGGGAAATGGAGGACAATCATGTTTAATCTAAGAAAAAGGCGAGTTAGCTCCAATCCCTTGGTTCAAAAGCTCTCCATTGTAATCAGGGCGCTTCCACCTTCGCCCTTTTCCCAACAGCGTTACCGGCTAGAGTCTCCCCTTTATACGTATACTGTACCAAATCTTAGGACTGATAACTCACCAAGATCACGATACTTCCACAATACCAAAACTGTTACTAAATAGTGCTAATAGGATCCCCTGTCGGAATATTTTATGATCTGAGAGACTGGTTGCCTCTGACGTTCATGGCTGCCAAGGAGATAAAAATATCAGCAGAGTAAAAACGTCTCTTAAGTCCCGTCAGTTGAGGCTAATGTTTGAATGTTTTTGGCACTGCGCCTCATGATGCATGAGAAAGCGGGTTTCTAGGAAGCATTATGACCTTTTAAATATAGGTTAAAAAATAATCAAAGAAATCAACAACTAGTTGATTTTTTTTAAACATAGCTAAATACACATCTGTATTAACTATGAATTACCATCATCATAAGTCATCAAAATGGTCTTCGTATTCAATATCAGTATCAATGTCACTTCTGCAGTTTCCAGTTTACTGACAAGCTTGATTGAGTGGATTCCATACTGGTTCTGCATACCCCAAGATGGGCATGACACCTGTCACATATGCTATCGTGGACGGCACTCTGTTAAGATTCATAAAGGCTAATCATATATATTCTAAATGCATATTTGTTGCGTAGATTATTCGGTTGATGTTCACCTCTAGCGAAATGATAATTAATATGCAAACATTGAGGCCGTTGTTTTTGAGTGAGGTTCGCTTCCTTTGTCCCCCGAGTCTGTTCTAACTTTATTGTTTTCTTAACCCCTCTCCAGTTTCCATAATGTTGCATTTGCCAGGGATAAATTTCAGTAATCTCTTACCGGACCAGTCCTTCAGCTTATCCAGTCCTAATTGCAGCATTTTCTTTTCCTCTTTCAGGGTATTTCTTATAGCATGTACTTTCCGTACACTAGAAACAGTACAGGTCTCATTGTTAATAACTGTACTGCCCGGCCCATTTGTTTTGCTTTTAAATATATGTTGAACAAGCCCATTTGGCAAGAGTGTGTGTTTGTTGCGTGTGTTTGAATCGCATAACTGTGTGTGAACAATCGAGAATATGCTGGTTATATTGAATGTATTTTACAATTAGCATAAATGAGCCATTTAATTTCAGGTTATATGTACGTTATAATATGAGTGACTGTTTAGGTAAGACACATATGCAACAGTTAGGTATCTTTATTTCGAAACGTTTCGCCTACACAGTAGGCTTCTTCAGTCGAGTACAGCAAAGTTGAAGAAGCCTACTGTGTAGGCGAAACGTTTCGAAATAAAGATACCTAACTGTTGCATATGTCTTACCTAAACAACCTGTCGGTATTTTATACCATTTTATTGTTCAATATGAGTGGCTCTAAGAGTGCTTTGGGGGAAATAAAAACTGAAGTATGTCAAGACTTCCAATGGCAACGTCACGTTGTCTGACTTTTTTTTGGGTTATCATAGATAATTTATTCATGTTATTATGTACGACCATTGTGATTATCTAAAATGTTAGTAACTGTACTTAAATTTGATTAAGCCTATGGCAGGGGTGGCATGGCCGAGAATCACTTGACCTATATGCTTTGTAACCTATTTTTGAGTCATTGTATGCCTGGAGCTTGGGTGATGTACATGAGCTCTTGCCAGGACATATATATTCAACTTTTCCGACTTCCCACTGGATTTATTTTCCTACCTGCATTCAGTTTGTTATATTGATTTTTAATATTATTTAGGCATTTGTCTTACATAGCCCCCATAAGGCCAAGGCTAATTAAGTTACTCTAATAGATGAATATGTATAGACAGACACCGAAATAATACTGAAAATAAAAATAACAGTGTTAATCAAGGTTTATTTTAAAATTAAAAATTAATATGACTATTTCAGACTAATCTTATTCTAATATCAGTCATTAAGAAAAACTCTGCTTATTTATATGTCCCCAACTGACAGGTAAATTAAAAGACAACTTATATCAGAAATGAAGGTCGGCAGAATAAGTCGTTGTAAGTCGAATAAGACGAACATATTTGTTCCGGCAAAAGTTCATGTTCACCTTGACTAAAGCTCCAGTTATACAAATTAAAAAATCAGGATCCCCAGCCGGTCAGCTGGAGGTCACGTGATGCGCGGTCACTCACTGTTTTGCGAGTCAAACCTTAACCCACAAAAATATTCTTCATATATAGTCTTAAGCTATAATTTATTTGATTTAATATGAAATAGTTAATTTATGTTGACTTTATAAGGAATTTAATGTAAAAATAGTTAAGCATGCAAATTTTATGACTAATATATTCATGATCGTTGATACCGTTATGCGATGTAAACAGATACATCAAACACACACACACACACACACACACACTGCTAAAGGGCAAGAGTGAGTCTTAAAAAGAGTTCATCCAATATGAATCTTAATTTCTTTGGATATAGCAATGAGATACAAGAAATGTTTAATACTTCAGTACTACTTTCGCAATTCCAGCTTTATAGTATCCGGTGACATTACGTATATCTTAGCTAGTGGTTCAGGCAGTGCTTCTGTTCCTTTTCTCAGAATCCATGATGATACCTTGTCAAGTCCCGTTGCCTTTCTTGTATCCTGCCACTTATCAGTATTTTCATTTCATCACCTCTTGGTGTACCTTTTTCTACTGGCTCTGGGACTGTCTCAGTCTTCACTCCCGCCACCACTTCACTGTCCAGCTCATTTCACTTCCTCACTTTATTGCTAAAGATATATTTCCTAAACTTCCTATGATTCGTCCGAGTTTTGAACTTCAAGTTGTGTCCTCATGTTTCTGTTTTCAGCCTCTTGAACAGTCTGACCCTTTTCTCCCTATCAATTTCTCTCAGTACTTCATACGTTGTTATATCACCCTAAGTCTTTCCGACCACTAATGTCGTCAGGTTTTGCTCCTTTAGCCTCTTCTCACAGCTTATATAATTTACCTCAGGGATTAGTATCATTGATGACCTCTGCACATTTTTTTATTTTTTTAATATGCTTCATAAGGTGTGGATTTTATACTAGAACTATGTAGCTCAAGATGGGTCAGGTACATCATACAGTGTCGTGAACAATTCATTCTTGAGGAACCAGTAAACTAATCTGAGATTTGCCAAGTTCACTTTGGCTGTAGAGGTTATTCGGTTGATGATCGCCTCTTTCAGCTTTCCCTTGAGTAACGTTTGAAGCCTTGGGGGTCCCAAAGCCTGTACTCTTTTCAGTTTACTTTGTCTTTCCCCGATTTTCATGATTATGCATTTACTCCAGTTAAATTCTACAAGGTATTAGCCAGACCAATCTTGCAGTTTGTCTAGGCCCATTTGTAGGCTTCACTGGTCTTGCCCAGTTTTTATTCTCATCAGTTTCATGCAGGTATACATGCACGCATGAAACTAATGAGTATTCGAGACGCGGCTCCTTGGCTTTCGAGTGTGTGTGTACTCACCTCACCTAGTTGGACTCACCTAGTTGTGGGTAAGACACATATGCAACAGTTAGACAACTTTATTCCGAAACGTTTCGCCTACACAGTAGGCTTCTTCAGTCGAATACAGAAAATAGGCAGGAACAGTAGAGATGTGAAGACGATGTAATCAGTCCATCACCCTTGTAGTCGTAGAATTTGAGGTTGTCAGTCCCTCGGCCTGGAGAAGTTCAGTTCCATAGTCAGGAACTATCTGAAGATCAAGCGACAGTGCGGAGACTTAAATACTGTCGGAAGGAGAGGTGCAGAGTAGTAGTAATAGTAGTAGTAGTAGTAGTAGTGAGAATGTAACCACTGAAAGGTCATGTCCCTCTCAGATCCAATACTTCTCACTTGAAAAGCTTGTCCAAAGTGTTTTCTGTACCACGATGCCATGTGTTGCAGTGTCTGACATGGCATCGTGGTACAGAAAACACTTTGGACAAGCTTTTCAAGTGAGAAGTATTGGATCTGAGAGGGACATGACCTTTCAGTGGTTACATTCTCACTACTACTACTACTACTACTATTACTACTACTCTGCACCTCTCCTTCCGACAGTATTTAAGTCTCCGCACTGTCGCTTGATCTTCAGATAGTTCCTGACTATGGAACTGAACTTCTCCAGGCCGAGGGACTGACAACCTCAAATTCTACGACTACAAGGGTGATGGACTGATTACATCGTCTTCACATCTCTACTGTTCCTGCCTATTTTCTGTATTCGACTGAAGAAGCCTACTGTGTAGGCGAAACGTTTCGGAATAAAGTTGTCTAACTGTTGCATATGTGTCTTACCTAACAACCTGTCGGTATTGCATACCATTTTGATGTTCACCTAGTTGTGGTTGCGGGGGTCGATTCACAGCTCCTGGCCCAGTCTCTTCAAATGGCCATGTGTGTGTGTGTATATATATATGTATTTGAATGTGTGTATTCACCTCTGTGTGTGTTGATAACTAAAGTCACACAGAACACTCTTTCACAAATTATTTACGTTGATGGTTCTGTCCACTGGTGCAGCTGGTAATGCTGCTGTTGTCATACAGTGATGGCTCTCATAAAGAAATTGGAGCACGCATCAACAACTGGGCCTCTACCCTTCAAACAGAACTGTTTGCCATATTCCTTGCACTCAAATGCGTCCATGTGTCTAAGGTTGATACTTTAATTGTAACTGATTCTCTGTCATCCGTAAACGCTCTCAACTCATTAAGTATAAATTGTTGCATGCTTGTGTCAGAAGCCAGACACAGGTATGGTAAGATTGTGGACAGTGGAGCCAGAGTGCACATGCTGTGGATTCCATCTCACATTGGTCTTCAGATGCATGATAGAACTGATGAATTGGCTAAGCTGTATAGTTTCAAAGAGGGAGTAGATGACAATCTTGGATTGTCAGTTAGTTTGAGAACAATTATACGAAAAGAACTTCAATTGAACTTTATTGACGACTTAGGGAGATTGACAAAAGTCAGTCCATCTATCATCATTCCATCACGCAGGAGGAGCCACGTCTATGGTGCATCCAACAAAATAAGCAGACTCTTGGATGTCACTACCGCCCGGCTCCGACTGGGTTACAAGTATCTTTGGCAGGTTAAATCACCACCACCAGATGTAGACCAAACGAAATGTAAACTGCCAGATGGACTATTGTCACACCCTGCGTCATTATGTACTGGAGTGCGATAAAATTAATGAATTTAGAGACAACTCACTCAGAAATGTTCGAGAAATGGCAAAGTATTTTATCCACAGTGGTATATTACAGACCATTCTGGAGAAATACCCTGACTTTGCTAGCTGTAAATAAAGCATTACCACGTGTGTGTGTGTGTGTGTGTGTGTGTATGTGTGTGTGTGTGTGTGTGTTTGTATGTGTGCGCGTGTGTGTGTATGTGTATGTTTGTACGCTCGTGTGCATGTGTCTGTGCGTGCGCCCTCGCGTGTGCGCGCGCGCGCTCGTGTGGGTGTATGACCCACTTAATATTTGTATATATAACTCATTGCAATTGTGACCGGGCGTGGACGTGTCACTGGCTCATTACTTTGTAATTAACCATGTATAGGAGTGAGGATGATTCATTACCTTTGTAACTTGTCATGATTGTGACCAGATCTACCTGGAGTTCATTACCTTTGTAACTAGTTCAGCTATCATAACTTGAGTCCAGTCCCTGGACCCATTATGTACCTCTGTAATCTTTTGACTACCGCCCACAGGATGTGTATGGGGTGCATAATAAACACATTAAACTAAACTGTGTGTGTCACCTTGTCATAGAACTGCAAAGCTTCTTAATTTCCTGTGTCTTTTAAACTACATGTCGGCTTCGCTATTCTTCAACTCTCGTCTATGTGAAACTATTTAGAAATTTTGACAGTTCTGCTATTCAAGTTATTTCATGCCTTGTTGAATTTTGTTTTTGAACCACCACGAGCAAATTTCGGAATAATACGACGAAGTAAATACATATTCAACTATGCTGAGGCTTTGATAGCTTTGTAGGTTCTGATAGCTTATGTAGGTTCTGATAACTTATGTCGTGAACTGACACCTGGAGTAATATTTTCCATGTCATATTATGTAATGTTTCAATATGTGACATACCACAGTTTATAACACAATGCAGATAACATTATTTCACACAGTTTCAGGTGTACTGAGCCAAATAATATTTTTATCAGATTAATAAATAATTCAGAAGAATACCACACATTCGTTACTGAGCTTCAATAATCCCCAACAAAGAATAAAATTATTTTCTCCACAGTGATTTTTTTCATTTCAGACTAAAATAGTCTAATGACATCCTTCACGAAATACTAAATATAATCTAACTAAAAAAGTGAAATAGGAAAAAAATAGGAATGAATGCAAAAAATGAAGAGAGAAAAAACGAGCTAACCAACAATCTCGGCAGGCGGAGAGAAACCCAGGCAAATTTCCCAGTAATCCGGGCAGCAGTCTGGGTTGTAGGTTCTGTTGCAGAACTGATCACAGTAACACAACGTCCCGCGGATAGGCATGGAACAATCATCATATCTCCCATCACAGCACGATGTAGGACGCCTAGAAAAAAACAGAAATTATGTATTAGATTTAATATATTAAGAACACAAATTATGATGCTGAATCCATGATTCAAATTTTTTTTTTATCGAATAGCTCCCAGTAAAATACAAAGTTCCCTACTACTGTTAACGTAGAAGTCAATGCCACTAAATCAAATTTATCTCTCCTTCAGTAACTTAAAAAAAATGTTGGAATATGGTTGTACTTCAGAGGCTATGTAAAACCTAATTTTACAATAATACTACCCGAAGCCATGAAAATCATGACACAGACGAGAAAAATATAACACACAATATTGTTAATGAGTTAAAAATACATGCATGAAAGTGAAGATCGATATTTTCTGTTAAAGAATAGTACTAACACGAGTAAATAAGTAGGAGTATATAACATGGCTAGTGACTACCTCGTCGAGAGAGGTGGTAGTTGAAGTAAGAATTGATTCTTATTAACACAAATTGGTGAGTACATACTCATACTAACTCCTTTCACATTACCTTCCTCTGCAGTAATCACCCTTGAGGTCAGAAAACGTTCCAAATTGGGCTGTTGCTAGAGGAACCATGACGATGGTCGTTAGTGAGACTAGCCCCACCCATACCAGCAGTGACTGTGCAGGTAAAGTTTTGGTTCCCTCTCCCGTTTTCTTTAGAGCAGACTGTGTCATTTTTGTTCAAGCTTTCCTGGAAGTCTTCAGCAAGTTGAGACTGTCGGAAAATAAATAGTACTGTGGTTATTATCATCGAAGTTCCTCTGATGTTAGTAAGCAACATTTAATGTGATATATATATATACACTAAAAGAAAAGGTTTTTATACAATAAAACTTTGAAGGTGAGCCGTTAGTGTTGGAACTTATTCGGTTCGAAAAGTCCCAACAGGGTAAAAACACACCGTTCGGTGGCCCTTAAACCCACCCAAACAAAAAGCGTTCTCCCCGAGTTGGCATGGATTGATGGTGGGCACTTATTTAACTTATAGATTTACCCTTCAGGGAAGGAGTAGGTAGTTTTACTGTTAGTATATTAATATTAGGTTTACTAAGGCAACTGTAGATAATAATAATGTGGACCTAAGACCTTAACATAGGTAGTAATAGGCCGATAATGTAGGCAAACACTAGGTTAAGTTAGCTAGGGAGAACTGGCAGCCCTAGTTTAAACGAAGAGACGAGGGTCTGGAAGAGAGACCAGCTCGTTCTTCTGTAGACAGACACCAACTGGACAACACTTGCCGTGATCAGCAGACGGCGCCCCCCACGTGTCTTCACATTTGAGACCTGGGGAAATCTGGTAGAGGCACCTCTATGTACTGTAGATGACCACCTCCGTCAGACCCATACGGTAAGACAAAACCTCCACTTTCTCTTAGGATTTCTGGCCAGTGTCTGGGAAAAAAATGTGAGTTGAACTGTAGGCCTGTATGCAACTGGCAGTGCATGCCCAGTACGTACCAGTGTCTCTTGTCTACCTAGAAGCTAGTGTCTGTGTCTGCATAGTTGTACTAGGGGATACACACCCCCTTGGATATAGGAATTTCTGAGGTGCAGGCAGGTCACTAATAACGATTGAATATTGCAGGAATTAAAGCTCCCAGTTGCACATGGTTTCTGAGGGGAAGTCCAAAGGGGCTAAGCTTAGGAAGGTTGAAGATCAGGATATTTGCTGCAACACCAAGTAAGTTAGTCCTTTATACATGCATGCAGGCGAGTTTCTTGCAACATCAATCATTTGTGAAAATCTGTCCTATAAGCCACTTGTGAGGCTGAGGTACCGACCTCAGAGCTCGGTGTCAACAGTTTGCCAGGGTAGGTGACTCACTTGGAGGCAGTCCAGACAAATTTTCACAAAAGTGGTCCTTCAAAAACCATGATGTGGAATAGCTAGGTTAAAATTAACATAGCTAGGCCAAAGTTAGGAACCAGTTTAAGAGTTAGGTTAAGTTAGCACACCTAGGCCCAGAGTTACACAGAGGCTAGGCCAAGCTGACTATACACAGAAGTTATTATTTGCAGTAATTTACAGGCAGGCCAGGTAGGCTAGAGAACCTTGTGAATTTAATTATTTACAGTGATTACAAGTAATCCAGAGTAGGAGACTTGTGTGTTAATTACTTACAGTGGATTTGCAAGGTAGCCACAGTTAGGCTAGGCTTGTACAATATTTACAACAGTTATAGTAGCAAGGACAGATTTAACCTAGTTATTATTTACAGGGAGTTCTAAAAGCCAGGTTTAAGTTATAGCACACTAGTTAGGTTAGGATTTACCTTATCCAACCATCCACGCTAGACAGTAAACTGGGCAGTTACCTGGAGTTTACCTGGAGAGAGTTTCGGGGGGTCAATGCCCCCGCGGCCCGGTCTGTGACCAGGCCTCCTGGTGGATCAGCGCCTGATCAACCAGGCTGTTGCTGCTGGCTGCACGCAAACCAACGTACGAGCCACAGCCCGGCTGATCAGGAACTGACTTTAGGTGCTTGTCCAGTGCCAGCTTGAAGACTGCCAGGGGTCTGTTGGTAATCCCCCTTATGTGTGCTGGGAGGCAGTTGAACAGTCTCGGGCCCCTGACACTTATTGTATGGTCTCTTAACGTGCTAGTGACACCCCTGCTTTTCATTGGGGGGATGGTGCATCGTCTGCCAAGTCTTTTGCTTTCGTAGTGAGTGATTTTCGTGTGCAAGTTCGGTACTAGTCCCTCTAGGATTTTCCAGGTGTATATAATCATGTATCTCTCCCTCCTGCGTTCCAGGGAATACAGGTTTAGAAACCTCAAGCGCTCCCAGTAATTGAGGTGTTTTATCTCCGTTATGCGTGCCGTGAAAGTTCTCTGTACATTTTCTAGGTCGGCAATTTCACCTGCCTTGAAAGGTGCTGTTAGAGTGCAGCAATATTCCAGCCTAGATAGAACAAGTGACCTGAAGAGTGTCATCATGGGCTTGGCCTCCCTAGTTTTGAAGGTTCTCATTATCCATCCTGTCATTTTTCTAGCAGATGCAATTGATACAATGTTATGGTCCTTGAAGGTGAGATCCTCCGACATAATCACTCCCAGGTCTTTGACGTTGGTGTTTCGCTCTATTTTGTGGCCAGAATTTGTTTTGTACTCTGATGAAGATTTAATTTCCTCATGTTTACCATATCTGAGTAATTGAAATTTCTCATCGTTGAACTTCATATTGTTTTCTGCAGCCCACTGAAAGATTTGGTTGATGTCCGCCTGGAGCCTTGCAGTGTCTGCAATGGAAGACACTGTCATGCAGATTCGGGTGTCATCTGCAAAGGAAGACACGGTGCTGTGGCTGACATCCTTGTCTATGTCGGATATGAGGATGAGGAACAAGATGGGAGCTAGTACTGTGCCTTGTGGAACAGAGCTTTTCACCGTAGCTGCCTCGGACTTTACTCTGTTGACGACTACTCTCTGTGTTCTGTTAGTGAGGAAATTATAGATCCATCGACCGACTTTTCCTGTTATTCCTTTAGCGCGCATTTTGTGCGCTATTACGCCATGGTCACATTTGTCGAAGGCTTTTGCAAAGTCTGTATATATTACATCTGCATTCTTTTTGTCTTCTAGTGCATTTAGGACCTTGTCGTAGTGATCCAGTAGTTGAGACAGGCAGGAGCGACCTGTTCTAAACCCGTGTTGCCCTGGGTTGTTAGGCCAAGCTATTTACATACATTATTCATTTACTGTTTCACAAGTTGAATTGTTGAATTAACTTGTGCGAATTAAGTGATTTTTTAATTTGTATACTGCATTTTTGTGTGATTTTCATTGTCTTTGATTCATTTTAATGTGGGATTTGTGAATTGTACCTGAGACTAGGTTAAGTCCTGTAATTATTTGCTGACATTGTACAGGAAATTGCTAGGTTAAGCTTTCACATTGATACACATTTCGATTGGGATTTGAGAGCTAACAGTGTACATTTTTGATTCAGAGTAGAGTCAATATAATAAAGGGAGTTGTCAAGCTTGTTGAGAAGCCTTGAGACTCGTTCATTCTTGCCTAATACCGTTCGTGCTGTGGGGTGGGCTAATTGAAGTACAAATTAGTACCGTGATCTTAACTAAACCGCAACTATGGTAGGTGAAGATGTAGTACCAGCTGTCCCAGCTCTAAGTCAATTAAAGCGGTCTATGGGAGCCTATAAGGGACGCCTGAGCAAAGCATGTGAGGAGTGTCCTATGGTCAGGCAAGATCAGGACGTAGACTGGGAGGAACTAGAGAGTTGCCTGAAACCTTTGGAGCAAAGACTGGAGGCCTTTGAGAGATCATTTATCCTTTATGAGACAGAGGCCTATACTACAGGCGAGTCTGAATATACAGTCGAAGTAGCACGGACGGACTATGACGAACGAAGGGCAGAGTGTAAAGCAGAGATGAGACTCTGCAGGCAGTTAATAAAGACTTTGAAGGGCAGTACAGCAGGGGGAGCAAATGTTTTAAGGAACACGAACAACAGCACGCCTGTTAATGTGTTGCCCAGATTGCCCCAGTTGAATTTACCAACGTTCGACGGAACCTTAACAGAGTACATTGCTTTCTGGGATCAGTTTAAAGCCCAGATAGATGACAGAGACGATTTGTCAGATGCCGTCAAATTACAATATTTACGTTCACAGCTCTAGGGTAAAGCCTTGGACTTGGTCCAGCATTACCAAACCACCGACACCAATTACCAACATGCCAAAGACCAATTAAAGGACACGTTTGGCAACACTGAGGAGATAAAGGTAGCTATACTTTATCGGTTGTTGGATCTAGAGGCTTGTCGCCATGACCGTCAGAGCCTAGAGAAGTTCCGAATCGAAGTTATGAGTTTGACAAATAGTCTTAAAGATTTACATGATTGGAGTAAGTCGGAATGGTTCATCAGTCAGGTGATTCAGAGGAAACTGGCTGGCACTACAGTGCATGAGTTGCACTTAAAATATCGGACGAATAGGTTCACGATACAACAAATTGTTGAGGGTTGGGAGATCTCGTTTCTCATTTGAGTATAGGTGTGAGAGAAGAGTCACCACCATCGCCACATAAAAACCCAGAAAGTTACTCAAAGATCTCGAGAGATCAGTCTAAAGCTCGTACGACTAACGTTGGAGTGTACTATGGTAAAGAAGTGTCTAAGGTAAGAACCTCTAAGCAGAATTTCAGAGGCACTCATGCCAGAATATGAGTGCTCTGCGAAGGCGAACACGCTAGCACGAGTTGCTCGGAGTATATAACACTGAGCAGTAGGCAACAGAGACTAAGGGAGTTGAGACTCTGCTTCAAGTGTTGTGGGGAACACTTTGCGAGAGACTGTGGCACCCAGCTCAGTGAGTGTCGAGTCTGTTGCAAAGGCAAGCACCATACTGCACTATGTCCCAATAATTTAAGGGAACCCCAAGCTAGTAGGGATATCTCTCAGGTAGAGATAGAAAGCGAGTCCAAGCCTGAAATGGTAGCCAGCGTGATTAGTGGGAGTGAAGTCTCTAATCTGAGTGAGAATCACGGAGGTGCTGCCCTACCTACAGTCATGGCAAAGGTTGTGAATGGGCACAGGTCCGAAACAACCCAATTATTCTTTGACCCAGGAGCATAAGTATCCTTGATAACAAAGAAGTTGGTGGCTAAATTAAAGTTGAAGGCCACAAAGAAAGTTAGTATGATGGGAGGGGCTATAAGTCAGGCCCAACCTAGATCTTATGATGTGGTGGATGTCACAGTCAAATTAGGTGGACACCGCAGAGACATTACAGCCTTGGTGGCAGAGACGTTACCCAGGGCAATTACAGCGAGAGGTCTTGCTGCAGCAGCTAAGCGATTGAAAGACCTTGACGTGAAGCTGGCAGACCAGGGAATTACCACTGACACGGTCAGAAATGTAGGTATCCTGGTGGGAGCCAATCATATAGATGACTTCCTGTCTACACGATGGACGTTTAGGGAAGGAATCGGGTTATACAGATCCCCAGTAGGATACATCATAGGCGGCAGGATTCCACCTGAATTCCCTGCCACGCCAGATAGAGAAGCTGTCCCCATGATAGCTGGGGGAGTAGTGATAATGAATACCAGTATACACTATGAACCGCCAGGGAAGCTGAACCAGGTAGGGAGTGACGAACACTTGGCCACCTTGGGGAAAACACTTTTACAGGGTACGTAAAGAGGGAGATAGATTGCCATTAAATCCAGGGAACCTCGTAACAGTGGGAGGAAAGGCTACCAGGGCATGTGGGCCACTGGGTGGGAAAGTACGGAGCCACTCAGTCAAGGCTAGACATACGAAAGATGTTAAAGTTAAAGGAAAGGGTGCTAAGACCATCGGAACCAACAAGTTTACACCCCCAGAGGTCCACGCAGGGGAAACTGGACGGTTGAAGTTAGACCGGAGTCTGCTCGACGAGAGTGGCCAGATGGCACTCATGTCCAGGGTCCGCCGGGGAAGGGGCTCGCGGAAGGTGAACTTGATCTAGACTTAGTACCTATCTTCGCCGGCGGAAGGATGTTGGAACTTATTTGGTTCGAGAAGTCCCAACAGGGTAAAAACACACCGTTCAGTGGCCCTTAAACCCACCCAAACAAAAAGCGTTCTCCCCGAGTTGGCGTGGATTGATGGTAGGCACCTATTTAATTTATAGATTTACCCTTCAGGGAAGGAGTAGGTAGTTTTACTGTTAGTATATTAATATTAGGTTTACTAAGGCAACTGTAGATGATGATAATGTGGACCTAAGACCTTAACATAGGTAGTAATAGGCCGATAATGTAGGCAAACACTAGGTTAAGTTAGCTAGGGAGAACTGACAGCCCTAGTTTGAACGAAGAGACGAGGGTCTGGAAGAGAGACCAGCTCGTTCTTCTGTAGACAGACACCAACTGGACAACACGTGCCGTGATCAGCAGACGGCGCCCCCCACGTGTCTTCACATTTGAGACCTGGGGAAATCTGGTAGAGGCACCTCGATGTACCATAGATGACCTCCATCAGACCCATACAGTAAGACAAAACCTCCACTTTCTCTTAGGATTTCTGGCCAGTGTCTGGGGAAAAATTGTGAGTTGAACTGTAGGCCTGTATGCAACTGGCAGTGCATGCCCAGTATGTACCATGCACTGCCCAGTACGTACCAGTCTCTCTTGTCTACCTAGAAGCTAGTGTCCGTGTCTGCATAGTTGTACTAGCGGATACACACCCCCTTGGATATAGGAATTTCTGAGGTGCAGGCAGGTCACTAATAACGATTGAATATTGCAGGAATTAAAGCTCCCAGTTGCACGTGGTTTCTGAGGGGAAGTCCAAAGGGGCTAAGCTTAGGAAGGTTGAAGATCAGGATATTTGCTGCAACACCAAGTAAGTTAGTCCTTTATACGTGCATACAGGAGAGTTTCTTGCAACATCAATCATTTGTGAAAATCTGTCCTATAAGCCACTTGTGAGGCTGAGGTACCGACCTCAGAGCTCGGTGTCAACAGAGTTTGCCAGGGTAGGTGACTCACTTGGAGGCAGTCCAGACAAATTTTCACAGTTAGCCTACTCAACTGATTTCAAAGCTTAGCCCTGTCTCAGATACACTAACACCCTCCCTGGGATGCTACCCAGTCTGATAGACTAGTGCTAGCACCAAGTCGGCTAGCACTAGTTTATCAGCTGCGACTCTTATATTTCATTCTTACCGAGCTGAATTAGAGGGCATCGTTTTTGAATGTATGAAGTTACATCACAAAGGGTTTTGGAAGTTATGTGACTTTTTAGGTTGCTTGGAATGCGTTCATCAGCTTTGGTCATAGGACACATGCCAACTGTTCGATGACTCCGGCCCTACTGATCTTGTGCAAACGCTGAAATTTTTAAGCTGATTGAATTAGGCCTTATTGAGTCTTGAGCAAAATCAAGAAAAAAAAAATCAGGCATCCTCTCAAACATCCCTCTTCAGGGATACTAATAAAGAACAAAAAAGGTGTAATACCCTGACTATAACAAATCACCATTACTCAGTAAACCGAAACTTAATAACAAAAAAAGGCACAATACTGTGACTGGAACGATACACAAATAACCCGCACATAGAAGAGAGGAGCTTACGACGACGTTTCGGTCCGACTAGGACCATTTACAAAGCCACACTAACTAGAAGTGGAGCAGGTTAGTGTGACTTCTGGTTAGCGTGACTTTGTAAATGGTCCAAGTCGGACCGAAACGTCGTCGTAAGCTCCTCTCTTCTATGTGCGGGTTATTTGTGAACCGAAACTTAAGATGACGGGGAAAAAGAAGTCTGTCGTCGGGTTCTACTACCTTCTTATTTCTATCTTTACTCCTGCTGCACTACTGCTTCTGCCACTACTACTACTATTACTACTACTATTATTACCACTACTACAACTAATCCCCGCCCTCCCGTTCTACCACTCCCTTTCTCTGCTCATTCTCATATACGTATATTTTTACCTCCTCAGTTTGACTTAAGAGTCCAAGTCAGACTGAACCATCGTCATAATTTTCATTTTCAAATTACAGGATACTAATAATCTATTTTATCTTGAGTTTAGTATTAAAAAAAATGTAGGTATAATAGAAAAAAATATTTTCTTAACAGATAAAGAGAATCGAGTAAAAAAGTTACACTGACGATTTAATGCTTTAAAAACCTTTTTTTTCAACTTGATAGCCCCATTCATTAGTGATTGTAAGCCGTAATTTCCGTGTTTAGGTTCGGGACCAATCCCCCGGTATCTTCCATGTTTAGATTATAGTGTATCTTTTACGCCTACATTCTAAGAAGTACATTTACAGTGATTTCAAGCGCGCCCAGTAATTTAGGTTCTTGACTGAATTTATACGAACTGGCAAGGTTCTCTGCACATTTTCCAGCTCGGTTATGTCTCCTGCCTTGAAGGGTATCATCATCGGTTTGTGTATCAACATACTGTGCTCCTTGAAGGTAAGATCTAGCACTATAATTTCCAGGTCTCGCACACCTGCCTTAGGTTTCTGTTTGTCTTGTACTCCGATCTTTTCATTTCACCCCTCTATGGGGTGCCCCTCCCACAAGAGGTGTCATCACCTGCCAACTAGTAACGTAACAAGAGAACGATCCACTGTTTAAATTAATTAAAATATTCCGATTGTTTACACATAATTAAGCAGAGGGCTTACTAGCCTTTCCAAGTCAATATTTTTGTTTTTAAATTTATAATTATATTTTGAGCTCTGACGTTACTAACGGAGTTAATATTTTATTATGATTATTATTATTATTATGACTATTATTATTATTAAAGTCTTGGAACTTTCATTTTATTACCCTATCACGTAACAATTTTTCTAAACGAATTTAATATTTCACAAACAGCAGCTCCTTCTTAAGAATATCAGTTAAACGTCATAATAAATCAATATAAAATCCTTATATTACTTTTGGTCAGCTTCTACTTGTTCCTAATCAATAAAAGGCTTTGTATGCAGTATCGATGAACTCAGCTATTAAGCTCACGATGTTTGAAAATGCTGGGGTTCAGTGTCTTGACCCCATGACCATGAGAACGTTACGGGTATAGACGGGCATGCATGGCAGTATACTTGGGTATACATGCTAATGCGCAGAGCTCTTAAAAAATATCTTAGGCAACACCGAAGATTTCTCTTTCTCATGATGCAACGAAGAGTGTATATAGAAACAAACAATACTTAGCTTTTTAATATATTATTTGAAGTGACATTATTAGTCCTTCGGAAGGACAAATAACTCCACTTCAAAAACGAGGAAGGAGTCCGACTCCTTCCTTGTTGTTAAAACATTTGGAAATAAAACTGAATTGTTGTGTTTAACACCTGTGGTGTACCCATTCTACTTGCCTCTCTGGTACTGCTCTTGGTTCCACTGACAACTCCTCAATAAATCGTTTGTTCGGCACTGACTGTCTCTTTGCCCTTTCATTTCATCTCTCTCCCTTCCTACTGTAATCGCATCACCTGATCTTTTACTCTCATTTTGTTTTCTGATTTGGCTATAAACCATTTAGGACCAGATTTTTATTTGTTTTTGCTGCTGTCATTCTCAGACTGTCATTCAGCCTCTTTCATCACTCTTAGATATTCGTTTCTGGATCTTATGTTCACTGCTCTCTTGTCTGTCCTTCGTTTTCTTTAGTCTGTTGACG
Source organism: Cherax quadricarinatus (assembly GCF_038502225.1). NCBI lineage: Eukaryota > Metazoa > Arthropoda > Malacostraca > Decapoda > Parastacidae > Cherax > Cherax quadricarinatus. Next base: position 24,177,379 of record NC_091334.1, on the reverse strand, counting down.
CTCTTGTGATGAGTGTGTGAGAAAATGAGTGTGTACTCACCTAGTTATGGTTGCAGGGGTCGATTCCTGGCCCCCGCCTCTTCACCGGTCGCTACTGGGTCACTCTCCCAGAACCATGAGCTTTATCATACCTCTGCTTGAAGCTATGAATGAATCCTGCCTCCACTACATCGCTTCCCAAACTATTCCACTTCCTGACTACTCTGTGACTGAAGAAATACTTCCTAACATCCCTGTGATTCATCTGTGTCTTCAACTTCCAACTGTCCCCCCCTTGTTGCTGTGTCCCATCTCTGGAACATTGTCTCTGTCCACCTTGTCAATTCCTCTTGGTATTTTATATGTCGTTATCATGTCCCCCCTATCTCTCCTGTCCTCCAGTGTCGTCAGGTCGAGTTCCCTTAACCTCTCCTCGTAGGTCATACCCCTTAGTTCTGGGACTAGTCTTACTGCAAACCTTTGCACTTTCTCTAGTTTCTTTACGTGCTTGTGTGTGTGTACTCACCTAGTTGAGGTTGCGAGGGTCGAGTCCGAGCTCCTGGCCCCGCCTCTTCACTGATCGCTACTAGGTCACTCTCCCTGAGCCGTGAGCTTCATCATACCTCTGCTTAAAGCTATGTATGGATCCTGCCTCCACTACATCGCTTCCCAAACTATTCCACTTACTGACTACTCTGTGGCTGAAGAAATACTTCCTAACATCCCTGTGATTCATCTGTGTCTTCAGCTTCCAACTGTGTCCCCTTGTTACTGTGTCCAATCTCTGGAACATCCTGTCTTTGTCCACCTTGTCAATTCCTCTCAGTATTTTGTATGTCGTTATCATGTCCCCCCTATCTCTCCTGTCCTCCAGTGTCGTCAGGTTGATTTCCCTTAACCTCTCCTCGTAGGACATACCTCTTAGCTCTGGGACTAGTCTTGTTGCAAACCTTTGCACTTTCTCTAGTTTCTTCACGTGCTTGGCTAGGTGTGGGTTCCAAACTGGTGCCGCATACTCCAATATGGGCCTAACATACACGGTGTACAGGGTCCTGAATGATTCCTTATTAAGATGTCGGAATGCTGTTCTGAGGTTTGCTAGGCGCCCATATGCTGCAGCAGTTATTTGGTTGATGTGCGCTTCAGGAGATGTGCCTGGTGTTATACTCACCCCAAGATCTTTTTCCTTGAGTGAGGTTTGTAGTCTCTGACCCCCTAGACTGTACTCCGTCTGCGGCCTTCTTTGCCCTTCCCCAATCTGTGTGTGTGTGTGTGTGTGTGTGTGTGTGTGTGTGTGTGTGTGTGTGTGTGTGTGTGTGTGTGTGTATATGTATTACACTGGTTCAAGATACATATGTATTATACAATTATGCAGCATGTTTATAATGCTTTGTGTGTGTTTAATGCGTTTATAAAATTCTAAGTATATATTATGCTGTGTGTTTGTTATGTTTTGTGTATATTATGCTGTATATGTTGAGTGGTTGGTTATGGTAGCTGCAGATCATTCGTCGCCTTTTTACAAGAAACCGGACTGGCCCATCGGTCTACTAAAAAAGTCTAAGTAAGATCAATGACTAACATTAATAGTGACTTATGATGCGATAAATAAGCAAAATATATATTAGCTAAAGCATCCGTAACGTCAAAATTTATTTGCTCTCTCATGCAATTATATTATTAGCACTAAACAGTGACAATGTCATTAAAATATGCAGCAAAGATAACTGTATTATTATTATTATTATAATCAAGGGGGAAGCGCTAAACCCGGAGGATTATACAGCGCCTGGGGGGGGGGGGGGATGTGGAAGGCATTCAGGCTTAATTCGGGGAACTGGAGCACAGATCCAATTCCCTAAATCAAGAGCCCCTCACCAACATCAAGGAACCTTCCTTGAGGGGTAGATAACTGTAAAACGTAATAAATTCACAGGGACTAACACTAGGAGGTAGTGTTGACATCAATAGGACATAACACCAGTAGAAGCAGTGAAAACACAACAGTATAATGCCCTGACACGAAGCAGTGATGACGGTGAAAATTTCAGTAGGATAATGTCTTGATCCAAGAAAAGGCAGTAATGACGTCATCAGGATTTGGCTGACTCTAGCGGAAGCAGTGATGACATCAACAGGATACGGCTATAACCTTGGCGGATCAGTGATGTCACGTGAACGCCCTCTCATTGGCGGAAAGAATAATAATAATATAAGCATTGTGCTCTGTTGTCTAGGGAGCCACAGTGACGCCACCTTGGACCACCTTGACTCCAGCAGCAGATAAATTCTTTGAGGGATTCTGTCTTGGTAACGAGAACGAGTAGTACACTAGGGCCAGGGGGGAGGGAGAGACAAAAGGAGGGGGAAGTGAGAAACTTGTCGGGGAGGAAAACTAGAAGAGCAGAAAGCAGAGGTGTAGGTGTTGATTGGTGTTATTATATTATTGTTGTCTATCTCCCTGCGTTGGTACGACTGTTGTTTTGTATGTGTTCAGGCTGTGCTGCCCCCGCCTGCCCCCCCCCTCTCTCTCTCTCTCTCTCTCTCTCTCTCTTTTAAACAAGGGTTTTACAAGGTTAGGTTAATTAATGGTTTTACTTTTATTTGCAAGTTAAGACCTGTTACCTACACCTACTCATTTTAAATAATTTTTATTGTTATAAGTCTTCAATCAGACACTGGACAAGCACCTAAAGTTGGTACCTGACCAACCGGGCTGTGGCTCGTACGCTGGATTGCGTGCATCCAGCAGTAACAGCCTGGTTGATCAGGCTTTGATTCACCATGAGGCCTAGTCACAGACCGGGCCGCGGGGGCGTTGACCCCCGGAACTCTCTCCAGGTAAAATTCCAGGCAATAAGATATACAGAAAGGGAACAGGAAGTTGGAGCCATCTGTGGGAGGGATTTAATTTGATCATCTATTTCGTTGTCATTATGCTGTACGAACATGTTCCATACTCGAGTCTTCGTAGGAATAATCTCCGATCAAGTGATGTTCTTGAGAAGTGTAAAGCCAGAGTTGATGTTTGCTGCTCTGACCGAGGAACTCATGATCCAGGGAAACTGACAGATCCGCCCAGATTATGACATCCATTCTAATTTAGTGCTATCCATGAATATATTTATAATAACACCACCAAAGCTGCTTTCATAGAAAACCTGGAAGCTTTCTACAACAGATGGGAACATAAAAAGTCTGGGCTGAATGGTACTGCCCTTGATACTGGCCATGTAGTCACAAACTGTAAGGCTGGAGGTGATGTCCTGGTAGTCAGTAAATGTGGGGCTGATAGTGCTGTCCTGGGAGACAGTAATGGTGAAGCTGGAGGTGCTGTCCTGGGAGACAGAAATGGTGAAGCTGGAGATACTGTCCTGGGAGACAGTAATGGTGAAGCTGGAGATTTTGTCCAGGTAGTCGGGAATTATACGCAGGAAGGAATACATATAAATGACCTCATAGGGGACAGAAGCCATAGTTTACCTGGAGTTTACCTGGAGAGAAACTCTGTGACCAGGCCTCCTGGTGGATCAGCGCCTGATCAACCAGGCTGTTGCTGCTGGCTGCACGCAAACCAACGTACGAGCCACAGCCCGGCTGATCAAACTGACTTTAGGTGCTTGTCCAGTGCCAGCTTGAAGACTGCCAGGGGTCTGTTGGTAATCCCCCTTATGTGTGCTGGGAGGCAGTTGAACAGTCTCGGGCCCCTGACACTTATTGTATGGTCTCTTAACGTGCTAGTGACACCCCTGCTTTTCAATGGTGCATCGTCTGCCAAGTCTTTTGCTTTCGTAGTGAGTGATTTTCGTGTGCAAGTTCGGTACTAGTCCCTCTAGGATTTTCCAGGTGTATATAATCATGTATCTCTCCCTCCTGCGTTCCAGGGAATACAGGTTTAGAAACCTCAAGCGCTCCCAGTAATTGAGGTGTTTTATCTCCGTTATGCGCGCCGTGAAAGTTCTCTGTACATTTTCTAGGTCGGCAATTTCACCTGCCTTGAAAGGTGCTGTTAGAGTGCAGCAATATTCCAGCCTAGATAGAACAAGTGACCTGAAGAGTGTCATCATGGGCTTGGCCTCCCTAGTTTTGAAGGTTCTCATTATCCATCCTGTCATTTTTCTAGCAGATGCGATTGATACAATGTTATGGTCCTTGAAGGTGAGATCCTCCGACATAATCACTCCCAGGTCTTTGACGTTGGTGTTTCGCTCTATTTTGTGGCCAGAATTTGTTTTGTACTCTGATGAAGATTTAATTTCCTCATGTTTACCATATCTGAGTAATTGAAATTTCTCATCGTTGAACTTCATATTGTTTTCTGCAGCCCACTGAAAGATTTGGTTGATGTCCGCCTGGAGCCTTGCAGTGTCTGCAATGGAAGACACTGTCATGCAGATTCGGGTGTCATCTGCAAAGGAAGACACGGTGCTGTGGCTGACATCCTTGTCTATGTCGGATATGAGGATGAGGAACAAGATGGGAGCTAGTACTGTGCCTTGTGGAACAGAGCTTTTCACCGTAGCTGCCTCGGACTTTACTCTGTTGACGACTACTCTCTGTGTTCTGTTAGTGAGGAAATTATAGATCCATCGACCAACTTTTCCTGTTATTCCTTTAGCGCGCATTTTGTGCGCTATTACGCCATGGTCACACTTGTCGAAGGCTTTTGCAAAGTCTGTATATATTACATCTGCATTCTTTTTGTCTTCTAGTGCATTTAGGACCTTGTCGTAGTGATCCAGTAGTTGAGACAGACAGGAGCGACCTGTTCTAAACCCATGTTGCCCTGGGTTGTGTAACTGATGGGTTTCTAGATGGGTGGTGATCTTGCTTCTTAGGACCCTTTCAAAGATTTTTATGATATGGGATGTTAGTGCTATTGGTCTGTAGTTCTTTGCTGTTGCTTTACTGCCCCCTTTGTGGAGTGGGGCTATGTCTGTTGTTTTTAGTAACTGAGGGACGACCCCCGTGTCCATGCTCCCTCTCCATAGGATGGAAAAGGCTCGTGATAGGGGCTTCTTGCAGTTCTTGATGAACACAGAGTTCCATGAGTCTGGCCCTGGGACAGAGTGCATGGGCATGTCATTTATCGCCTGTTCGAAGTCATTTGGCGTCAGGATAACATCGGATAGGCTTGTGTTAATCAAATTTTGTGGCTCTCTCATAAAAAATTCATTTTGATCTTCGACTCTCAGTCTGGTTAGCGGCTTGCTAAAAACTGAGTCATATTGGGACTTGAGTAGCTCACTCATTTCCTTGCTGTCATCTGTGTAGGACCCATCTTGCTTAAGTAGGGGCCCAATACTGGACGTTGTTCTCGATTTTGATTTGGCATAGGAGAAGAAATAATTACCAAAAACTGGTGGGAGCTCCATTGTTGGTGCTAGGGAGGATAGGAATAAGACAGGGAAACATGCACCAACAGGGAATACAGTCACAGAAACCCAAGGCAAACGGAAACCAAGCCTGTGCACATACTATGCACTTGGTATTTGCTGGCATGGGAAATCTGGAAAAACAGATGGGACATGCAACTATGACCACCCTAGAAAATGCCATGCCCATATGACAACAGGAAAATGCAAACTCCCTTCCTGTAAGCTTTTTCACCCTGAAATGTGTACCTCTTCAGTACAGGAAAGACTGTGCTATAACTTAAATTGCCAGGCATACCATCTAAAGGGGACAAAAAGATACAAAACATCCAGGCCATGGGAAAACCTGGGTAGCTACAGCCACTCAAGAGGGAGAGGTTTTTTAGTGCCAGGAAGGAAAAAAAACTGGCAGGAAATGGCAGAAATCGTACACCAAATCCAGTCATTCCTGGAGTGGAACCACAGTCGATGGCCTCCACTCCAAACCAACAGATACAGATACTAATGCCGGAAAAAAAATCCCCCCCCAGTACCAACAATACCACCAGTCCGATAACATTCTTCTTTGCAAATATACAGGGTCTAAAGCCAGCAACAAACAACAAAATACCTTTCATCCGTGGACTGCTTGCAGAGGCAAAGGCAATGTTCGCGGCTTTCACTGAGACCCACATAAAGGATCACTTGGACAACGAAATATGGATCCCAGGTTACAACCTATACAGATGTGACAGAGTGAACAGGCAAAAGGGGGGGGTTGGCCTGTACATTGCAGAGTCACTTGTTTGCACAGAACTGCTTAATGCCTCAAATGACGTAGTGGAAGTTTTAGCAGTAAAGGTCGAGAACCAAAACCTAGTCATTGTGGTAGTCTACAAGCCTCCGGATGCAACATCCCAGCAATTCCAGGAACAGCTGTTGAAAATTGACCACTGTCTGGAAAATCTTCCAGCTCCTGCACCCAACATCTTGCTCCTGGGGGATTTCAACTTAAGGCACCTAAAATGGAGGAATATAGCAAATAATATTGTTGCAGTAATAACACCAGGAGGCAGCTCTGATGAAAACTCACACTCACACGAGCTTTTAAATCTCTGCACAAAATTCAATTTAAACCAGCAAATAATAGAGCCTACTAGACTGGAGAATACACTAGACCTCATCTTCACTAACAATGATGATCTGATAAGAAATGTCACCATATCAAAAACAATATACTCAGATCACAACATAATTGAGGTTCAGACATGTATGCGTGGAGCCCCAGACCGACAAAATGAGACTAGTCACGAGGGAGCATTCACCAAATTCAACTTCAATAACAAAAACATAAAGTGGGACCAAGTAAACCAAGTCCTAACCGATATAAGCTGGGAAGATATACTAAGCAACACAGACCCAAACTTATGCCTAGAACAGATTAACTCGGTGGCACTCGATGTATGCACAAGGCTTATTCCTCTAAGAAAAAGGAGGAGTAGATGTAAAATAGAAAGAGACAGGCGCTCCCTTTACAGGCGACGGAAAAGAATAACAGAGCGGCTAAAAGAGGTCAATATATCTGAAATGCGCAGGGAGACACTGGTCAGAGAAATAGCAAGCATCGAACTTAAGCTAAAAGAATCCTTTAGGAGTCAGGAATCGCGGGAAGAACTAAAAGCCATAAATGAAATCGAAAGAAACCCAAAGTATTTCTTCTCCTATGCCAAATCAAAATCGAGAACAACGTCCAGTATTGGGCCCCTACTTAAACAAGATGGGTCCTACACAGATGACAGCAAGGAAATGAGTGAGCTACTCAAGTCCCAATATGACTCAGTTTTTAGCAAGCCGCTAACCAGACTGAGAGTCGAAGATCAAAATTAATTTTTTATGAGAGAGCCACAAAATTTGATTAACACAAGCCTATCCGATGTTATCCTGACGCCAAATGACTTCGAACAGGCGATAAATGACATGCCCATGCACTCTGCCCCAGGGCCAGACTCATGGAACTCTGTGTTCATCAAGAACTGCAAGAAGCCCCTATCACGAGCCTTTTCCATCCTATGGAGAGGGAGCATGGACACGGGGGTCGTCCCTCAGTTACTAAAAACAACAGACATAGCCCCACTCCACAAAGGGGGCAGTAAAGCAACAGCAAAGAACTACAGACCAATAGCACTAACATCCCATATCATAAAAATCTTTGAAAGGGTCCTAAGAAGCAAGATCACCACCCATCTAGAAACCCATCAGTTACACAACCCAGGGCAACATGGGTTTAGAACAGGTCGCTCCTGTCTGTCTCAACTACTGGATCACTACGACAAGGTCCTAAATGCACTAGAAGACAAAAAGAATGCAGATGTAATATATACAGACTTTGCAAAAGCCTTCGACAACTGTGACCATGGCGTAATAGCGCACAAAATGCGCGCTAAAGGAATAACAGGAAAAGTCGGTCGATGGATCTATAATTTCCTCACTAACAGAACACAGAGAGTAGTCGTCAACAGAGTAAAGTCCGAGGCAGCTACGGTGAAAAGCTCTGTTCCACAAGGCACAGTACTAGCTCCCATCTTGTTCCTCATCCTCATATCCGACATAGACAAGGATGTCAGCCACAGCACCGTGTCTTCCTTTGCAGATGACACCCGAATCTGCATGACAGTGTCTTCCATTGCAGACACTGCAAGGCTCCAGGCGGACATCAACCAAATCTTTCAGTGGGCTGCAGAAAACAATATGAAGTTCAACGATGAGAAATTTCAATTACTCAGATATGGTAAACATGAGGAAATTAAATCTTCATCAGAGTACAAAACAAATTCTGGCCACAAAATAGAGCGAAACACCAACGTCAAAGACCTGGGAGTGATTATGTCGGAGGATCACACCTTCAAGGACCATAACATTGTATCAATCGCATCTGCTAGAAAAATGACAGGATGGATAATGAGAACCTTCAAAACTAGGGAGGCCAAGCCCATGATGACACTCTTCAGGTCACTTGTTCTATCTAGGCTGGAATATTGCTGCACTCTAACAGCACCTTTCAAGGCAGGTGAAATTGCCGACCTAGAAAATGTACAGAGAACTTTCACGGCGCGCATAACGGAGATAAAACACCTCAATTACTGGGAGCGCTTGAGGTTCTAAACCTGTATTCCCTGGAACGCAGGAGGGAGAGATACATGATTATATACACCTGGAAAATCCTAGAGGGACTAGTACCGAACTTGCACACGAAAATCACTCACTACGAAAGCAAAAGACTTGGCAGACGATGCACCATCCCCCCAATGAAAAGCAGGGGTGTCACTAGCACGTTAAGAGACCATACAATAAGTGTCAGGGGCCCGAGACTGTTCAACTGCCTCCCAGCACACATAAGGGGGATTACCAACAGACCCCTGGCAGTCTTCAAGCTGGCACTGGACAAGCACCTAAAGTCAGTTCCTGATCAGCCGGGCTGTGGCTCGTACGTTGGTTTGCGTGCAGCCAGCAGCAACAGCCTGGTTGATCAGGCGCTGATCCACCAGGAGGCCTGGTCACAGACCGGGCCGCGGGGGCGTTGACCCCCGAAACTCTCTCCAGGTAAACTCCAGGTAAACCACCTTGGAGACCAACAGTTTAGAAGTCTAGCACCTGGTTGCTAAACATCTTATCAAGTCTCAGAAGCCGTTGATCAACACGCTTATGTTGGCTAGATGTAATAGTCAGAGCTCTCTTCTAAGTAACATTTATTAGTGCTGGAGGTTTGAAGAGCATAGGTGAAGAATTTTTCTAGGTAAGGCACGAAATCCAATATATTTTTTTACAGATAGCAACTATTATCTGGTCCCACTATGTGAGGTATCTAGCTCACATAGTCGTTTCTTCACCTCCTCCCCGGTTGTGTATTGTGTCCAGTGCCTGCTGGCGCACTCTTCTGCTTAGGTTTGCTAGTAGCTTTTTTATCTCCTCTGAGAATATTCCCCTATATTTCAAAGTGAGCTCTTCACAGACTTCCTGGCCGTTCTTTATGAGTTCCTCCAGTGTCCTTAGATTCCATTAGCCTCTCCTTGTAGCTCATATACTTTAATTCTGGAACTAGACTAGTTGCACACCTCTTCACTTCGTTTCTCGACATGCTTTTCCAGGTATGGGTTCCATGTAGATATTGCATACTCCAAGAAGAGTCTAACATTTGTTGTATAAACATCCAGGAAAGACTCTTTAGAACCCTGAATGGCTCTCCTTAAAGCCAGAGGTAGAAGCCTCTACTGAAAAAGAAGATTCGGTTTATGAGAGCCTCTGGTGATATACCAGGCACTACACACTCGATTTTTTT
>NC_091334.1:23950210-24165210 GCF_038502225.1 Cherax quadricarinatus | reverse complement strand
AGAACCATCAACGTAAATAATTTGCGAGAGTGTGTGCTGTGTGACTAAGTTATCAATACAGCTTAAGGCCTCATGTTTGGCTTCAAGGCGAAGTTTTGGTTGTGATTTAAGAAGTACTTTGGGGGGAAATGGAGGAATGGTAGTTTGGAATGGGGGTAATATTCCATGGAGCGGAGAAGTGCCGCTGTTGCCTTACTTGACATAGATCATGTATCTGATTCATGCGGAGGTCGGTTCCAGTCTTTTCGATCCATCTGGAGGAGTGTTCACCAGTGCTGAGGAAAGTTTGGAGGGCTTCTGTGCAGGGGTTTGAATGAGCTTGCCTGAGCATATTAACCCCAATTAGGATATTTCTTTCAGTAACACGATCTCTGATGCTTGGAATATCAAGTTCTTTTTGCATATTTAAAATTTTGGCAGTACGAGGGCATCCTAGGAAGCATACCGTGAATGTAGAACCCCAGACCTGCTCAGAACGTTCCAAGCTGCACTAACAAATGCAAGGAATAGAAAGGAAGAACTTAGGCAACAGGAATGGGAACAGTTTGTTAGTGGATTAAATAGGTCCACCCCTTTGAGTTTGGCTTGGAAAGGTATAAATAAAATAACCAGGAAAAAGACTGGCAATGTTGCTCATCCCTTTCCTCTTGAAAAAGCAAATGACCTCATAAATGACTGGTCCAAAACATCCAGGCATGAAAGCCTTCCATCTCATATTAGAAAAAATTTAGAGAGTACTTCTGAAGAAATGTTGAAACTGATTAATTTTATGAGCCAAAATATTGATGAGAGTGATTGCCTCTTTACCGAGTATGAATTAGATAATGCATTAACCAAAGGTCGATCAACTGCTCCTGGAGAGGATGGTATAACCTATGATATTCTCAGAACTCTAAGGCACGTGCCTGATAACCCTTTGTTGGCACTGTATAATCTCAGTTACATTGAGGGCGTTCTTCCTACTTCCTGGACCAATAGTCTCATTGTGCCTATCCCTAAGCCCCAACAGCCTGATACATTTAGGCCGATCTCCTTAACTAGTTGTCTTTGTAAAACTTTTGAAAGAATGATGCTTAACAGACTGTACTACAGAATCAGACATCAACTTTCCCCCTACCTCTATGGGTTCATGAAAGGTAAAAGTGTGCAGAACTGTATTTCCACCTTTCTCACTGCACACACCTCTACTAGTTTTACCACTTTTCTTGATCTAAAATCTGCATTTGATATTGCGAACAGAACCGTTATACTACATGAACTAGCCAAAATGAATATTGGTGGTAGCTTACTCTGCTGGATAATAGGATACCTGTCAAATAGAGTATCCTCTGTCCTTTACCAAGGCTTCAGAAGTGATTCTAAAGAAATGTCTTTAGGTACACCGCAGGTAAGATAAGATAAGATAAGATTTCGTTCGGATTTTTAACCCCGGAGGGTTAGCCACCCAGGATAACCCAAGAAAGTCAGTGCGTCATCGAGGACTGTCTAACTTATTTCCATTGGGGTCCTTAATCTTGTCCCCCAGGATGCGACCCACACCAGTCGACTAACACCCAGGTACCTATTTGCTGCTAGGTGAACAGGACAACAAGTGTAAGGAAACGTGTCAAATGTTTCCACCCGCCGGGAATCGAACCCGGGCCCTCCGTATGTGAAGCGGGAGCTTTAGCCACCAGGCCACCGGGCCACCAAAGGAGGAGGGAGGAGTTCTTAGTCCCATGCTATTTAATATTCTGATTAATGCTCTCCTAAATGCTCTACCTGCCTCACCTAAACATATAGCTATAAGCTATGCTGATGATATCATGATCCATACAACAGGGCATAAGAAGATGAATACCATTCTTAATGAAGTTCAAGCAATTTGTAATCGACTAGGCCTCATAATATCTTCCTCTAAAACTAAGATATTAACAAGCAAACGACATCCCCCACCCATCTATTTGCAGGGTGAAATCATTAGCTACGTTAAAACTTACAGATATCTTGGTGTAGATGTACCCTTTAACAAATCCACTATACCACAACTAAACAAGAAATGTAAAGCCAGGCTAAATGCTCTCAAAGCTGTTGCTGGCTACAATCCCAACTATGGTGCAAATGTGAGAATCGTGAGAATGATGTACATAGCCTATGTTAGGTCCTTAATTGATTATGCTGCTCCCATGTTGATATTAGCTAGAGAAAGTTCTCTCCGACCCTTGGAGTTAATGCAAAATGAAGCTCTCAGGATTATTCTTGGCTGTCCCAGATCTACAAAAGTTCTTAACATGAGGAAGGAGCTTGGTATTTCTAGTATCAGTGATAGGATTGTTGAAATTAACACTGTACTCGGTATTAGAATGTTGAGAAACGAACCAGACACTGTCACAGTGAATCTTACCAAGTGTCTAGAGGTAAATACACACAGATCTAAATGGATTGTGAAAACGTGCAATTGCATTAAGTTTTATAACCTGCATGAACTGTATCACTGTAGGCAACAAGAGCATTTCACCCCTCCATGGAAGATGTGTTCATTTAATATCACATACTTACAAGTTCCTCCCAAGAAGCTCATTGCTAGTAATCCCTTCCTTAAATCTCTTGTTAGAGCAACTGCTCAAGAAGAAATTTCTCACCTAGCTGGTAGTAACAAGTTATCACAAGTTATATACACTGATGGATCTAAACAGGAGTCTTCTGGCAGGGCTGCATCTGCTCTTGTTGCCACCTCCCTAGTTAAGAACGATAATAAATTTGTTGAGTTAGGCATAAGAATTAACAACTGGGCGTCTACACTGCAAACTGAATTGTTTGCAATCCTAATGGCGCTAAAGCTAACCTATGACACTGAGCTTGACTCTATCATCATTACTGATTCTATGTCATCATTGAAGGCTCTTGGCTCATATAATGACTCCAACAACATGCTCATTGGGGAAGCCAGGTATAGATACTCAAAAATTAGGGACAAAGGAATTAATGTACAATTGCTATGGATCCCATCACACATTGGATTACTCCTTCATGATAAAGTTGATATGTTAGCCAAGAAGAGTATCGAGAAGGAGAATGTAGAATATAACTTTGGTATAACTGTGTCTAGCATTAGGAATAATATTAGGAGAGAAGTAAATAATGAAAATGATTGTTATAGGAATGCAGTTAGAAGCCTGAGTAGATCTATAACCCACTATGATAACATGAACGTAGATAAGTATGTTTATGGAGCAACTTGCAATGTGAACAGACTGATGTTGTAGTGGCCAGGCTTAGGCTTGGTTACAAGTACTTCTGGCAGTTTGGGAGACACACAGATGATGATCAAACTAAATGTAAATTATGTGATCAGGCATATGGTCATTCTCTTGAACACTATGTGCTTAATTGTCCACTTATTGAGGAATACAGAGACAGACAGTATAATAACCTATGTGACATGTCAAGATATCTTATTAATGAAAATAAGATACCAGATATACTAAGCAAATTTCCTAAATTTGCTTGTAACAGATAAGTGAACTATAGATATGTAGATATAAATCCATATGTATTCCTGTTAACCCTTTGGGGCCTAGTTCCTAGGCCTTTTGTGTATCCATATGCTCTCGCGCTACCGTCCACAGGATGGATATGGGGTGCACAATAAACTAGCCACTTCGGTGGCAAAATCTAAAAAAAAAAAAAAAAAAAAAAAAAATCTAGGATGATCCTCATTGCTTCGTTCTGCAGTTTTTCCAGCCCTCCAAGCTTCCAGTCAGACACAAGAGCAAGTAGTGGCGCAGCATAATCAACACATCACAAACCTCTATTTCGAGCCACTCCCTGTGACTCGTGGCTCAGTGACAGTACCTCCCTTTCACAACTGAAGAACCCGGGATCGATTGTGTAATGGGTGGGGACGACAGTCTTCATCTTAGACCTACAGATTTCATAGACGGATGTAAGAAACCAGTCTCGTGAAATAGATTTTACCAGTAAGTTACACTCAAAGTAGGGAGACAACACACAGCAGATGTACTGAATTTCATATAATAATATAATTTCGACAGTTCCCAAAAATCGCTCGCAACTCTCCATAATTGACAACCTCATTCCATGTCAACCTTTCCTCTGCCTTTATCTTCTTCACAATCTTCATTCTACAAACCATTATGCAGGAACCACACATAGTTTTAAGAAGAGGTATGACAAAGCTCAGGAAGCAGAGAGGGAGAGGACTTAGTAGCGATCAGTGAAGAGGCGGGGCCAGGAGCTGAATCTCGACCCCTGCAACCACAATTAGGTGAGTACACCTTACAAGATTCTTCCATTTCAATTCATCCAATATTTTGCCCCGCCCATATTCATGCCACTTTCACCGTACCATTTTCTCTGGATCTACACTGTACCCTCTTCCTTCTCACCCGCTAAGCACCTGGGTGGTGACAATAATGACAACACCATGACGAGATCCAGCTCACTGACCCATTTTTTTGTGTGTTTTTACATGTGTTGTCGTCAAGAAGGACGCAGGGCAGCTAGTGAGCTGAGGCAGCTGCTGCCCAGCTTTGTAACCTTAAACTGCCATAATCCTTTTTGTCAATTTGTTAGGTTTCAAACTTATCCTCTCACGTAGGACACCAAGCTGCAATTCACCTCTTCACTAATATCAAAAATAATTTAATCTTTAAAAAAATTTGAAAATAGTCTTTTGGTGTATATACACAGAGGCAACTAAATGTTGCCAGCTCAGTGTAAGAAATGTCTTCCCAAAAGCTAATAAGATTTTTAATATGCATGTATATAATTTAATTTTGCATGACTGCTCCTCAGAGCACCCCTCACAGATAGTTTCACACTGTTCATAAATGATTTGGAGTTACAGTCAAACCTCAGACTATAAATCAAGGTATTTAGAACTCTTGTGAGATTATGAGCTATTAAGGGTTTGCCTAGGTAATTTACACTAATGATAATTGTCCTTATGTGTACCTGTGCCTAAATAAACTTACTTTATGAAAACTGACGAGTCGTCCCTACAAAATACAGAGAATGTAGTCACAGAGGAGAGGATTAAATCTCTAGGGGGGACTATAAAGACTTGCACACTCTTGTGTTCTGACCGTGTGTATGAACTAAGTCAAGCAAATATTGTTAATGAAAGTTAAACACACAGTTGTCTAAGGTTTCAGTGACAAAGTCGCGCTGATGCTATCAATCGCTGATCATGCCAAGCCATGCAACTCAAATCGATTAATGCTACCAATGCTTCTATATGTACCTTACTCAAGGAAAATACCAACGTATAATAGTTATGATATTAGTAGTACTAATAGTACTGTACATGTATCAGTAACGAGAAGAACATTTTCAAGTATAAATGTATGGCGAGTGTATTAAAAAAAATAGTCTGAGATTATGAACTATGGTATCCACAATATATGGGTCCGAAGTGTGTCCATCATTACTTGTACATAATCTCGATGTACCTGGGTAGCTGTGGGAACCGAGATATGTATTGTTGTATCTCAGAATCCCATTTCCTTCCGACTCAATATGCACAAACCATACCACGGGCGGAGTTAGAAACCGCGATCAGAGTCTCAAAACTCCAGACTTACCACAGGTCAGCTGTTTTTAATAATCTTCCTGGCCTGCTAGTGTACTCGCATATAATCTAGTGATACCAGTGAATAGCAGAATACAGTGTTGTAGTAGCAACTAACCAGTATTATAATGGTACTTAGTGGAGTGGAGTGACTTTCATTAGTTTCATTTTCTTGAAATACGAGACGTTACTGTGAATTTCATATAACCTGTAGTTACCAGCGGTCGAATATACACAACGAGAAGCAATTATTACTACAGAAAAAGCGCCCTTCCTCCAAAATTTGCACCAGTCAACTATAGTGATAATATAGCATTTATTGTGGTGGAGACGGAAAAACAAAAATAGAAAAGCCAGATACAGCGATTGATAAACAAAGAGGTCGACTGTACGTCATTGTAGGAGCTGCCAGATATCACCGGCTCTTCAACACGCAAGTTATACTTTTGTATCAGTCAAATCACATATTACTCGGGTAGATAATTTCCAGTAGATCCTTCATGTGTTAGCTCAAATCACCGACCAGTATGTTTTAAATAAGTGACCCACTGATCAGAGCAGATCGACTGGTCCGAACCCTTGACTGGTCCGAACCCGGGACTGGTTTCAAACAGTTTCATTGGACAATAAAGCAGACTGTAAACGGATGGGTTTGTAGGCGCCCTTATAAACACAAACATTAAAAATCAGGAACGTGACGGTAAGCTGTCCAATATACAAAAAGAGTTAGAAACAGAAATACAAATAGCTAGAGCTTCATTTAAGGTTATTAATATAATATTCAAGAGGTTGCTAGTAGACTTGCAGTAAATCAACCATTCAAATCATTATGAAGCTGTGTGTAGTCTGTGGTCAGTCAAACAAACGGGCTACCACATGGATAAATTGTCATTTTTGTGGAAATTGGTGTCACGCTCCTTGTGCAGATATCCCAGAACTAGCTACAAGCAGTATTAAAACAGAGAAGTGTTTTTGGGTATGCCCAAATGAGGAAAATCTGTGGACTAAAATCACAAGGGTATTAAAAGAGGATAACATCAAAGCTGCTTTCATAGAAAACCTGGAAGCTTTCTACAACAGATGGGAACATAAAAAGTCCGGGCTGAATGGTACTGCCCTTGATACTGGCCATGTAGTCACAAACTGTAAGGCTGGAGGTGATGTCCTGGTAGTCAGTAAATGTAGGGCTGATAGTGCTGTCCTGGGAGACAGTAATGGTGAAGCTGGAGGTGCTGTCCTGGGAGACAGTAATGGTGAAGCTGGAGGTGCTGTCCTGGGAGACAGTAATGGTGAAGCTGGAGATACTGTCCTGGGAGACAGTAATGGGGAAGCTGGAGGTGCTGTCCTGGGAGACAGAAATGGTGAAGCTGGAGATACTGTCCTGGTAGACAGTAATGGTGAAGCTGGAGATTTTGTCCAGGTAGTCGGGAATTATACGCAGGAAGGAATACATATAAATGACCTCATAGAGGACAGGAGCCATAGTAGGGAAACAAGTGTAGTCAAAGATAAGATAAAACCAATATTGCAAACCAGAAATACCGCAGGAAATAGCAAACAAGAGGACTCCAATAGCAATAGTGAGGATAAATTACCAAAAACAACTGGTGGGAGCTCCATTGTTGGTGCTAGGGAGGATAGGAATAAGACAGGGAAACATGCACCAACAGGGAATACAGTCACAGAAACCCAAGGCAAACGGAAACCAAGCCTGTGCACATACTATGCACTTGGTATCTGCTGGCATGGGAAATCTGGAAAAACAGATGGGACATGCAACTATGACCACCCTAGAAAATGTCATGCCCATATGACAACAGGAAAATGCAAACTCCCTTCCTGTAAGCTTTTTCACCCTGAAATGTGTACCTCTTCAGTACAGGAAAGACTGTGCTATAACTTAAATTGCCAGGCATACCATCTAAAGGGGACAAAAAGATACAAAACATCCAGGCCATGGGAAAACCTGGGTAGCCACAGCCACTCAAGAGGGAGAGGTTTTTTAGTGCCAGGAAGGAAAAAAAACTGGCAGGAAATGGCAGAAATCGTACACCAAATCCAGTCATTCCTGGAGTGGAACCACAGTCGATGGCCTCCACTCCAAACCAACAGATACAGATACTAATGCCGGAAAAAAAATCCCCCCCCAGTACCAACAATACCACCAGTCCGATAACATTCTTCTTTGCAAATATACAGGGTCTAAAGCCAGCAATAAACAACAAAATACCTTTCATCCGTGGACTGCTTGCAGAGGCAAAGGCAATGTTCGCGGCTTTCACTGAGACCCACATAAAGGATCACTTGGACAACGAAATATGGATCCCAGGTTACAACCTATACAGATGTGACAGAGTGAACAGGCAAAAGGGGGGGGTTGGCCTGTACATTGCAGAGTCACTTGTTTGCACAGAACTGCTTAATGCCTCAAATGACGTAGTGGAAGTTTTAGCAGTAAAGGTCGAGAACCAAAACCTAGTCATTGTGGTAGTCTACAAGCCTCCGGATGCAACATCCCAGCAATTCCAGGAACAGCTGTTAAAAATTGACCACTGTCTGGAAAATCTTCCAGCTCCTGCACCCAACATCTTGCTCCTGGGGGATTTCAACTTAAGGCACCTAAAATGGAGGAATATAGCAAATAATATTGTTGCAGTAATAACACCAGGAGGCAGCTCTGATGAAAACTCACACTCACACGAGCTTTTAAATCTCTGCACAAAATTCAATTTAAACCAGCAAATAATAGAGCCTACTAGACTGGAGAATACACTAGACCTCATCTTCACTAACAATGATGATCTGATAAGAAATGTCACCATATCAAAAACAATATACTCAGATCACAACATAATTGAGGTTCAGACATGTATGCGTGGAGCCTCAGACCGACAAAATGAGACTAGTCACGAGGGAGCATTCACCAAATTCAACTTCAATAACAAAAACATAAAGTGGGACCAAGTAAACCAAGTCCTAACCGATATAAGCTGGGAAGATATACTAAGCAACACAGACCCAAACTTATGCCTAGAACAGATTAACTCGGTGGCACTCGATGTATGCACAAGGCTTATTCCTCTAAGAAAAAGGAGGAGTAGATGTAAAATAGAAAGAGACAGGCGCTCCCTTTACAGGCGACGGAAAAGAATAACAGAGCGGCTAAAAGAGGTCAATATATCAGAAATGCGCAGGGAGACACTGGTCAGAGAAATAGCAAGCATCGAACTTAAGCTAAAAGAATCCTTTAGGAGTCAGGAATCGCGGGAAGAACTAAAAGCCATAAATGAAATCGAAAGAAACCCAAAGTATTTCTTCTCCTATGCCAAATCAAAATCGAGAACAACGTCCAGTATTGGGCCCCTACTTAAACAAGATGGGTCCTACACAGATGACAGCAAGGAAATGAGTGAGCTACTCAAGTCCCAATATGACTCAGTTTTTAGCAAGCCGCTAACCAGACTGAGAGTCGAAGATCAAAATGAATTTTTTATGAGAGAGCCACAAAATTTGATTAACACAAGCCTATCCGATGTTATCCTGACGCCAAATGACTTCGAACAGGCGATAAATGACATGCCCATGCACTCTGCCCCAGGGCCAGACTCATGGAACTCTGTGTTCATCAAGAACTGCAAGAAGCCCCTATCACGAGCCTTTTCCATCCTATGGAGAGGGAGCATGGACACGGGGGTCGTCCCTCAGTTACTAAAAACAACAGACATAGCCCCACTCCACAAAGGGGGCAGTAAAGCAACAGCAAAGAACTACAGACCAATAGCACTAACATCCCATATCATAAAAATCTTTGAAAGGGTCCTAAGAAGCAAGATCACCACCCATCTAGAAACCCATCAGTTACACAACCCAGGGCAACATGGGTTTAGAACAGGTCGCTCCTGTCTGTCTCAACTACTGGATCACTACGACAAGGTCCTAAATGCACTAGAAGACAAAAAGAATGCAGATGTAATATATACAGACTTTGCAAAAGCCTTCGACAAGTGTGACCATGGCGTAATAGCGCACAAAATGCGCGCTAAAGGAATAACAGGAAAAGTTGGTCGATGGATCTATAATTTCCTCACTAACAGAACACAGAGAGTAGTCGTCAACAGAGTAAAGTCCGAGGCAGCTACGGTGAAAAGCTCTGTTCCACAAGGCACAGTACTAGCTCCCATCTTGTTCCTCATCCTCATATCCGACATAGACAAGGATGTCAGCCACAGCACCGTGTCTTCCTTTGCAGATGACACCCGAATCTGCATGACAGTGTCTTCCATTGCAGACACTGCAAGGCTCCAGGCGGACATCAACCAAATCTTTCAGTGGGCTGCAGAAAACAATATGAAGTTCAACGATGAGAAATTTCAATTACTCAGATATGGTAAACATGAGGAAATTAAATCTTCATCAGAGTACAAAACAAATTCTGGCCACAAAATAGAGCGAAACACCAACGTCAAAGACCTGGGAGTGATTATGTCGGAGGATCTCACCTTCAAGGACCATAACATTGTATCAATCGCATCTGCTAGAAAAATGACAGGATGGATAATGAGAACCTTCAAAACTAGGGAGGCCAAGCCCATGATGACACTCTTCAGGTCACTTGTTCTATCTAGGCTGGAATATTGCTGCACTCTAACAGCACCTTTCAAGGCAGGTGAAATTGCCGACCTAGAAAATGTACAGAGAACTTTCACGGCGCGCATAACGGAGATAAAACACCTCAATTACTGGGAGCGCTTGAGGTTTCTAAACCTGTATTCCCTGGAACGCAGGAGGGAGAGATACATGATTATATACACCTGGAAAATCCTAGAGGGACTAGTACCGAACTTGCACACGAAAATCACTCACTACGAAAGCAAAAGACTTGGCAGACGATGCACCATCCCCCCAATGAAAAGCAGGGGTGTCACTAGCACGTTAAGAGACCATACAATAAGTGTCAGGGGACCGAGACTGTTCAACTGCCTCCCAGCACACATAAGGGGGATTACCAACAGACCCCTGGCAGTCTTCAAGCTGGCACTGGACAAGCACCTAAAGGCAGTTCCTGATCAGCCGGGCTGTGGCTCGTACGTTGGTTTGCGTGCAGCCAGCAGCAACAGCCTGGTTGATCAGGCGCTGATCCACCAGGAGGCCTGGTCACAGACCGGGCCGCGGGGGCGTTGACCCCCGAAACTCTCTCCAGGTAAACTCCAGGTCCAGGTAATGGTTTGTTTGCAATCGTGTCATTACGATTTCGTGAGTCAATGTACACAATGTATCCAAATTTATTAATACTTAAAAGTATAATTTCCCAGTGTTGAAGATTTAAGCTCAGAAGAAATATTTTCCTCTTTAAGCTGGAAACTAAATTTGTATATTAAAACTGGCAAATTAAAACATTCAATGGAGACAAATTTAAAAAAATAAAATCAGTGTTAAAGTTCCGAGGCCGATCGGTACATGCATTCTCGAGCTATCAAACTGGACTGTGTTTTCTATCAAACACAGTCCAGTAATTGAGTTTATTAATGTTAGAAAATTTACTAAACCCAAAAGCTATTCTATTTCTCTGAACACTGAAGCCGTTCAGAACAAACTATTTTTTACTAGTAAATTCAGCGTTCCATTTTATAATTTGCAAATTAGCTGCACCACGTTATAGTAACAATTACAACCCGTCTTGAAAGTATTCTTTCGCCGAGTTGAAAGTTTAAATCCGGTCTGAATAGGATTTCTCGAGTTATAGCACTGAAACTAAAATCGGTAATTATCTAAATAACATTAACGAAAGGGCGACAATAGATGCCAATAATTCCATGAATCCTCCCCGTATGAACGACAACCTACGACTCTACTCATGACACTTACATTCGGGAACTGTCAAAATAAAACTTACCAGAGAGTGCCTGTACATCTAAATAATTGCACTAGCCTTTCACAACTAACATTTTATATTCAATGAAAATTTAAAGCTGGTCTGACAGTGTTCTCCAGTAAAAATGAGAAAAATAGAGGGAGAAATGATCCGCCACCCATTTTAAGGTAGTTATTTGAGGGAAGTGGTGATATCTCTATTACGGTGCCCAGTGGCAAAGATCTCGCTTCACACGATGAGAGGTCCGGGTTCGATTCCCGACCAAGGGGTGAAAACATTAGGCGTCTTTCCTTACACCTATTGTCTATGTTCACCCATCATTAATAATAGGTACCTGGGTATTAGTGGACTGGTGTGGGTCGTATCCTGGGACAAAACTGACCTAATTTGCCCGAAATGCTCTGCATAACAAGGGGCTTTCTATATAGTAGTATGTCACTGATGTCAGCTATGGTCTGTATACCTTGTACATACAGTTGTAGAAATAAAGATATTATATTATTATTCTTTCAAGACATTAATTCGACACTGATAGATAGTGACTTTTTCTCTCACACACACACACACACACAAAAAAAAAAATATCCATAACTGATAGTGAACAGCATTTGAAATCGAGTGGTGGGACGATGATTCCTTGAACCGCTATCAGATTAAGATAAAAATAGTAAAAACATGTGCTATCACTGTTTATCTCGATAAGCGAGGGTAAGCAAGCACTCCCAGGCCCCACCCGTTCTTCTCTGTGTAAATATTTACACGTCTGTGTCTCCTACTACTAAATCTGTTCGCAAAAAGTCATACGTGTCATCTAGTCCCCCCACACACCACACACACACACACAAACCACACACAGAGTAAAGAGGCGGGGCCAGGAGCTGTGAATCGACCCCTACAACCACAACTAGGTTAGTACAAACACACACACACACACACACACACACACACACACACACACACACACACACACACACAGGATGTTCCAGAGATTGGACACAGTAACAAGGGGACACAGTTGGAAGCTAAAGACACAGATGAATCACAGGGATGTTAGGAAGTATTTCTTCAGCCACAGAGTAGTCAGTAAGTGGAATAGTTTGGGAAGCGATGTAGTGGAGGCAGGATCCATACATAGCTTTAAGCAGAGGTATGGTAAAGCTCACGGCTCGGGGAGAGTGACCTAGTAGCGATCAGTGAAGAGGCGGGGCCAGGAGCTCGGACTCGACCCCCGCAACCTCAACTAGGTGAGTACAACTAGGTGAGTACACACACACAAGAGGAGATGTTAAAGGGAATTGACGTAACGACACACGAGGACAAGAGATAGGGAGGACATGATAACGACATAAAATACTGAGAGGAATTCCTCTCAGTATGGATATAGACAGAATGTTTCAGAGTTGGGACACAGCAACAAGGAGTAACAACTGGAAGTTGAAAAGTCAGTCGAATCTCAGGGAACAGATAAAACACATGGAGCAGAGAGAGAGTGGACCAGCGAAGAGGCGGGGCCAGGAGCTGTGAATCGACCCCTGCAACTGTAAAGGGACGATGAACTAAATCGAGCATAAATTTTTCAATCTCCTTCTAACAAATTTTAATGCAAATATGAGTGGTTTCAGTCTTAATATTTTGAAACTTCAACCGCATGTAGTTAATAGTTAATATAGTGAAACAGGCTTCCATCTACCTTGTTTTAGGTGCGATCTATACTGAAAATAATGTATCATGACAAGTAACATATATTGTGAAAAAGCTGTTTGAACTAGAGAAAACTGTTTCAAAACAAAAATTTCTGGTTGGTTTCATAATAAATATACGGACAATGTCTAAATTATTTAGGACTAAAATGCGGACACTATTACTAGAAATTAAATCATTAACTTATCAGCTTATTTAAAATCCCCGTTTCACTACTGAGTGAGAGAGAGAGAGAGAGAGAGAGAGAGAGAGAGAGAGAGACAGTGAGAGACAGACATGCTGACTTAGTTCAATTTATTTCCGCCGAGGATGATTAACGTGGGCGTGACAGTAGGAAGGAGGGTGGAAGCAACGTAGGAGGGAAGGTAAGTGAGGGAAGAAAGAAGGGATGTAAGTTATAGTGAAGGCGAGGCATTGAAGCATATATGAGGGAGGAAAGCTGAAGAAAGCAAGATATAGACATATGTAAGAAAGTAGGTTAAAAATAATATTTACTTCATGTGTCTTGACAGCATTTAAGGAATAAAGTGATGGTTCTCAATGTTCGTTTTCTCATGCATTCTACAACATACATGTGACTGCTGCCAGAGTTACTCTCTCTCTAAGCCAAAGTACCTTGCACAGCACGCATATATGTAAGTAATGGTTCTCAAGGTACTTTCTCACTGTACTTTAAACACAGAAATAATTGAAGGTCCTCAGGATATCCCTCTTAGAACCTTGTTCAACTCAAATATAAATGATTCTCAGAGTTCCTCTTTCAGTACCTTGTATAACACAAATACGAGGTAAAATGATGAATGAATTTTCTGGTGTGCCCCTGTATTTATGTTATTTAATGCATATTTCTTTATACACGGGTTTTCACAGGGTTAGTTCAAGAATTTCTATCCGTATTTACAAGCTATTTACTGTTACCTCTCTGTCTGTCTATGTGTCTGTCTGTCCGTCTCACTCTCTCATTCCTATATGAATTGGGATTTCATAATTTTATAGCGTATGTCCTAATTTTTTTATTTATTTAGTGAGACCCACACTCTCATGGCCTTGAAGTTCACACTGAGCTGTGATCTGATAACTTAATAAAGAATCTCTCGCATGCATTCTTTACCCACTGTGTTTGGGTTTTGTGCTCACGTAAACCAGATCAAATGTGTAAGTTGATTTATTGTGTTTTTATGCCTTTAAGTACTTAACTGCACGGGAATGTACTCGTGTGCGTCTTGGAACGTGTGTATTCTCTTGTGAGTGTACTCTCATATGAACTGGTATTTGGGTATTCCATTGTTGAGAGTGAGTGTACTCATTTACATGTGTTAGTATATAAGTGTGCTCTTTTGCAGCGTTGGAATGTGTGTGTGTGTGTGTGTGTGTGTGTGTGTGTGTGTGTGTGTGTGTGTGTGTGTGTGTGTGTGTGTGTGTGTGTGTGTGTGTGTGTGTGTGTGTGTGCGCGCGCGCGCTGGTAAGTGTATTTACATGTGTTAGTATGTGAGCGTACTCGTGTATATATGTATGTGGGAGTGTGTACTGCCGTGTGTGTTGGTACGAGTGAAACCCTTGTGTAGGACGGACTGTGATTGTAAGTAAGTAAGTTTATTCAGGTATACACAAACACAGTTACATAGAATTATCATACATAGCAGCATATGTGTAGAGAACCTAGGATAACCCAAAAAAGTCAGACAGAGTGACTTATTTCCATTGGGGTCATTGTACTCATTTGTGTAGTTTGGACTGAGTGTACTCACCTGTGTGTGATGGTATGAGAGTGTTCTTACACGTATGTTAAGATACTATAGTACAACCTACGTAGCAGTTAGGAGGAAAAATCATATATGGTAAATTTTGTGCATGTTCATTCGTCCAGTTTGCATGCCGGAGCTTTATGCTTTTACCGGGCGAGTGACGTCAAAGGATAGCTAAGGGTGCTTTTGTTTATGCTACTAAATGCAGACTATAAACACAGTATACGAGACATTCATGTTTCTTTACAAAATCCAGTTTTCTTCAATAGTGAATGTGTTGAACATCAAAATTATATCCCACAACTAATTTGTAATAGTTTTATTTACAGTGACAATCTTTGTCGATTTCTAGTAAGATAATAATGGATTTTATTTTTATTAACATTCTTTGTGAATGACAATCTTTTATGATCAGCTTTAAACTTTCACCGTCGGTGAACTATGTTACAGCAAAGCTTGGGTATGTTACAAAATAGCTTGGCTATGTTACAGCAAAGCTTGGCTATGTTACAACAAAGCTTGGCTATGTTACAAAGCTTGGTTATGTTACAAAGCTTGGCTATGTTACAAAGCTTGGCTATGTTACAGCAAAGCTTGGCTATGTTACAGCAAAGCTTGGCTATGTTACAACAAACCTTGGCTATGTTACAATAAACCTTGGCTATGTTACAACAAACCTTGGCGTTCACTTACAGCTGTGTGAATTTCAAATTTTCCAATTTTATTAGGCTAGGTTAGGTAAGGTTCGTCAGGAAACGGGACAAGTGTTTCCTGACGCGGGTCTTAATCTGACGATGACCCGCCATTGGATTATTATTATAATCAAAAAGAAGCGCTAAGCCACAAGGGCTATACAGCCAAAAAGAAGCGCTAAGCCACAAGGGCTATACAGCCACAAGGGCTATACAGCACCCACCATTGGAGCTTTCGGTCATCTGACCGAGGCCTTCCACTGGTTTACTCCTCCACTCCTTTAAAAATTATGGTCGTAGTTATAACCGTCTGAGATCATACGAGATGCAATTTTTTTTTTTTTACCATTTAACAACCAGAGAAAGCCTCTTCTGATCAGCTTCAAACCCAAAACTCCGGTGAAGCTTCACTGGGATTATTTTTGTATTGATCTAACCAGTTTGTATTTTTGTATTGATTTAACAAATTTTAAACTGGATTTTCTTTGGGGTAGGCTATTTTATAATTAAACGAAATTATTCGTTATCAGGGAATGCAGTTATGCATCAGCTGCATAATGTTCGGAGTGATTCAGTGTCCTATGTATAAGATGTATTACAGTCTTAGTTAAACCTTATTTAGGGTCTTGAATGAAGTTTTGGCGTTTTTCAGCACTGCAGGCACCGTTAACTCCTGTTAATGTGTGGGGGTAAACTAGCTCCTTGTATATGCCATAATGTGTGGGTGCATTTATATGTTCGCCAACTTTGCTTACACCAATGTCGTTGCTCTGTAGTGCGAGATAGAGATAGAGGGAGAGAGAAAGTGGTTTTAATACCTTGAAGAGATACACTGCTAATTCACAAAAAGTGCTGTTAATTCGAGTTCTGGAACTGTTTAGACTTCAAGAGCACTACTCTGGCCTTCGAAGTTACTAACATACTCCCCCTCAGTGTCTCAAGAATGTGGCAGCTAAGGACTCTGGATGCGTCACAGAACACTTTATTCGATAAAACTGGCAAATTTGGACTAATGCAGTTTAATAGCAAGAACCTCTCTCTCTAAAAACCATACCAGGAATGAAAATCTGAAGCCGCTCAAGGGTTCCATTAATTCCAAGATTTATAATAAAATTTAATGCTTTTGGAAATTTTCCTGTAGACAAAATAATTTTAATGGGCACTACCCTGGTCATAAGATACATCAGGTTTTAATGGGAATTGAAATTTCACGCTATTTTACTCATAAAATTGACAGACCTTCATGTACTCGATTGAATTTCACTCACTCTTATCGTTGAATTAGAAGACACCTTTGTTTTTTTTTATCGTTTGCAGCTATGCTGCAAGGAATTTAGAAGTTATTAGAGGCATTCCAGGATGCTAGGAATGAATTCAACACCTTTGGCCATGGAGCACCTGGACAAGCCACTTGTTCCTGGAATCAGGCTCTTTGACCGTACAAGAGCACTGAAAGTTTGATGCTGATCGAAGAGGCATTTTTGCATTATGTGCGAAATAAAAACGAGAAGTTGTAGGAAGCAAACAGAAAAAAACACTTAACTTTCTCCCATCGAAGATACCTAATAATATTAAAGAAAAAAGCTATTTGTTAGTCATTGCGAGATTTACTAATACCAGTATGCGTGCGCTGGATCTCTGTCAGGCATGAGCCTCCTCCATAGCAGTATGATGAACTGTTCTGAAGTTTTAACTTCGGCTCACTCTAGGGTTCTTGGCTTCCGTGAAGAGTTTATCTTCCAATTCTTAAAGGAATCTGAGAGCACACTTGGCCCATGCCAACTGGTGGCACCATCCTCTACAGCTCCTGAGTATTGTAAGGAGGCGTCAGCCACTGTTGACATATATAATCCCATACAATCTGATTACCACCTTTCCAGTGTAACATGGTGACACCATCAGGCCTCAGTACCTGAGGTTCCCGTTCTGCTGGGCAACGGGCTGTGGCGAGACTTCCCTTGATGTCATTGACCTCTTCCTGTATGGCATACTTTCCTTCCGACGTATGACACACTAGACCATGCAGCCCAATTGATCAGTTGACGCCCTGCCACAAATGCACCTGTGAGTATGGGGGTGGCTAGGCGAAGAACTACACCAATCCGGCCTGAGAGTCGGGGCGAAATCCGAATGTGGTGCCTTTACCACTAGGACAGGAGCTTTGTCCTTTCCTGAGGCGTTGTTGAGCATTAGGCGATTTTATCAACGATCAGTTTGGTCCAGTGGAACTGCTCGTGTTCTGTAGAAGGAGCGTGTCTTCTTGAAGAGTTTGCAAGACTGTCCCATAGTGCAGCTGCATCGATGAACTTTGGGTCGTGAGTTTTTACAGCACCTCTCAAGCGTTCAGGGACGATCTTAATATTAGTACTCTGGATGCAGTGCACTAGAACAGAAATGCAGGTAATGCTTCCTGCGCTACGTTGTGCACCCATATACCTCCCAGCCGTGCTGAAAGTGTTGCTTGATCAAACTGTTGATCTTCCAGTGACAGATTCAATGATTTCCTAAACAGAGATCTCAGTAATACCCCATATTCACTAAATGTTGGGCTACTGAAGGAGATATAGGTTAGTCTAGGTAGTTATACAACATAGGAGATACAGGGCATCAGGGCCATCCAGATCACTTTTGCTCTCCTCCTCCCTGTGTCGACAACCTGACAACTCAGCGGTTCTTCCAATAGGATGCTCATGGAAGGAGTGGTAGTTGAGATTTCAAGTCGAACCGTTTGCTCAACTGTAATTATTTTCTGGTCTGTTGAGATATCACACTTCGAAGGGTTAAGGATCAGTCCCAAAGCTTCTCCCTGTGACTTCACCAGTTGAAGGTCCTCTACATGGGACTCCTCATTACCTGTCAGAGTGCCATCATCTAGGTACCAGATATCGACTTCGTTGTGCAAGCTGGATGCGAGTTCTCTTACAGCTATGCAGACGAGGAATGGAGCAAATGGATCTCCCTGCCTACAGCCTCCTCTTTGCTACAACATTCATAACCCATGCTTCACACCCATACAAGAGCGTTGGTACCACTATTATACATTTCTTTATTGTGTCTCATGGAAAATGTTCTTCGTTTCCATAGATTCCTCAATTCACCACTCACCTCGTCGATTCTATGGTTCACTTCGGCTTTCACAGACCCATCTGCAGACAAGTCCACTCTCAAATACCTGAATACATTCACTTCCTCCATACTCTCTCCCTCCAACATGATATTCAGTCTTTCATTACTTAATTTTTTGTTACCCTCATCACCTTGCTCTTTCCTGTTTACTTTTAACTTCCTTCTGGAGTATATTCGTCAGCGCTGTAGTGGGCATATGCTGCTTAACGGAATGATGTGTGAGTGATACATACTGGTGTGAGAAGGTTCGTTCACTGAATTATTCATCTCTCTATTTTTGTACAGTGTGTACTTTAAAATCTCACCAAGAGAATACAGTAGTATCCTTGTTGATGTCTAGCAGTAGTGGGACTTTACTAACATCACACTAGTTTAGCAGTTTTATTTTATAAAAATAATTGCAAAATAGTCTGATTAATTAGCTGTTAATTTTCGATTTCATAAACTATAATCTTAATGGACATAAAAAAAAATGCGATGCATTCTAGCTGATGAGCAAATATGACTATGTATGTATCTCTATCTCTCTCTCTATCTCTCTCTCTCTCTCCCATTCTTATACCACCTGGCTATCCCTGCGTCCTTGACTTTAACCTCAGGTGACTCACCTGACGTCAGGTTTGGGCAACCCACTCAGTGTCTGGTCTTAAATGAGAGATGAGCTAAGTTGGGATGGGCTGAGATTTATGTGGAATGGATAGAGAGAGGCTGAGATAGGCGAAGAGGAGCTGGGATAAGCTAGGATAAGTGAAGATTAGCTACAAAGAACAGAAAAAGCGTTTGATAAGCTAGTCTTTAGATAGGCTAGATGTAGAGGGGTTGGAACTGGTTAAGAGGGGCAGGGATAAGCTGGGATAAATATGCGACCAGTGTTTGTACACGATCCGGACACGTGTTGTTTACTGCTGAACCACTAGCGGGTGTAAATTTGTATGTTCGCTTGTATATGCTAATTTATGTAAGTTGACTGATTGCTCATGATGCTACGTGAGGGTAGCGGTGGTGGTGGTGGTGGTGGTGGTGGTGGTGGTGGTGGTGGTGGTGGTGGTGGTGGTGGTTGTGGTGGTAGCAGCGGTGGTGGTGGTGGTGGTGGTGGTAGTAGTAGCAGCGGTGGTGGTGGTGGTAGTAGTAGCAGCGGTGGTGGTGGTGGTGGTGGTAGTAGTAGCAGCGGTGGTGGTGGTGGTGGTGGTAGTAGTAGCAGCGGTGGTGGTGGTGGTGGTGGTAGTAGTAGCAGCGGTGGTGGTGGTGGTGGTGGTAGTAGTAGCAGCGGTGGTGGTGGTGGTGGTGGTAGTAGTAGCAGCGGTGGTGGTGGTGGTGGTAGTAGTAGCAGCGGTGGTGGTGGTGGTAGTAGCAGCGGTGGTGGTGGTGGTAGTAGCAGCGGTGGTGGTGGTGGTAGTAGCAGCGGTGGTGGTGGTGGTAGTAGCAGCGGTGGTGGTGGTAGTAGTAGTAGTAGTAGTAGTAGTAGTAGTAGTAGTAGTAGTAGTAGCAGCAGCAGCAGCAGTAGTGGTGGTGGTGGTAGCAGCAGCAGTAGTGGTGGTGGTGGTGGTGGTAGCAGCAGTAGTGGTGGTGGTGGTAGTAGTAGCAGCGGTGGTGGTGGTGGTGGTGGTGGTAGCAGCAGCAGCAGTGGTGGTGGTGGTGGTGGTGGTGGTGGTAGTAGCAGCAGCAGCAGTAGTAGTGGTGGTGGTGGTGATGGTGGTGATGGTGGTGGTGGTGGTGATGGTGATGGTGGTGGTGATGGTGGTGGTGATGGTGATGGTAGTACTGGTGGTGGTGATGGTGATGATGGTAGTACTGGTGATGGTGATGATGGTAGTACTGGTGGTGATGGTGGTGGTGATGGTGGTGGTGGTAGTAGCAGCAGCAGTAGTAGTGGTGGTGGTGGTGGTGGTGGTGATGGTGGTGGTGGTGGTGGTGGTGGTGATGGTGATGGTAGTACTGGTGGTGGTGATGGTGATGATGGTAGTACTGGTGATGGTGATGGTGATGATGGTAGTACTGGTGATGGTGATGATGGTAGTACTGGTGGTGATGGTTGTGGTGGTGGTGGTGGTGGTGGCAGTAGTAGTAGCAGCAGCAGTAGTGGTGGTGGTGGTGAGGGTAATGGTGGTGGTGATGGTGAGGGTGGTGGTGGTGATGGTGAGGGTGGTGGTGGTGGTGATGGTGAGGGTGGTGGTGGTGGTGATGGTGGTGGTGGTGGTGATGGTGGTGATGGTGAGGGTGGTGATTGTGAGGGTGGTGATGGTAGTACTGGTGAGGGTGGTGGTGGTCGTCGTGGAGGGTGACTGTGGTGGGAATAGTGGTGGTGATGACTGACACTGTATTGATAATAGAGATTGTGATGATGGCTGGGGAGGGGGGATGATAATAGTTACATTAGTGGTGGAAATTTTGTGAAGGTGATGGACGGGGGTTGTGGTGGTGGCACTAATGAGTCTGGAAGTGCCACGCGGTAGTGTTGGGGTAAGAGGTATAGTGCTGATAGTGTTAGTGCTGGTAGTGGTTGTGATGATAGTGATGGTGTTACACAAATATTTAAGATACAACACGATAAGGTGACATCAGTTTTTTTCACCCAAAATTTCTGGGTCACTTGCTCTTTTTAGGTTGAACATCCAGGCTGGTCACATTATATCCCTTCATTCAGTTGGCTGAGCGTGCATTTTAGTGAGGGTCGAAATTCTGTGATAGTGTTGGCAAGCTCACACAGATAACAGTCAATACCGCAGCTGGAATGATTCACAACACACAATTCCGTGGCTAAAACAATATATAACTAACCTTACAAATTGGAAAATATATTATTGTAATTAAAACTAGGCGCTAAACCCGCCAGAAAAATAGAGAACGAAGTTTCAGTCTTCCCTCAAACATCACGCCTCATCACGATCATGGAACTAGCGGACCGAAACGCTGCATAGTTTCCATCATCAGTTTGTCGGATAGTTGTAAATACATTCATATTTTCATTATACGGATCTTCAGTGGCACCTACAGTATAGCGTACGTATATTTTAGCGACCATGGATTTTGGTAAACATTTGCTTTCGTGAAAATGTATATTGCGAGTACAAATTTTGGTAATTATGCACTTTGGTAATCATTGCTTTTGAAAAGTAGGTATATTAAAATGTATATACTGTCGAGTGCATATATTTTAATGGTAATGTATTTTAATGGGTATAAATAAGAGGGCATTTGTTACAGAGAGCATCTTCTATCATTTAGGGTGTAGACATAAGAGTTAAAATCTGTCAGTCTGAGCTTAGATGCTTCAGTAGGAGAATGAGAATAAGATCGCATATTTCATGAATACAGTTTTATGAGTTGAAAGAACTTCAAGGGCTTCGTTTGAACATGACTGGAATTTGTTACATTGGAACTGCCATCTTTCATAACCCATCCCATGCATAGGAGAAATGGGATTTGTATGAGGCTATCTTCATCATCACAGAGCGGGGAAATGAAAATATGGAAAAGAGTGGAGGAAAGAGAAAAAAATCTGGATTAAATATATTTTAGTTAATTTAAGCGATGGAGATTTAATGCATCACAAAGGAGACACACACTCCTAACACATCCATACAATTGAAAGTGAGGAAGGGGGATGGGGTTAGAAGAACTCTCTGCCTTTACGAGAACGTGCCACGAGAGACACCGATCTCTCTCAATAGTCAAGATGACAACCGACGGTACTTTGAAGTGCTCCCAAGGTACGAGTTATTACATAGAAAAAAAAAAAAACTTTTAACTACTTTTTTTAATTAAATCTTAAATTAGGTGATACTCTGTAATTACAAGGACATTAGTTATTAATCATGGGTATCAATGCATTATATAAGTATCCTTACCAAATCCTGCCTAGTCAGATTTCGCTGTATAATCTGGAAAGACAGCATCGGCAGTGATCAGATGCCTCAAACTATTGTTACGCGAGTACCTCTGCTCAGTGGGATTTGCCTATTGTTGCGAGAAACAGTCGCTCGTTGAGGTAAACAGAACTGATGCAAAATGTATGGGAGGCTTGAAACCGATAGACAGGTGGCTAACTAACGACTCCCGTAAAAATCGAACAAAGTGAGAGCGAGCGAGGGGAGAGTTAAAGGATAACTCTAGGCCTTTCGTGCTGCAATCAACACATCAGGAGCTTGCAAGGTTGCAGAAAAGAGGATGAACTAATGGTGATAGGAAACAATGAATTGACGTAAGGGTCCACAAAGTGGTGTTGACCTACATGCCAGGAGGAAGGGGAGGGGGTCATCCACGCAATTACTGGCCACACCCACCTGTGCCAAACATGAGTAAGCAATGGACAGTTACTCTCACAAATATGTTTTGATAGTAGTTTTTACTGCATAAATTCATAACTATTAAAAATTTCCCAAGGATAAGAACCGTACATGTATTTAGGAGCACTGGCACCTGTGTTGACACTTGAAATGACATTAGCCCTGGCATTGGCACTGTCACTTGCGCTGTCACTGATAATGGCATTAACTGGCGTTAGCACTGTCAATGATCATGGCGTTGCCAATGGCACGAATTTAGTGTGACACGTTAGTCAGTTGACACAAGGAAAATTATTCTGCATCGAATTTCTACCTTTTATTATTATTTGTATAGTGGTAAGTTTCCTCAGCCATCTACATTTTTTGTTTTGTTTATGATTACTTGAAACACTACTTATTACTTGAAATTGTCTTCTGATCGGCTTCAAAATCTTGACACTTTAGTATCACACACATTAAAAAGTTCTGGCATCCTCAGACATTATGGCATTCACAGAAACGATGCCCACAGAGGTAACAGATTCAATTATCCTAGATGGAGGTGAGATTATGAGAAAAAACAGAGGAAACAGAAGGTGGAAAAATAGCACTACTAATCTGAAGCCAGTGGAGTTTTGAGGAGATGAGAGGAATCAATAGTCTTAAGTGTTCTTACATTGTAGGAGCACTTAAGACGAGGGGTACCAAAGTGATGTTAGCAATGATGTAAAATCCACCACTAAAGAGCAAGAGACCAAGAAAAGAATATTACAACAAAAGTAGAGTAATAGATGAATTAGCTGAGGTGGCCGGAGGAGACCATATCAAAAGGGGACTGCTGATCATAGGAGACTTAAACCACAAGGAGAATGACTGGAAGAACCTTGAGCTACACTGGGGTCTTTAAACATGAAGGGCTAAGATGCTGGAGATGGTAACGGAGAATTTCATGCACCAACACGTAGGGGCACAGCCAGAGAGAGAAAAGAGGATGACCAAGCAAGGCTGGACCTTGTACTCGCCTTGAGAGATTATGACAGTGATACTGAATATGTAAGGCCCCTTGTGCTAGCGAACACATGGTTCCATGTTTCAAATACCTTGTATAAGTACACAAGGAAAGAGACAAAAAAAAACAAGAAACCAAACTTCAAAAGAGACTACACAGGCATGAGGCAATTCCAGAATGAGGTGAAGTGGGAAAGGGAGAGAGACAAGAAAACAGCAAATGAGATGGAGTATATGACCGAAAAGTGCCAGGAGGCAGATGAGGAATTCATACCCCCAGATCAAGAGAAGCAATAGGTAGACCTGAGTAAATCCATGATTTATCTAGAAGTGAAGAGATGCTAATGTTAAATGTACTAGAACATGGAAAGCAAAGCAGAAAAATAACATAAGAGCCAGAAACGAATATGCATGGATAAGAGGCTCGATGACAATTTGAGACTGACACAGATGAGAAAGAAGGTGAACTCATAAGGAATAAGGACAAAATCTGCAAGGAGCTCAGCGAGAAATTTAGGGAGGTATTCTTAGAGGAAATAAGTTTACGAGAGAGCCGAAGTGGTAGAGTGCACCAACAAGTGCTGCACACAATACATACAACAGGAGAAGACGATAAATCTATTGTGTAAGCGAGGAACTACGAAGGCAGTAGGACTCGATGATCTCTCTCCGTGGATCTTGAGACAGGGAGAGGAATTATTGTGTGAGCCACTAGCAACATCTTGAATATGTCAATCGACACAGGACAACTACCAGAGATGTGGAAGACAGCAGAAAAGTAGTTCCCATATTGAAGAAAATGGACAAACAGAAGAAAATTATCAAGAGAAGAGTGGAGCACCTACAAAGAAATGTGTTAATGAGCTATAACAAGCACTGCTTTAGAGATAGTAAATACAGGCTCATAAACCAATACGAATTGCACAACAAAGTAACAAAAGTAAGGCAGAAGAGAGGTGGGTAGACTGCATATTTTTAGACTGTAGGAAGGGTTTAGATACAGGAACTCACAAGAGACATTGACAAATGCTAGAGGAGCAGGCAGGACTAACATGGAAGGAACTACAATGGATCAAGGAATAATTAGCAGAAGGTAAACAACTTGTGATATTCAGAGAAATGGTGTCGGAATGGATGTATGTCAAGCGTGTGGTTCAACAAGAATCAGTTCTAGGATTGGGACTATTTCTTGTATACGTGAACGATATGACAGTATAGATAGAGGTATGCCTGTCCACAGATGTGAAACTAATGAGAATACGAACAGGTGAGAAAGATTACAAATGAACCTAGACATGCTGCAGGGCTAGCCTGACACGTGGATAATGAAATTTAACACCTGCAAGTGCAAAGAAGACCAAAGACGGACTACAGGCTTGGAGTTCATAGGTTGCAAATCTCACTCGGGTAGAAGAACCTCTGGGTGAGTAATGTGCCGACCACATCAATTGCATAACTGCCATAGCAAATACGCTTCGGGAAAACAGGAATAACTTTCAGAAATGTTAGCAAGGAGTCATTTACAACATTGTATAAGTATGCTATTACAGTATAAAACCCACACCTTGTAAAGCATGTCATGAACTTGGAGAAAGTACAGAGGTCTGCAGTAAGACTAGTTCCTGAGTTAAGGAGTAAGTCCTATGAGAAGAGATTATAGGAACTAAGGCTAATGACATCAGAGGAAAGGAGTAAGGTTTATATAACAAAGCACAATATATTGAGAGAAACAGGGTGAACAGAGATATACTGCTCGAGAGACGGGAAGCAGGAACACGAGGGCACAGCTGGAAGTTGAAAACACAGATGAGTCACAGGAATGTTAGGAATGTCCAAGAACGACCTGGACAGTGGATTGGCAGAGGTAGGATCCATACTTACTTTTAAGAAGAGGTACGATATGACTCGAAACTAGGAGTGAACCCAGTAGCGAAGAGCTGCGACACGACCCCTGCAACCACATACAGGTGATTACATGGAGACGAGTACTGGTTCTTGGGCTGCATAGGTAACAAATATATTTAGCAAACTGAGGTATTAGTTTCCTAACAGCAAAGTGGATAACCCTCATATTATTATAATCATGGGGAAACTCTAAACCCGTAGGATTATACGGCCCCTAGGGGGATGGGGATGGAAAGCTTTCAGGTTCAATTCAGGGAGTTCCCTGAACTGAACCTGAATGCTTTGGATCTGGAGTACAGATCCAATTCCCTAGATCAAGAGCCTCTCGCCAGCATCAAGGAACCTCCCTTGAAGGGAACCCTCATAATAACAGCTTCAAATTTTTAATGATGACGGTACTTACATAAAAGCTCGAATTATTTGTCTTTATTGGTTATTTCGAAATTTTATTAAACAATGGGAGGTATGATGTTCACCATTGTGGACTGATCATGGACAAGGCCGCGGGGGCGTTGACCCCCGGAATACCCTCTATGGCTGAAAAACTATACTGAGTGTCATATTGCCTTAATTATACACATTATTTACACAGTCATTTAATCTTTGAGGAGACTAATTTTTAAACTAAATCCCCCAAATTGAAAACTAAGATTACTGAAGTTTTCAAATACTTGTTTTCGTAATATTTCACAGACTAACCTCCTCACTAGTAGTAACAGTTTCGTTAGATTTAGCCTGGTGGCTAAAGCTCCCGCTTCACACACGGAGGGCCCGGGTTCGATTCCCGGCGGGTGGAAACATTCCGACACGTTTCCTTACACCTGTTGTCCTGTTCACCTAGCAGCAAATAGGTACCTGGGTGTTAGTCGACTGGTGTGGGTCGCATCCTGGGGGACAAGATTAAGGACCCCAATGGAAATAAGTTAGACAGTCCTCGATGACGCACTGACTTTCTTGGGTTATCCTGGGTGGCTAACCCTCCGGGGTTAAAAATCCGAACGAAATCTTATCTTATTATCAGTGTTTTGGTTAAGTTTCAACTGCTGCGCTTCTGCAGCTCCTGTATCTCTTGATCGTGTTCATCTACAACACCTTGCTCTGTCGAGGATGTTTAAGTACATGTGCTAGACTTACTGAAACAGTCGAGCTGAAACTTTATGGCCCTCTTGAGGGTCTCTCCAGCTCATGGACTCGCAGGAAGCTTAGCAGTTCACAGGTCTTTTGAAGACAATGAGCTGCAGCTTTTTTGCTTTCTGATGGGTTTGAGGTAAAGCAACTATGACTCCTGCTCTCAAAGCACAGGCCCAGAATATAGGATACGTGGGAAACCTGCATCAGATTGCGCAGAGACCGAAGCTCATCTAGTTTGACTTGATTTGGCGCGCTTAGTAAGGTTATTGTATTTTTGGCGTGCTAAATTTGATCTCGCTTCGTGGAATGGGTGACTCGCACATTCCACCGGAAAACAGGTTGCATACATACACACACATATATATATATATATATATATATATATATATATATATATATATATATATATATATATATATATATATATATATATATATATATATATTATATACATGTACACACACGTGACGTGCCCTGCCCCCCCTCCCCCCCCCAAAAAAATGTAAAATCAGCCCGCACCTTGTATGCTCAAGGTCAGGTCAAGGATCGGCCTCGGATTACGCTTTAGCCATGGTTTACTAACCGCTGTTTGGGCGAGGATGACAAAGTGTGTCTAGAAAAGGTGTGGTCAAGGCGTCCTGGTGGACTCCTGAAAATCCCGTCACTTCTCGTGTGGGACCAATTCAAGTCTCGCTTAACAAAGGTCACTAAGAGGAAACATTTTAAAAACACAAGTAGCTATAATACCTGGAAGATTAACAGGTCAAATGGAACCCCTGGATGTGTGAATAAATACGCCTTTTAAGGAGTACATACTCGAAGAATGGAACAAATGAATGACACTCCCACAACACGAGGTAACATCCACAGGTTGGATGAAGGGGCCAACAATTGCTCAGGTTTGCCAGTGTACCAAAAACCCTTGGAATGAAATTTAAACACACAGTTATACGGTCATTTAGGAAGTAGTGCATTAGCAATGCCCTTGCCGGCACAGATGACCTTCTATACGAGGAAACAGACACTTCTAACTCAGAAAGCATTGCTGATTCAGAGGAATACCTGGATGAGCATGACAGTGACCAAGATGATCATGAACAGGGAAATAATGAGGTTTAATATAGATCGGAATGGATAAGAAGTTTTAAAATGACCCGATAGTGGGGGTGGCCATGAAGATCAGGGAAAAAGTTTTTTTTTTTTTCAGATTATGCTTGTTAAAATTGAGGTGCATTTTATATGTTCATGCACCGTCATGCCGGAAAATACGGTGATACATATTATATAAACAATATTATATGACTAACCTGGGATTGAATCCCTAATATTTCAGCACGCCTCCCGAGAATCCCGCCAAAATTTCGATATGCCTTTAACTACTGAGTCTTATGTTATAATCAGCAGGTGCCAAGTATAACGGGACACGTCGCTCCTGATGATAGCACATACGTGGCTGTGGAAAGCTACAGAACTAATTTCATTCTCTTTTCTAAATTCACTTTTTCTAAATTCTTGACATGCTGGACCAGGTATGGGTTCCATTCTGATGCTGCATACTCCAAAATAGGCCTGCCGTACTGTGCACAGTATCGTGAATGCCTCCTTATTTAGATGTCGGAATGCTATTCTTAGGTTTACCAGGCGCACATATGCTGCAGCAGTTATTTGGTTATTGTGTACGTCACGGGATGTTGTGTGATGCTCACCCCAAGATCCTTTTCTTTAAGTGAGGTTTACAGTCTCTGACCCCCGAGCATGTACTCCATCTGCAGTCTTCATTCCCCAAGCTTCATGACTTTGCACTTGGCGGGGTTAAACTCCAGGAGCCATTTTTCAGACCAGGACGGCAGCCTGTCCAAATCCTTTGTAATCTTACCTGGACGTCGTCCGCTTGAATTCTTCCCATTAGCGTCACGTCATCTGCAAACAAGGACATCTAAAAATTTATCCCTTCAGTTATATCATCCACATATGCCAGAAACAACACCGGTCCTTTTGGAATGCTTCTTGACTCATGCGCCCACTCTGACACCTCGTCACATACCGTCACTAGTCGTTTCTTTCCTGTTGGATATTCTCTGATCCATTGCAGTGCTTTTCTTGCTAGACATGCCCTGCTCCTCTAGGTTTTATATCAATCTCTTGTGCATAACTGCGTCGAAAGCCTTCTTACAGTCCAAGAAAATGCAGTCTACCAACGTCCCCCCTCCATCACCCTCGCGCTCTCTCTTTCTCCAGTCTTACTATTGTTACCTTGTCGTAGATCTCCAGTAGGCTTATGACGCAATATTTTCCATTCCTGAAACCAGTGCTGGTTGTTGTGTATGGGCTCGTTCCCTTCTAGGTGCTCCACCACTCTTCTACTGATAATCTCCATTATTTTTCATACTATACACGTCAGTGACACTGGTCTTGAGCTTATGCTTCCGGTCTGTCTTCCTTCTTAAAAATTCGGACTACATTTACTTTCATCCACACCTCTTGTAGTTACCGTGTTTCAATAGATTTGTTGAAGATTGTTGTTAATGGCACACACAGTGCCTTCCTACCCTCCTCTGCACCAATTCTTCCTACCTCCCAAAATACAGTATTGAAAGAAGCTGAAGGTATGGTACAACAATGCAGAGGGATAAATGTGAGAAGTGGCACGAGCAAAGTTGGGACTGATTTACATAGTAATCGTCCAATTACTGAAAGCTATGTTCTGGAAATCCCGTTCTTAACCCAGTGACTCAGTGTGTACCGGTGGAACTGGTGCATGCCAAGACATGAAATACATGCATTCGCATGTTATAAGAACATAAGGAGGAGGAGCAGCACTGCAGCAGCCCTTCTGGTCCATGCTAGGCACCTCCATCTCTCACTCACCCAAGTCCACTTTTGTACTTTTCTAACTTATTTTTTAATCTACCAAGATTTATACCTCAATGACGCTACTAGAGTTTGTTCCGATCATCTACGACTCTGTTACTAGTTTGAACCTATTGCAGCAAGTCATCTCTTCCCTGGAGTCTACCTGGAGGGTATTCCGCGGATCAACGCCCCTGCGGCCTGGTCCACGACCAAGTCTATCAGTGGATCAGGGCTTGATCAACCAGGCTGTTAGTGTTGGCCTCACGTAGTCCAACGTACGAACCACAGCCCAGCTGATCCGGCACCGACTAAGTATCTGTCCAGCTCCCTCTTGAAGGCAGCCAGAGGTCTACTGGTAATTCCCCTTATGCATGGTGGGAGGCTGTTGAACAGTCTTAAGCCCCGGACACTTACTGTGTTTTCTCTTTGCAAATGGCGCCCCTACTTTTCATTGGGGGTATTTTGCACCGCCTGCCTAGTCTTTTGCTTTCGCAAGGACTGATTTGTGTGTGCAGATTAGGGACCATTCCTTCTAGGATTTTTCAAGTGTAGATTATGATGTACCTCTCTCACCTGCGCTCCAGAGAGTAAAAGTCAAGTGTTTCCAAGCGTTCCCAGTAGCTAGTGTGTTTGACGGAACTTATATGTGCAGTAAAAGTTCTCTGTACAGTTCCTAGATCTGCAATTTCACCTGCTTTGAATGGAGATGTTAATGTACAGCATTATTCCAGCAGTGAGAGTACAAGCGATTTATAAAGGATCATCACTGGCTTAGCATTTCTTGTTTTGAACGTTCTCATTATCCATCCTATCATTTTTTTCGCAGATGTGATAGTGGCACTGCTGTGATCTATGAAAGTGAGATCCTCAGACAGTACCACTCCCAGGTCCTTCACATTACTTTTCCGCTCTATTGTATGATTAGAGTTTGTAGTATACTCTGTTCAAGTTATTATCTCTTCTAGTTTTCCATAACTTAGTAGCTGGAATTTGTCTTTACTGAACATAGTATTGTTTTCCGTTTCCCTGGAGTTTACCTGGAGAGAGTTCCGGGGGTCAACGCCCCCGCGGCCCGGTCTGTGACCAGGCCTCCTGGTGGATCAGAGCCTGATCAACCAGGCTGTTGCTGCTGGCTGCACGCAAACCAACGTACGAGCCACAGCCCGGCTGATCAGGAACTGACTTTAGGTGCTTGTCCAGTGCCAGCTTGAAGACTGCCAGGGGTCTGTTGGTAATCCCCCTTATGTGTGCTGGGAGGCAGTTGAACAGTCTCGGGCCCCTGACACTTATTGTATGGTCTCTTAACGTGCTAGTGACACCCCTGCTTCTCATTGGGGGGATGGTGCATCGTCTGCCAAGTCTTTTGCTTTCGTAGTGAGTGATTTTCGTGTGCAAGTTCGGTACTAGTCCCTCTAGGATTTTCCAGGTGTATATAATCATGTATCTCCCGCCTGCGTTCCAGGGAATACAGGTTTAGGAACCTCAAGCGCTCCCATTAATTGAGGTGTTTTATCTCCGTTATGCGCGCCGTGAAGGTTCTCTGTACATTTTCTAGGTCAGCAATTTCACCTGCCTTGAAAGGTGCTGTTAGTGTGCAGCAATATTCCAGCCTAGATAGAACAAGTGACCTGAAGAGTGTCATCATGGGCTTGGCCTCCCTAGTTTTGAAGGCTCTCATTATCCATCCTGTCATTTTTCTAGCAGATGCGATTGATACAATGTTATGGTCCTTGAAGGTGAGATCCTCCGACATGATCACTCCCAGGTCTTTGACGTTGGTGTTTCGCTCTATTTTGTGGCCAGAATTTGTTTTGTACTCTGATGAAGATTTAATTTCCTCATGTTTACCATATCTGAAATATTTTTAGCACGTTTTTTTATGTGCACTTTTATTCATTCCTGTCTTCCATTTATACACCTCAGTCATATTTCCCCTAATTCTGCGCCTTTGCAGTAAGTACATACGTACTCAGTTCCTTCGGTCTATCCTCATAGGAAAGATTTCTGATTCATGGGCTCAACTTTGTCATCCATCTCTGTATATTTTCCAGCGCATTATCTACTGTGTAATACGGTGACCAAAACTCTGCAGCATAAACTAAATGAGGCCTGACCAATGATTTATAAATCTGAAGTATATATCCATGTACAAATTACGTAATAGGTAAGACAATGGATTTCCGACAGTCATTACCTGTCTATGAGCGTAACATTTCCCTTCGGTGTGATCGGAGATACATGTATGTAACTTGTTAAAATGGAAGTGAAACAGTCTGAAGAGTGATAGAGTGGAGGCAGGATCCATACATCGCTTTAAGAAGAGGTACAATAAAGCTCAAGGAGCAGGGGAAGTGGGCCTAGTAGCGACCAGTGAAGAGGCGGGCCAGGAGCTATGAATCGACCCCTGCAACCATAATTAGGTGAGTACACACACACAAAGGTGAACAGAAAATACTCATGTGTAGAGTACACAAGCACACATACTCACGCGCTCGCACACAGGCGCGCGCACACAAGACTGCCGACTCGACCCTTGCAACCACATATAGGTGTGTACACAGCTAAACAAACAAGGGTAAACAGATACACACAGGCTCAGACAGGAAACCAAGCATACGATATCCCAGACTTGGTGAACAAGGGTCCTCTGGTGCTCACGGGTTCTCTAGTGCACACTAAAAAAATTGTGCATTCCAAGTCACCAGTTTCTGAGTTAACACGGGTTCTATGGTGTACACTTGTCTGGTGCACTCTGATCCTCCAGTGCACGAGTCTTCTGCACATGAATCATTTGGTGCAGACAAGTTCTTGCTGTTTATTGGTGCCCACAGTGGGCACTAGAGGCCCCCACACAAGCTTCAAGGGGTATGACACACTGGATGAATTATAAGAACTTGTACAATACAGAGAGAATATTGAGTATAATTTTGGTATCGCAATCGGAAGTTTCAGAAACATTGCTAGAAAAGAACTAGCAAACTAATTTCATGTCCCGTGGCCTGATGGCTAAAGCTCTCGCTTCACACGGTGAGGGGTCCGGGTTCAATTCCCGGCAAGGGTAGAAGCTTCGGGAGTGTTTTCTTACACTGGTTGTCTATGTTCCCCATCAATAAAATGGTACCTGGGTGTTAGTCGACTGGTGTGGGTCGCATCCTGGGACAAGGACCTAATTTGCTCGAAATGCTCTGCATTTCGAGCAAATTAGGGGTTTTCTATATAGCAATATGTTATTGATGTCAGCTTGGCCTGTATACCTTGTACATGTACTTATAGAAATAATTATATTACGTTTTTAAGTGGTAATAAAATCCTTATTTTTTGAGTATCTCCACATTGTAACGTGAACACTAGTTATATGAAGTAACTATGCCTAGTGGAGTCTGGTAAAGCACTATGTAAGTGTTTTTTGTGTGCACGCGCCAACGTTGACAGGATGAGCATGGAGTGCACAATAAAGTAGCCGCTCAGCTGGCTCAATTAACCGTGGTGCACACAGGTATCCTGTTACGTCTTTGGGGCAGACAGACCCTCTGGTGCACACAGGTGTCCAATTACAGCTCTAGTGCACATGAACCCTCTGGTGTACACGGACCCTCAGGTACACACAGATCTCCAGTTACTGTTCTGGTGCACTAGCTAGGCTGTACAAACTCTCGGGTGCACACAGGCCAACCATGATAAACACCAAGGAATTCAGCTATAGCTTTGGTGGTACTACTACAGTTACTATTCCGGTACTCACAGGTTTACAGATAATAGTACTCAAGTCTACAACCACTAATTTGGTGCTGCTGTGTTTAAAGCTGCTACTGCTGTGCTCACAGTTCATTTACTCTTCGGAGCTCATTTGCCTCCAGTTACTATTCTGGCTTCACATGTCTTCAGCTACTGATCTTGTGCTCTTCTGCTTAGTTACTTTTCTTGTGATCACACTTCGATATTTACTCTTCTGATTCTCACATGTCTACAGTTATTATTCTGGGGCTCCCAAGTCTATACATATTGTTGCAGTTTTGGTGTTCACAGATTTAAATGTTGCTGCTCTGGTGTTCACATGTCTACAGTTACTACTGTGGTGCTTACATGTCTGCAGTTTATACTCTGGTGCTCACGGGTCTACATTTACTACTCTGGTGTTAACAGGTCGAGATTTACTTTTCTGATGTTCATGTTTCCAGATACAATTTTGGTTCTCACATATCTATAATTATTATTCTGGTGATTACAGGTCTACAGTTACTGTTATGAAGCACACAGGTCTACAGTTACTGTTGTGAAGCTTATTTACAGTAACTATTCTTGTGTTCCCCTGCATAGTTATTATTCTGCTTACATATCTACAGTTACTATTCTGGTGTTCGCAGGTCGGTATTTACTCTTCTGGTGTTCACAGGTCTACAGTTACTATACTGGTGTTCAAAGGAATAGTTACTGTTCTCGTGCTCATGGGTGTACAGTTATGGTGGTGTTGACTGGTCTACCGTTACTAATAAGGCATTCACAGTTCTAGTTACTATTCTGGTACTTGCAGGTCAATAGTTATTACTCTGTTTACAGTTCTTAAGTTACTACTCTGGTATTCTAAGGTCAAAGCAATGGAGTTGTTTTAGTCTTAATTTTACTTAGGAATTCTTCACTTATTTATATGCATGGGAGGAGAACTAATCTTGCAGAAATCATATTTTAAATGTGACTGGGAGGCATTCAGAGCCGTGTTTGAGGTACTAACCCAGAATCTCTCGTGTCATGATAAGGTAATCGGGTTAGAGGCATGTTTGGGTACTAACCCATATACTGTCTTATTTTCTTTCGGACTAGTATTCGTGTTGTCGTAGTTAAAATATTTTTAATGTAATTTTTATTTTTTTTTTATTTTTATTAACACATCGGCCGTTTCCCACCAAGGTATGGTGACCCAAACAAGAAAAACTTTCAGCATCATTCACTCCATCACTGTCTTGCCAGAGGGGCGCTTACACTACAGTTATAAAACTTCAACATTAACACCCCTCTTTCTGAGTGCAGACACTGTACCTCCCACCTGCAGGACTCAAGTCCGGCCTAGCGGTTTCCTTTAATCACTTCATAAATGTTACCTTGTTCACACTCCAACAGCACGTCAAATCCTAAAAACCATTTGTCTCCAGTCGCTCCTATTTAACACGCTTACGCATGCTTGCTGGAAGTCCAAGCTCCTCGCACACAAAACCTCCTTTACCCCCTCCCTCCAACCTTTCCTACGCTGACCCCTACCCCGCCTTCCCTCCACAACAGATTTATACACTCGAAGTCATTCTATTTTACTTCGTCCTCTTTATGTCCGAACCAGCTCAACAACCCCTCCTC
Organism: Cherax quadricarinatus; assembly: GCF_038502225.1. Taxonomy (NCBI): domain Eukaryota; kingdom Metazoa; phylum Arthropoda; class Malacostraca; order Decapoda; family Parastacidae; genus Cherax; species Cherax quadricarinatus. The sequence continues at coordinate 24,129,994 of NC_091334.1, read as the reverse complement.
ACCCCTCTGGATAATAGTTTTGACAATCTCGCACCTCCATCTAGTGAAAATTTTTGACGCTGAAGTGAATTTCAGGGAAAAAAATTATACTTACTTAACTAATATTAAAGTTTAAATGTTAAAATTATTAGTTTTACGATTATAATATTCGCAAGGAAGCGCTATGCCAGTTAGGGTCATACAGCACTTGAGGGGGGGGGGGTTAAAAAGTTAATTCAAAGACGCTAAAGGAAGCTCCAATCCCTGGATCAAGAGACACTCACCAGCATCACTACTCCCAGCTGAAAGATACGACTCGGTATAGTACGAAATTTTGCTGGCTGACAAAGTAGAAATGAAATAAGGGGGAATTTTTTTTCCAAAGTAATGAGGCTGCCAAACTTATTTGGCTGCCTCAGCATTATTACTATATAGACTGAGCCAGGAAAAAGAATAGCGCCAAGTCCTTGGATCAGGAGCATTTATTATCAAGGTACCTCTCCGTAACATTATTATTGCATTAAAATACTGGTTAATTAAATTTTTCAATGAAGGGTATCCCTGAGCACAATAAGTCAATATTTTAACATATCAGACCTCGTGATCAGTTTCCTTGACGATGTACAATGCAATTATTTCAACTCGAAGTTACGTAGTTTAACAAAATCTTTGAAATTTCCATCTAATACACTAACAATAGGCATTTCTGCCTAAATATAAAAAAAAAACTCATTAAGACAAATGGTCTAATAATGTGGAAACTCACTGATTCTTCATTTATATTTGTTAGTTTTACAAGTGCGAGTGATGAAGCAACATGTGGTTGAGCTCACCTGCGGAGTAACTCACGTCTTCACTGCACAGCGGCCGAGCATACACTGGCTGTCACAAGTGGGGTCCACCAGTGTTGTCATAAGCTACTGACGTCACCGTGTCATCACTACCCAGCTGGCTTCAAGACATGTATACCAGAAACAATGTTATTTGCTAACTTGCCTCATTTAGAGTACAAAAACAGTAAAACAAACACTAGGCTTGTCTTACATATCATAATATAATGTTTATGTATTTTACTGCTAAGAATTAACTACTAACGACAAAGAAGACCGCAGACGGAATACATGATAGGGATCAAAGGCTGCAAACCTCACTTAAGGAAAAGGATCTTGAAGTGAGCATCATACTGAGCACGTCCCCTGAGGCGCAGATCAATCAAATAACCGCTGCAGCATATGGGCGCTTGGCAAACCTAAGAATAGCATTTCGACATCTAAGGCGTCATTCATGGCACTGTACACCGTGTATGTCAGGTCCATATTGGAATATGCAGCACCAGTATTAAACCCCTACACCTGGTCAAACACTTCAAGAAATTGGAGAGAGTGCAAAAGTTTGCAACAAAACTAGTCCCGGAGCTAAGGGAAAATTCCTTATGAGGAAAGGTTAAGGGAACTTATCCTGATGACACTAAAGAATAGGAGAGAAAGGAGTTTGACATGATAACGACGTATAAAGTACTGAGAGAAACTGGCAAGGTGGACAAGGCGGGAATTTTTCAGAGATGGGACACAGAATAAGGGGCCACAACTGGAATTTGAAAACTCAGATGAGTCACAGGGATGTTTAGCTTAAAGTTGTCAGGAAGTGGAAAAATCTGGAAAGTGAAGTAGTGGAGGCAAGAGCCATACATAGCTTTAAGAAGAGGTATGATAAGGCTCTTGGAGCGGGGAGAGAGAGTGAGCTAGTAGCGACTAGCAAAGAGGTGGGGCCAGAAGCTGTGAATCGACCTCTGCAAACACGTATAGGTGAGTACACAGGAGCTGTGAATCGACCCCTGCAACCATAAATAGTACACGCACATGCACGCACGCACACACACACACACACACACACACACACACACACACACACACACACACACACACACACACGCACACGCACACGCACAATGCACACACACAATGCACACACACACATGCACACACACATGCACACACACACACACACACACACACACACACACACACACACACACACACACACACACACACACACACACACACACACACACACACATGCATCACAGAAATTAACATAGCGCACAAGATCATTGCACCATGACTCCTGTACTAGGCTGTACTATAATAGGCAGCACTTAATGAGGCAACAGCCACACCATCTTAAGAACACGGTGTTTTTCACACTCGAAAAGTCATAGGCAGTCCTATTTCCGAGCTGCTCTCCACCCGAATTTATGAAAATTCAAGTAAATATAATTTTTAAATTTCAGACGTTTAACCCCCAGTTCAACCACTGCTGACGTTATTACTGACATCTAAACAAGACTCCCCCCTCACCCCCTCCTCACTCCATACATCCTTCCTAACCCTAACACCCCTCCTCACTCCACACACCCCTCCTCAACCCACACACCCCTCCTTACCCTCACACCCCTCCTCACCCCACACACTCCTCCTCATTCCACACACCCCTCCTCGCTCCACACACCCCTCAACCCACACACTCATCACACCCCACACACCCCTCCTCACTCCTCACCCCACACACCCCTCCTCACTCACCCCACATACACCTCCTCAACCCACACACCCCTCCTCAACCCACACATCCCTCATCGCTCCACATACCCTTCCTCACCCTACACACCCCTCCTCACCCTACACACCCCTCCTCACTCACCCCACACTCCTCCTCGCTCCACACACCCCTCACCCCACACACCCCTACAAACCCCTTCTTACCACACACATTCCTCCTCAATTCCACACACCTGTCCTCACCCTAGACATCCGTTCTCACCCCACACACCCATCCTCACCCCACCCTCCCCTCCCCTCAGTGGCAGGAAAGAATCACCGAAGCATCCCGAGACATCATGCCACTCCCAGAAACAAAGCTCACAGGGGTGATAACAGATGATTATTATTATTATTATTATCAAGGGGAAGCGCTAAACCCGGAGGATTATACAGCGCCTTGGGGGGGGATGTGGAAGGCATTCAGGCTTAATTCGGGGAACTGGAGCACAGATCCAATTCCCTAAATCAAGAGCCCCTCACCAACATCAAGGAACCTTCCTTGAGGGGGATAACAGATGAGATCTTCCTATGAGAGTATCAGATACTGAGAAAAGACAAGAGGAACAGAGAGAGAGAAGGAGTTGCACTGCTCATCAAAAACCAGTGGAGTTTTGCGGAGATAGAAGGATTAGTCAGAGGTGAAGTGGATGACTACATAGTAAGAACACTTCTAACCAGGGGTCCAAAGTGATGATAGCAGTGATGAAAAACCCGCCAACATACAGTAGGAGACGAAAACAAGATACAACGAGTGCAAAAGAACGATGGTGGGCATACTGGCCGAGGTGATCCAACGGGCCCACATAAGCAGGGCAAAGTTACTCATCATAGGGGATTTCAACTATAAGGAGACAGACTGGGAAAATTTGGAGACATATGGGACCGGAGATATATAAAACAAGATAATATGTGTCAAAACAAGAAAATAAGATAAGAGGTGTCAGAACAAATAACACTGTTAATGTGCCTGAAGAATTAACCTTATTCTCAGAAGAAATAAAAATGTTAAAGGAATCTTAGAGGAAATAAAGCGAAGAGTAATAAGGGTAGAAGCAGTGGTATACGGAAAGGACAAAAAATGAAAAACTCTGATGCTCTCTCAGATGATGATGTTGCTAAAAAGTAACAACAGAGACAGCAATGGGAAAGAGCAAAAACAACCAAAATTTGAGGGAAGAGAAATGGGAGGAAAAACGTGGTAGGCCAGTACTCATGAAAGCTAAAGGAAAACCAGGAAGCAACATGACAAGCAACGTTAGATCATATTGGCCACTGGTTGCACAGAGCCTCATTAAGGCACTGGCTCTAGGGGCTGCAGCCCAAGCGCCTCCACCAGCTGGAGGGCCTCCGGAGATTAACTACAGCAGTGTCTGAGAAAAATGTTCACAGTCACTGCCTTAAGTTTATAATTATAATAAGTATATGATGAACTACTGACTGTTGTGATTATTTTTATAAAGATTTAAGAGTGGATCCCTATAAGACAGGGCGTTATTCGGTTTGTTAAGGCGTTACAGTATATTGTCATTGTGTGAACTTGTCAAACCTAGCGAAAAAATTTTGCCTGCTTTCCTTTTTATATGATTTTCATTTTACAGTTTTTTAATGAAGCTCATTTTGCACATCATGACAAGTGAAAACGATGCTCTCAACAACTTAGTTTATTGATGTTTTGGGAGAAATTTCTTTCCAAGAAATTACGCAAAGCAAATGTTTGAATTATATTTGAGGTTATTAGCCTTTTAAAAATAAATTTAACATTTCTTAAGCTTTTTTCCTTTTGAAAATATTAATGGGGAACTCACAGTACCTGTAGCCCAAGGTCCTCACAGTACCTGTAGCCCAGGGGCCTACAAAATCTTAATCTGGCTCTGTCCAGGATGCACAGAAAGAGAGATCGAAATTTTTCAGATGACTCTGTGAAGTTCTCCCTTGGCAATTAACGACTAATCAAACTATAAGGTCACATATAGCGCAGAAGAGGATTCTAAGACAAAAAGCAATTTGAAGACGACACACTACAATTATGTATACCTGAATTAATACAGGTTGGAAATGAAGAGGGTGCAGAAGAGTGGACGTAAAAAAGCCGTCATACAGAGAAAAGAGTAGCAGATAAGGAGGCAGGAGGACGGGCCCCTCAAAAAAAAAAAAAAAAAAAAAAAAAAAAAAAAAAAAAAAAAAAAAAAAAAAAAAACTCACTTTCCAGCCCATTTCCTAGGTGGTCCACCTCGAGACCAACCCTTAATTCCTCAGCACCAACACTAGTGGTGACAATGCCAATCAGAAATCGATGGAGTTTTGAATAGATATGAGGGATAAACACAGACATGAAGACAATAACCACATAAGTTACAATTATAAACGGGGGACCCAGAATAGTAGCTGTTGTGACTTATGAACTACAACTGCACAGTTGGAGACCAAGACAGGAATATAAAGACATCAACAAAGCAATAGTTGACATCATTGCAGAAGCATAGCTCCTTATTATGGGCGATTTCAACCATAAACAAAGAAATGGAACCCAGGTGAGAGACCGGAGTCATGGAGGGTTACGTTGAAGACGGTGGTTAGGGAAATTTTTTGTTTGCCACCATGTTAAGGAAAAGGCAAGAAAGAAAGGAATTGAGCCAGCAAGACTGGATCTATTATTTGCTGCAAGTTCATCTGACCTAAGTGAAATAGAATATGAGAATTCACTGGGCACTAGTGATCATGAAGTACTGAACTTTCAGTGCCTTGTGTTACATTATAAAGAGAAGAATGGCAGGTGATGGGTGCGAGAGACCAGGCTTCAGGTGAGGCAATGACAATAAGATGAAAAAAATCCTGAACGCAGTGCAGCGAAAAAGGTAACTGGTAAAACATGCTCAGACACACATGCAAATACACACACGCACGCACACACACACACGCAGCTATGACTCGACCCCTGCAACCACAAATAGGCGAGTACAAATAGGTAAGTACACACACACACACAATCATATATATGCACACTCTCTTGCACACACGCACACACTTTTGCACACACGGACCGTCATGAAGATCTTTGGGTACTTCAGCTTCTGTCAACGATATATCAACGTCTTCCACTAAAGGTCATACTCGCTGACTGGATGGGAGGCTAGTGAAGTGGGCGGCTGGTAAAGTGGGTGGCTGTGTGTGTGTGTATGTGTGGCTGCATGAGTGTGAGCCTGGCAGAGTGGGTGGCTGGGTGTGTTGGCGGCCATGTGAGAGTGAGCCTCGTAGAATGGGTAGCTGAGTGTGTTGGCGGCCATATGAGTGTGAGCCTGGTAGAGTGGCTGGGTGTGTTGGCGGCCGTGTGAGTGTGAGTCTGGTAGAGTGAGTGGCTGTTGGAGGTAGGAGAGAGGTATTAAGAGTTGGTGGCTGTTGAACTGAGCTGCTGGGTTTGTTAGCTGGGAGAGTGGGCGGCTGGGTTACCAAACGGTTGGGTGAGTTGTTGGAGTGATAAGTGGTACACGAGTAGGCGACTGTATGGGAAGGCTCCTGGACAGGTAGGAGGGTATATGATTTGTTTGAGTGGCAGGATACTGAAGAGTTGGTAAATGGATGAGTGGCTGAGTTGGTAGCTAGGTAAATGGACGGCTGGGTGAGTAGGTGGCTTGATTAGTGGGCGGCTGAGAGGGTGTGGGTGGCTAAGTGAGTGAGCGGGTGGGTGAATTGGTGGGCGTTACTCTGCAAGTGTATATGTGTATGTGTGTGCGTGTATATACTCATATGTACTCACCTGTGTGTGGGGTTGCAGGGATCGATCTACAGCTCCTGGCCCAACCTCTTCTCTAGTCGCTACTAGGTCACTCTCTCCCCACTCTTCTCAAAGCTATGTGTGGATCCTACCTCCACTACTTGACTCTCCACACTGTTCCCCTTCCTGAAAACTCTAAGGCTAAACAAATACTTCCAAATATCTCTGTGACTCATCTGAGTTTTCAGCTTCCAAGTGGAAGTTGAGAACTCGGATAAGTGTCCCATTGTTGCTGTGTCCCATCTCACACATTCCAGCCCTGTCCACCTTGTCAATTCTTCTTGGTGTTTTATACGTCGTTATCATGTACCCCGTATCCCTCCTGTCCCCCTATTACAGCCCCGGAGTCCCAAATGCCTGTTATCCTGGGTGTAAAGGGAGCAAAATAAACACAGCAGAAAAAATTTTGACTTGTATTATCCTTCACTAATTTAGAGTAGAAGTATGTACACTATATACACTATGTACAACAATAGGAATTAGTGCACTCCACGGTAAGCAAGGCAGAATAGAAGCCACTAGAGAGCAGACCGTGCTTCAACCGGCTCTATAATGGGAATGACAAGGGCAGACAGGTGAGTGGTACCAACAACACCTCTGCGATTGCCAAAACCATCTTCTCATTGGCCGGAACCTGGGTACTGGTTGAACGACGGGGCCCCATCATCAACCCTTAGTACCTGGTTTGCTGGTTGAGGGAGATAGCCTTTCAATGAGGGTGTGTACATGCTCCGAATAAAGGTTACGTACTCTTTGCATGCCACACCCCCAAAGTCGTCAGGTTGATTTCCCTGAACATCGTCTCATAGGACATACCCCTTAGCTCTGGAACTAATCGCGTTGCAAACCTTTTCATTTTTTTTCTAATTTCTTGACCTGAGAGAGAGAGAGAGAGAGAGAGAGAGAGAGAGAGAGAGAGAGAGAGAGAGAGAGAGAGAGAGAGAGAGAGAGAGAGAGAGAGAGAGAGAGAGAGAGAGTTTGTAACTAGCTGAAATAGTGTAACCACCAATGTGTATACCCATCTAGCAGTATTTGTGACACTGTCTTACAGCTTGTCTGTGTGTTAAAAACAAGGTAAATTAGTTAAAAAGTTAATATAAAGTTGGGTAAGTGTTGGTGAACGGGTTTGCAACCATCTGCATTAGTAGGTTGAAGAATAAATTACTAGCTGTGTGGGTGTCTGGACAGGTGGGTAAATATCTGACCACATGGAAGGGTTGTGCTGCAACTAACTGGGGAGGGGGAGAGGTGGATGAATTCTCTGTTGCGTAACGGATGGGAGAATATATGGGCGGGTCTGTAGCCATCTTGGAAGCAGATGGGTCTGCTACGTTGTAAAATACTGCAGAATAGGTGGGAAAGTCTAACCAGCTGTGTGGGTCATTTGGCATGTGTGTAAACAGCTGGCTGGCGGCAAGGATTAATAACAAACATAAGTGGGTGTATTAATTAGATATGAGAGACAGTCCTTTAAATTTGATACTTGACTTCGGCGTCCGGGTTGTGTGCGAGTGTGTACTCACCTAGTTGTGGTTGATGTGGTTGAGTCATAGCTCCTGGCCCCGCCTCTTCACTGGTTGCTACTGGGTCACTCTCCCTGAACCATGAGCTTTATCGTACCTCTGCTTAAAGCTATGTATGGATCCTGCCTCCACTACATCGCTTCCCAGACTATTCCACTTCCTGACAACTCTGCGACTGAAGAAATACTTCCTAACATCCCTATGATTCATCTGAGTCTTCAACTTCCAACTGTGACCCCTTGTTGCTGTGTCTATGTCCACTTTGTCGAGTCCTCTCAGTATTTTATATGTCATTATCATATCCTCCCCCCCCTATCCCTCCTGTCCTCCAGTGTAGTCAGGTTGATTTACCTTAACCTCTCCTCGTAGGACATACCCCTTAGCTCCGGGACTAGACTTGTTGTAAACCTTTGCACTTTCTCTAATTTCCTTATGTGCTTGGCTAGGTGTGGGTTCCAAACTGGTGTTGCATACTTCAATATAGGCCTAACGTACACGGTGTACAGGGTCCTGAACGATTGCTTATTGAGATGTCAGAATGCTATTCTTAGGTTTGCTAGGCGCCCGTATGCTGCAGCAGTTATTTGGTTAATGTTCGCCTCAGGAGATGTGCCCTGTGTTATACTCACCCCAAGATCCTTTTCCTTGAGTGAGGTTTTAATCTCTGGCCCCCCTAGACTGTACTCCGTCTGTGGTCTTCTTTGCCCTTCCCCAATCTTCCTGACTCTGAACTTGGTGGGACTGAACTCCAGGAGCCAGTTTCTGTCCAGATCCCTTTTGTAGCTCTGCCTGGTCCTCGTCCCTTTGAATTCATCATCAACTTCACATCATCTGCAAACAGGAACACTTCTGAATCTATTCCTTCTGTCATGTCGTTCACATATACCAGAAACAGCACCGGTTCTAGGACCGACTCCTGTAGAACTTCGCTTGTCACAGGCGCCCACTCTCACACCTCGTCACGTACCATGGCTCTCTGTTGTCTTCCCGACAGGTATTCCTGATCCATTGTAGTACTTCCTCTGTTATCCCTGCCTGGTCCTCCAGCTTTTGTACTAATCTCTTGTGTGGAACGGTGTCAAACGCCTTCTTACAGTCCAAGAAAACGCAATCTACCGACCCCTCTCTCTCTTGTCTTACTGCTGTCACCCTGTCATAGAGCTCCAGTAGGTTTATGACACAGGATTTCCAATCCCTGAAACCGTGCTGGCTGTCGTTGATAAGCTCATTCCTTTCTAGGTGCTCCACCACTCTCCTAATAATCTTCTCCATGACTTTGCATACTATACATGTCAGTTACACTGGTCTGTAGCTTAATGCATCGTGTCGTGCGTGCACGTGTGTGTGTGTGTGTGTGTGTGTGTGTGTGTGTGTGTGTGTGTGTGTGTGTGTGTGTGTGTGTGTGTGTGTGTGTGTGTGTGTGTGTGTGTGCGTATGCGTGTGCGTGTGCGTGTGCATGTGCGTGTGTGTGTGTGTGTGTGTGTGTGTGTGTGTGTGTGTGTGAGGGGGGTTATTTAGTAACTGTATACAATAAAGACAAGTAGACAAATAAGACATGCATAACAGTTAGGTGTCGTTATTTCGTTCTGTTCTGTTGTAGATTCATGGATACAATCGCCCGGCCCGGGACCTTTTCCAAGAGGTGGCCTGGCCTTGGCTCCCTGTCGAGGGAGTGTCTCAGATCAATGTCTGCCATGAGAGGAGGTACAGGTACCTCCTCGTCTTCTGGGACCAGCTGTCCTCAGGCCTAGCCCCATCTTCGCCCCCACGGGACTTGGAGGGAGAAGCTAGGCACCTTGGGCTGCCACAAACTCCGCCCACACTAGACTCGAAGGGTGTGGTAGCTGCGTAGCAGCAGACGATGTCAAGAGGTGCAAAGGCAGCAAGCACTACAGGATCCTTATGGACCCACACCCCAGCTTTGGGCATTAAGCCCGAGCGCTGGGGAAGATCAAAAATGTCTCTTGTTATGTGTGTTGTTGCTGCTACTACTACGCTTGTCCATTGCACACTGTTGTGTCGTTATTCCGAAACGTTTCATCTACATAGTAGGCTACAGTATTCATGTTAAACAAGTGTATTACATATCTCTTTGTGGGTATTATATGTCATTATTTTACTGATACTTGTCTGACATCAACACAGCAGAATCCTGTTAGAGAGGACATCTGTATCTCCATTGCCCAGTCACTGGTTATGAGTTAGTAGAGTTGGATTTCAGGATATGCCTAACAGTGTTCCTCATTATTTATGTTTTTACTTTTACCAGCGGTCCCCCGCTTCCTGTAACGTCATCTGCATTCTCCTCGCCTCACCTCAGGCACTATAAAAGGCTCCATACTCATGCTTCCGCTTCACATAGTTGAAGACTATAGGCTGAGGGACTGACCACCTTTATAAACACTCTCATAGTTTATGTGCTCTTTACATTTTTCCCTCTCTATTATTTATGCAGTCTCCATATTTGCCGCCTCTGTATTCAACTGCTGAAGCTTACTATGTAGGAAAAACGTTTCGTAATAAAGATAGATAACTGTTGCACATGTATCTTTCTTATCTATATGTGGTTTGTTGTTAGGTGCATACTGGTTCTTCTCGTCACTCCCGTGATTGTTATAGTTTGAACATCTTATGGAATCACTTGATGAGTTAAAATAGCGATTCAATCTTTTGCCAGAATATATCTCTTGCAACGTGTATTGTAGGTGAGCCTGCACAAAGTTTGACAATAATACGTATAATAATTTCTTCATCCGCCCCCAGTGGACACTGACCTATCGATTGGACCTCATTGAGTCCTCTCTGCACCAACCAGATTATATGAAGGGAATACATAAATAGATTTTTGAACCAGGATGTATGCTAATAAAATAAGAGCATGTGTAGAATGGAGGAACAAGTACATATTTAATAGTTCATGACCACACTGCTTATCTAAAGCGTGTAAACGAAATGTGTCTTTAAGTGCATAACCAGATGCATGTGTCAGTGCGTGATGAGAGTGCATATCTTAGACGCAATCGAGTGGCGGACAAATATTAGTACAAGAGGAAATCACAAACCCCCATCTCTCTCCCTCCCTCTCTCTCTCTCTCTCTCGAAAACCCACATCATATAATGTAATTTCCTTACCTCATTACTCGGGAAACTTGGATCCGTATGTACACCGAGAAGTGCGAATCCCCCTCAGTGTCAATTCACCTACAGAATATAGCTACCTGAGAAGCGAAGATGCCTTTCTGTGTACACACACGTAGTGGGTTTTATCAAATCACAAACACATATGGCAGGTTTATGACTTGATAAAACCCACTGCGTTGGCAAAGCGGTGCCATTAAAGGATTCATTATCGTAACTGTGTTTCTTTTCCATCGTGTCGGTATTTAATACCGTTTAGAGGTGTGTGTACTTTGTGTATATTCACTGCCAGTTGTCCAGCCCAACGGGAACCCCAAGTGCAGAGGTCTGATGGGAGTCAAAAGCGTCTTGATGGAACCACTATGCTACCCTGGAAGGATGGAAAGCAGATTGCCTGAGACTACAATTGTGCTGCCACATTGGCAGGCACCTACTTCCCATACTCCGTAGTTGAAGGGGGTGGTGCAGCCAGCGACAGGGAGATCCAGAAGACCCGCAAATATGAAGGCCTTCCCCCTTGTTATAACTTCATCCCAATACGGTCGGAGACCCTTGGAGCATGGGGCAAGTGTGCTCTAAAGTTTCCCAAAGAGCTAGGTGAAAAACTCATCATAGAAACCAAGGCCCACAGGGCAGCCAGCTTCCTCTTTCAGAGACTTAGTGTTGCGATCCAGAGAGGAAATGCCTGCAACATTCTGGGCATGCGGCCCACCGTCGGGGAGCTGGACGAATTATTTGAGATGTATTTCTGAGTTGTCATCTATGTTGTTTTACTCCTTATTGTCAATGTATTTTGTCTTTAAATAATATATATATATATATATATATATATATATATATATATATATATATATATATATATATATATATATATATATATATATAAATATATAAATATATACAATAAGATCACAGTAAACAGGTGATTTCAAAATATGCAAAACAACCACTCTGAAAGAATAGAGAAATTCCAAGCGCTTTCGTGACTACTCACATTATCAAGGAACTATGAAAGTGAAGCATCCAAGGAAGCTATATAAGGGGTCCGGCCAGCACCTCACTATCAGATCCCACAACGGTTAAACACGTGACGCGCGGCGAGCCAACTTGGATAGGTCCTTTGCACAACTCGCCCCCAAGCTATTCTACCCAAGAAAATTTAAAAATTATTTGTCCAGTGCATTATTAAATTCTTCCCAAATTCTATTAATTATAAATGGATCTAATTTATATAAACCAAAGGAAATATTCATATTATTGTCAAAACTGCTTTTTATGAAACAAGATTCAATTATATTCCTGTCGACCATGGACTTGCTTGATACTACTTTCTCAACTTTTTGAAAATCAATTGGATGGTTAAAATCTCTTACATGAATAAATAGAGCATTGGAATCTTGTCCAGTTCTAATGCTATATTTAAGTTGTTTTAATCTTAGTTCGAGATTTTTACCAGTTTGACCGTAATAAACTTTATCGCAAATTTTACAAGGAATCTTATAGACACATCCATCAGCATTTTGGGGGGAATTCTTTATCAAAAGTTTTTTTACTGTATCAAGATTTTTGAATACAACTTTAATATTAAAAGTCTTAAGAAGAGAAGGCATATCAACCAAGTTTTCATGGTAAGGGAGAACCAACATATTTTTAGTTGAATAAGGCTGGTTGCCCCTTTTTGGATTATAAAAAGTGTTTCTAGCAACTTTAAAAGATTTATCAATTACATTTCTTGGGTATTTTAAATCATTACCTATTTCATAAATTTTGGATATTTCCTCATCTATGAACTCAGGACTACAAATTCGTAAAGCTCTCAAAAACATTGATGAGAAAACAGACAGTTTGACTCTATCTTGATGCGAGGAATAATAGTGGACATAGGAACAGTTATTTGTAGGTTTTCTGTAAATTTTATATATATATATATATATATATATATATATATATATATATATAATGTATTGTAACTCCTAAGAGAGTGCAGAACCCTTCTTTCCTCCTCTGCCAGATGACACCCACATCACCTCACACTTCACTGTCCCTCTTACTGCCGAGCTGTTTCTGTCTCAATAGGAAGAGAATCTTAATTCTTAAAGCAACGTCATAACAAGTCGATAACTACCAATGGTAGAAATATGCTATATAATGCATGATAACGAATGATTATGTCGCCACACATCAGCGAACCACTGAGAAGGGCAAATACAAACAAGAATACGAAAAAAAAGTAATTTACATCCAATACCTGTTAATTTTGAATACCTGTCACACATACATCCTTTAACAAATTTCATATCTTATATATAACATGTACATGGCTTGTAAAGGTTTCGCATATGTAGAAATTTAAAGAATAACTATATAAACAGAGTATTTAATATAAATGTTATTTAAAAAAAAACAGAAAACAACATGATCTTAATGTTATTAGTGAATGTGGTTGACCCCCCCTTAAGAGTGTTCTTCACGGGAATCTCCTAGGGATCTTCGCCCACTTCAAGGGACAGTGTCCCGTACAGCCTTTACCATCAATTGTCAAGCCGCCATACCCTTGACTGCTAAGCGTTGGCACTAGAAGATTCGCGCAGGTCTTCTCGCAGTTGTCGCGGATATACTGGGAGCCTTGTATGTGTTGGCCGTATGCATGGAGGTTCTCGTTCAGCAATGAACGCCTCTACGTCACAACTTTCAGGAAAAGTCATGCGCCAGTACTGGAACTTCCAGCCATACCTGTAAATTGGTGTCAATCTTATATCGCCATTCTGGTGCCTTGAACAGTACAGAGGCTTCCGTATGTCTTGGTGAAAAAAGTCGCTTCTCGAGTTAATGATGAAGAGATTTTTGGAAAGGAAATTTTAACTATGTATGCCGCTGATGACTGTACTGTCTGCCTGCATGTCCATTCTCGAGCAGATATATGTCGTTTATTCCAAGCAACTTTGCTCCACCAGTTCAAGTTACTGTCGACTCAGGAGCATAAGTCAACATGATACGATCAAATTCGCTCAAGGATAAGAAAATTAAAAAAAGTGCAATGTTAGTGGAGCCCATTAATACTACAACACCTTGTAGAGAGTCTGGCACTAACTCACTCATCCGTGGTAATTGTTTCCTTTCTGTTCAATGTCTACAGCTGACTGTGCTCTTCTTGGTGGCCGTTATATCAAATTACCCCAGTGACCTCTTGCTTGAATTTGCGACAATGAGAGATCTTAGGATCGTACCTGGCCCTCATAACTGGCATACCCGGATTGATGTCTAAGTCGTCCTATTCAGGGGATATCACCTCAAGTGCTAACCTCTGCCATACAACATTCGAGTGTAATGCATGCATTAGTGATCTGCAGAATGCTACTTTCCTAGTAACGTTTCCAAGCGGTATGTCACTGACAATGCCAAGTATTCTTTTTCTAGTATTGACATTATAGCATTTTTATTAATAAAGGTAGAATTTCTAGGAGCTGTGTCAAGGAGGTAATGGCTTGACAAAGCTCCCGGAGAACGAAACTGCACTAATAAAATGTCACATTTCTTCCACATGTGTCCTTTTACCTAACAGCTTCTTTGCTGCAGTAGTGTATGAGAACGCTTCAGGTGTCAGGGGATGCCCGGACGGTAAGTGACTACTTAACCCAAGCTAAATCGTTCTTGTGAGAGTCACTGATAGTCTGCAAAAGGACACTTCAGCAGTGGATGGTGTATTGACTCATATCTCAGTGGTTGTCTCTCGTCTTTCAGTCGCAAATACCACTCGAAGCTGTGGCTAGCACCAAGCTGTTGGATCTCGGACGCTATATGTAACCTGCTATGGGAGAGGATGAGCTCCCACCTGACCAGTGTCGCTCCTGTTTCCGCAGGGAAGAATTCTTCTGAAAGGTTTCTATTTAACCAGAATATCATAGAATATCCAGATACAATATGTCGATTACTGCCAGTATTGAACAAGACAAGAAAAACAGTAGTTTTTTTCTTTTGAACTGTGCACCAGATTGAGGTATATAGCTGGCTATAGACCGCCAAACGCCTAGTGTGCGGTCACTAAGGGAACTAAGTCACTCCTCGAGGGGTTACGATTGACCAGCACAAGGGAGTTGCAATCTGCAGTTTCCCAAAGCTGCAGAAAGCTGGCCCTCAAAGATCCTCTGCGAGCGTAGCAGGATTATATATATATATATATATATATATATATATATATATATATATATATATATATATATATATATATATATATATATATATAATCCCTTGTAATGACTGCAACCAATTATATGTGGGCGAAATATCAAGAGACCTCCAAACACGCATTTCAGAACACCAATATGCAAGCAGGACTGACGATACAAGGAATGCCTGTGTACAACATCGCAATTCACACAACCATTTAATTAACTACAGAAACTCAAGACATATAGCCAACGAAGACAACACTCAATACAGAAGAATCCTGGAATCATCGCTTATCTCTATAACCAACAATTTCAACCAGAACAATGGCTTCTATAACATAGCTGAACCACTCGCCAAGAAACTTCTTCATCGCTATCCCACATAAGAACATAGAACACTGCAGAAGGTCTACAACTTGTCCAATACCCCTGCCAAGCTACCCAAGACTCTATAACCCCACCCGGTAGATCATCAGATGCAGCATTCTCCACCTGACCTCAACATTCTGAACATGACTATAAATAATCTCGCACCTTCCAACCCCAGGTAGATCCGTGTGTGACTTGAGAAAGCCCACTGTGTGGGTGAAACGTTGTCAATAAAGGATCACATTATACTGCATTTGTGTTTATATTTCCATTGTGTCGGTATTTTATACCATTTATTTCCATAGGCAGAGGTTGTTTTGATAAGGACCTGCCTCGCATGGGCCAGTAGGCCTTCTACAGTGTTCCTCCATTCTTATGTTCTTATGACATTCCTCAGGTCACGTGCGTCACACCTCACTCTCCGCCTATATATATAATGTAAAGTAAAAGGACACAAGTGCAACTAATGTGACATTTATTGTGGTAACGTTTCGCTCTCCAGGAGCTTTATCAAGCCATTACAAACAATACATGGACGCAGAGGGTATATAAAGGCTCAGAGTGAGGTGAATACTAGTGAGGTACCATTTCGATGTTCACTAGTGGTAGTAGTAGTAGTAGTAGTAGTGGTAGTGACAAAAGTAATACAATATGGTAGAGCAATTAATTCGTACATGAGTAAAAGGATATAAAAGCTATTACTTGGGTAACATAAAAATGGGTTGGACAAATATAAACTGGAATGAGGCAGCTTGTTTCAGTGTTCACTCTCTGTGCTTTGTGTAGTAAAACAGGAGAGACTATGTGATGGCAGGGTTTACTGTTTTCAGGAGGATTCTTGCTAAGACTTCGGAGATGGTGAAGCTGCCGTTGTTTTGTTTAATTGTATTTGAAACAGCGATCAGTGCTGATTCAAGGCACTTGCGTGTGCGGAAATTAGTTTCTTTTATCACTAATTGGGCGTCTCTGAATTTCATAAGATGATTGGTGGAATTTCGGTGTTGTACACAGGCGTTGTTTAAGTTGTCGTTCCTACATGCGTATATGTGTTCATTGAGGCGGGTGTCGAGGTTTCTTGCTGTTTCACCTACGTAGATCTTGTCACAGCCTCCACAGGGTATAGTGTAAACTCCTGCATTGACTGATTCGTGGTGCTTGGGTTTTGTCCTGGTTAGATCCTTTATTGAAGTGGTAGAAGCGATGGCGACTCTGGTGTTAGCTTGTGAAAGTACTTTTGAGACGTTTAGTGCAACCTGGCTGTTGGGAAGAATTATAACTTTGTTGGGAGCGGTGTTGATGCGTGGAGAATTGATGATCTGAAGAGCTCTTTTCTTGCAGTCTTTGATGAAAAAAGGAGGAAATTGTAACTCAGTGAATGTTTGGTGAATGTAAGTACATTCCTCGTCAAGAAACTCAGGACTACAAATTCGGTATGCTCTTAGGAAAAACCCGATGATGATGCCTCTTTTGGTCTTGGTATCTTGACTGGAATAGAAGTGTGTGAGATCATTTTTATTGGTGGGTTTCCGATAAACTTGAAATCTTAGGTTGTTGTCTACTTTGTGAATGAGGACGTCGAGGAAAGGTAGCTTGTCATTGGACTCTTCTTCTAGTGTAAACTGAATCGCTGGTTCAACTGCGTTGAGCCTTGCCTGGAGATCCCGTACATCAAAACGTTTTGGAGTTATTACGAGGACATCGTCCACGTAACGTAACCAAGTGACGCTTGAAGGGATGATGTTGGCGAAGTGTTCGGACTCTAGGTGTTCCATGTATAAGTTGGCTAGGACGGCACTTATTGGGGACCCCATTCCCATGCCGTAGGTTTGTTTGTAGAGCTTGTTATTGAAGGAAAAACAGTTGAAGTTAACACAGAGTTCAATCAAGTCAACAAAATCTCCGGGAGGTAAAGGAAGATTAAGGTCCTGGTTGACTTTACGTCGTAGAACCTCGATGGCTTTTTTGGTAGGTACTTTTGTGAAGAGGGAAGTCACATCCAAACTGCTTAGTTTCTTGTTACGGATGGAGAGGTTACGGATGCGGTTGAGAAGGTCGCCTGAGTGTTTAAGATGAGCGGGGCTGATGGTCCCCAGAAGGCAGGAAAGATGTTTGGCAAGAACTCCGGCTAGTTTGTGTGGAGCACTGCCTATTCCTGACGTGATTGGTCTGAGAGGAATATTGTGTTTATGGGTCTTGGGTAAACCATACATGTGTGCTGGTTTAGGGTTGCTTGGTAACAAGTACAGAAGTTTCTTCCCTTCTCTAGTGCGTTTGAGTATTTGTCTGGTTTTGTATAGAAAGTCTTTGGTGAGCGTCTCCCACTGTTGAGTGCTGATGGGTTCGTATGTAGATTGATCATACAAAAGGTCCATCATTTTAGTGTTGTAGTCACTGGTGTTGAGTATGACGACTCCACCTCCTTTGTCGGCGGTGGTGACGATAATGTTGGGGTCGTTGGCGAGGTCCTTAAGGGCAGTGATGTATCTTCTAGGAAGATTAGAAGAAGAAGGTTCACATAAAGCTGCAGTGAGAAGGCCCTGTATATAACCCTTCTGGAAGTTGCTGTCACTGTGTCTATGGTTCCTGGTAACAAGATTGAGTTGATAGTTAGGTTTGCGTATGTTGGTGGTAAATTTGAGTCCCAGACTCAGTGCTTGTTTCTCGTAGTCGGTTAAGGTGCGTGACGATAAGTTGTTTATCAGGGATTCGCGTCCCATTTCCTTCCATCGACTGTTAGTGCAGAGGTACTGAAGTTTGCGATTGAGTTTGATCTTCTGTTGGAGGTTAGCTGTGGTGACTGTGCTGAGAATATGCTCAGCAGTGTGTTGGTCAATCTGAAGATTGGCCCTCATATTCCTTGCAGTTTCAAAGGTTTCCTTAGCGATGTTAGAAAGTTCTTCGGCACATTCAGTTAAGTAAGCTTGGGTAGCTGGAGAAAAGGGGTGCTTGGAGTTGGAGAGTTGTGCAGGAGTAGACTTAGGGATCACCTTCTCTGCCAGGCAATCTTGTAGGAAGTTGTGTCTGTTGCGATAGCTGTGAGCACGAAGAAGGGTGTCCAAATAACGTCTGCATGAAATGTCCATTATGTTGCGGTGTCCGACAGATTGTAATAAAGTTGGTAGAATTACCGACAATATGTAAAGTAAAAGGACACAAGTGCAACTAATGTGACATTTATTGTGGCAACGTTTCGCTCTCCAGGAGCTTTATCAAGCCATTACAAACGAATTAATTGCTCTACCATATTGTATTACTTTTGTCACTACCACTACTACTACTACTACTACTACCACTAGTGAACATCGAAATGGTACCTCACTAGTATTCACCTCACTCTGAGCCTTTATATACCCTCTGCGTCCATGTATTGTTTGTAATGGCTTGATAAAGCTCCTGGAGAGCGAAACGTTGCCACAATAAATGTCACATTAGTTGCACTTGTGTCCTTTTACTTTACATATTGTCGGTAATTCTACCAACTTTATTACTATATATATAATGCCTTTCTACCTCTGTATGTTAGAAGTGATCAAGGTCCCAGGACCGAAACGTTTTCTAATAAATATGTCATAGTGTTTGCTTACGTGTCTTATATATATATATATATATATATATATATATATATATATATTAAAGTTTTTCATCTATTACAGCTCCCTTCACAGAGTTGCTAAGGAAGGATACTCCGTTCAACTGAACCTTAAGTCAAGAACCTGCATTTCAAATACTTAGTATAAAACCACTTTTGTTCCTGGTCTTTCGTCCCCAAATTATGAGATGCCGTTTTACTTGATAACTGTGTGTGTGTACTCACCTACTTGAGGTTGCAGGGGGTCGATCCCTAGCTCCTGGCCCCGCCTCTTCACTGGTCGCTACTAGGTCACTCTCCCTGAACCGTGAGCTTTATCATACCTATGCTTAAAGCTATGTATGGATCCTGCCTCTACTACATCGCTTCCCAAACTATTCCACTTCCTGACTACTCTGTGGCTGAAGAAATACTAGTGTGTGTGTGTGTGTGTGTGTGTGTGTGTGTGTGTGTGTGTGTGTGTACTCACCTAGTTGTACTCACCTAGTTGAGGTTGCGGGGGTCGAGTCCGAGCTCCTGGCCCCGCCTCTTCACTGATCGCTACTAGGTCACTCTCCCTGAGCCGTGAGCTTTATCATACCTCTGCTTAAAGCTATGTATGGATCCTGCCTCCACTACATCGCTTCCCAAACTATTCCACTTACTGACTACTCTGTGGCTGAAGAAATACTTCCTAACATCCCTGTGATTCATCTGTGTCTTCAGCTTCCAACTGTGTCCCCTTGTTACTGTGTCCAATCTCTGGAACATCCTGTCTTTGTCCACCTTGTCAATTCCTTTCAGTATTTTGTATGTAGTTATCATGTCCCCCCTATCTCTCCTGTCCTCCAGTGTCGTCAGGTTGATTTCCCTTAACCTCTCCTCGTAGGACATACCTCTTAGCTCTGGGACTAGTCTTGTTGCAAACCTTTGCGTGTGTGTGTGTGTGTGTGTGTGTGTGTGTGTGTGTGTGTGTGTGTGTGTGTGTGTGTGTGTGTGTGTGTGTGTGTGTGTGTGTGTGTGTGTGCGTGCGTGTGCGCGTTTACGTATCGATTCGCACTTCCTGGCCTGATCTTCTAACTACTAATGACCGGCTTCATTCTTTAATGGCCTCTATACAGTTAAATTATACCAACATTCGAAGTTGCTTATTGTGTTTGCCTCCATTATCATTACATCTAATTTATTACCCTTACTATCCTGAGAACTGATAAGAATTCAAATCATCTCTGTGGCTGGTCTGCTCCTTCCATGGTATTCTGTTCACCCAGTCTTCTCCTCGCTTCTCAGACTAGCTAATACTATGAATGCTTTTAAAATTGTGGTTGTTACTTGAAGTGTCTTAAGTCTCTCCTCGTTATTAAACAGTTTTACATCCGGTATCAGTCTCGTCGTGAACCTTTGATCTTCTCCAGTTTCCCGACGTGTTTGATCAGGTGCGAACTCCCAAGATGTTCTTATCTTATGTCTTGCATAAATTCCCAAGAAGATTTACTTTAAGGACTTTTCGATAGGTAATCTTTCATGTGGCCTAGAAGTTATAGAGTTGACATATATTTTCTGGTTAACATAATAATAAATCCAAAGTCACAGCACATTTGTGTTCACAATAAAATTAAGAGACTCCTCCGCTTCACTTGAAAAATATAAACTATGTTTTCATCCAATGTTATAGGAGTACTTCAGCACTAATTATCAGTGATAAAGCATCATTTAGATAATTCGGCACAGTTCTTTGCTTCAAATTACAAGCACAATGACCTACGGTTGAAATCTACATTGAAGACAGTTTTGCAAAAAATGGGATAAAATGTGTGTGGGAACCGGCATAAGTAGTATTGTAAAAGGATCAGTTTTGCGCATTTTGTTTCTCATAATCAATATAAAAGACCTTAACGAAGGAATAGAAAGTGGCTGGCGAAATGGCTACATATGAAGTTACCCAGATGTTGTACATGTGCCTAATTCTTCTTCTTGTTGGTATGGTATATCAGGTACAGTTTCATAGTATTCGGTACTGGCTAATCCATTCTTGGAATACTATGAAACTGCCATCCTTCCCAGCATCAACCTCTAGAAAACATTCATACATATATTTTTAAGGTTTTATATGACAGTAGCCACTGGAAAGAGAATTTGTGAAACAAGTACAAGGCCAACTGGGAGACCAGGGACAGAAGTTAAAACTTGGATCCCAGCAACTCGCTGAGTACACACATTCAGAAACACAAAGCCTATACTTGATAAGACAGATTGACAGACAGTTCGGAAGGAGAAAATCAAGAGAGAGCACAGATAGATAGTAATTAAAGTCAAATGAATCACAGTAATATTAGAAACAACTTTTCTAGCTTCAGGGTGGCAAGGAACTGGAATGACTGGGTGAAGAGCAAACATATTCACTTTGCGTACCGATGTTCCAGGAGCCACATGGAAGACAATTCTTGAAACCAGTCAACTAGGGCCAATCGCCCACAATCAATGCCTTCAAATACAGATAAGTGATAATATACAGGTGAACACATCCACAAATATTCACAGATTGGTAGTAAAATATGTTAAAAGTAAAACGACTGCATTACCTGGGGTATAGATAACAGCGCCAAGGTTGGCAGATAAAAGTTCTTCAGTACACGTGGCAAGTAAGTGGAATAAACTGTACAATTTCAGTAACTGTGGATGCCATACAGTGATTCAAAAACAATCACGACACAGTTATTTAACGACAGTCTATGGAAAATTAAAAGGAAACAAGAGTATGAGCTCGCCTCGTAAGCTCAAACAGATTATTATTATAAGTACCGGCAAGAGAAACCAACGGTCCTCTAACACATTTCCTCTTTTCCAACCCTCTTTCCTCCTCCCGGTGCTTTCACTCGCCCACATGTTACCTTCCATCACACTGCTCTCACCCCTTAACCCTCAATTTCAAGGAATTAATAATCTCTAACTGTGAAAAATTCTCAGACTACACAGACACAACTAATTGTCTCTATTGAATAATTCGCGCAGTCATACACGACAGCTGCAAAACAGAAAACACAAGCACAAAGAGAATAAAAGTATATAGTAAATAAAGAACAACAAAAACAGGAATTATTAGACGATTTCAAACACTACGAGATGAATGAGCAAACTGGGTTCCCCTCAAATCCACAGGAACAGGAATACGACCAATAGAAATACAGCATATTAAACAGATGACAGAGAATATGAGCATATTAATATTTTAGAATATAGTGGAAAATAAGAGTCTCATTGTATAAAAAAAACTCTGAATCTCCACCCGAGAGTACATGGAGAAGATAAGTAAATAGTACCTACTCACCCTGGAAGTACAGATGCTAGACAAACTGAACCTATGGGTCGACGACCAATACAAGACTGCAAAACTGAGAAATGTCTGAAAAACGAGAAAGGAATTTTGTGAATAAATGAGCAAGAAAAAAAGCTTTTCGAAAACGACTTTGAAGCAAAACAAAGACTAAGCGAAAGCTATCATCCTCCATAGTGAAATATGGAAGATAATGTTAAAGATCAAGTGACTAAACTGAAAACAATGACCTAGTCATCCCAGAAAAAATATTTATGTAAGAAACTTGCCTAAGAATTTTAGAGCATCTCTTTACAATTCAGGTACACACAAATACAGTTACATAAGTTATCATACATAGCAGCATATATGTAGAGAACCTAAGATAACCCAAAAAGAAGTCAGTCAGTTATGTCGGTTGGTGGGGGTGTGTCCCTGGTGGCCCAACTTAGATTCATATTCTGAGCGTGCTTTGTGGCTGTAGTTCAGTTGGTAACAGGTTACCGTCCAAGGCAGCACTGGCTAAGCAGATCAATGTTCATTCACTCTAATACACGCTACCAGAGCAAGGCTATATATTATTCCTACCTCAGTCACTCTTCAGTCAACCCACAACAAAGTTACTGGCATGGTCAGATCATAAGTATCTGCAACTCTAGCAAGTGAAAAATTATGGAAATGGGGGAAGAAAAAGAATAATATGAGGAACGATAGGGAAGCAGAATCTGTCAACCTCTACTTGAGGTGAAAGGCCTTGAAGTGCACTGAATTCCAAGCTGATCATGGGAAGCGTAAATCAAACGAATAAATTCTGCAGTTCTGCAGCAAATGCTAGTAACTCTCAGGAGCTTCAATCAGGAATTATTCATGACACTATATACGGCATAATGTCAGGCCTACCATGGAATACATAGCACCAGCATGGAACCCACACCTGATCAAATATATCCAGTAAATGAAGTTTCATAATGAATGGGATCCCAGAGCAAATGGAAACAACCTTTGAAGAGAGACCAGAAGAAATGAATATGACGTCATTAAAGGGTAAAAAAAAAATTCTGGAAGATATAATTACGAGGAAGTAGAAACTACTAAGACTAGTCTCATAAATGGGAAATACAACTTACTGGTAAAAAAAAAAAAGTGAATAGAAAGACAAAATAAAAGTTAACAATGTATATGACATGCAAGGAATTCAGGAAATCTGTCTTCAACTTCAAGGTGTTCTGAAAGTAGAAGGAACAAAAATGTTGAGACAGACTTTAACCATAGCTTTAGGAATGGGTATATAGACACCCACGAGACTATAAATAAATGAAACCAGATATGATCAGTTACAAGGCAGCACAGGAGCTGAGATTCAACTCCCGTAACCACATCTAGGTAAGTACAAAGTTGTGAACGCATACACAAATATTCACACGCTAATGAGGATTCTGTTATGAGAGACAGAACTAACTAGCATAATTAAGCAGTCAACAAGCGCGACAACTGAGGCTTAAACCAGCAAACATCTTGTGGCTGCTGCTGTGACGTTTAACAATTACGTTACAAAACGAGGCTTAATGACAACAGAACGAGAGATTAGGAGTGGCATGCTAACTCAGTGGAATGTTAGGGCGCAGTCTTGTGCTTCTCGCCTCCCATTTTCTTTGTGCCCTTTTCTTCTTCCAAGGATGATGGTGAAGGGCTCATGAACTAGGGGAATGGAACTACCCACACCCTCTTTGGATCGAATCTGAATGCTTCTCATTTCCCCAATGTATAACCCTTACGAATTTAGCGCTCTCTCCCCTTGAATGTTATATATAATTTGTACATTTTCTTTTCGTTGTGAGCGTGCCCTTAGATGGGGGTCTCAAGTCGCCGGTGATCTTAAACTATAGCCGAGGAAGAAGTCGTGACCCTCCCAACTGAACTACGGTTGTTCTCTTGAGCTACAATTCACCTCTCGCACTCAGATACCATCCCTATCGCTGTTTAGGTGTTTGTGTGATATTTATTGTCTTTCTCCAATTTTTAATTTATAAATCGGAAATACCTCAATACTAATGAAATACAAATCAGGGAAATTTTAGGTCTTTTGTATGATAAGGGAATTGCGAAGGGGTCCCCCTATAACAGTTCAAGCTTCAGGGCCCCAAAAATGTAGGTCTGCCAGTGTGTATTAGAGTAACTTGCCTTGTTTGTAATTACGAAAAATACGGAAGACCCTCAAACCCTGCATTACTATCCTGTATATTACTTTAGGCCATACATAATGCCCCACGTATCCTGGCCGGCCACCTCCTGAACTCTCTTGGGACTCCTGGGGTCTGTAAGTTCAGCACATTTTTAACATACTTGAGATCTGTTTTGCATTCTCCTACATATATATCAAGACCATGTACGTACCCTTCATTAAGGTAACATTCTTATTTTCCATCTTCCATACTGACACCATGATGCCTGAGACTCACTGGTGTGCCCGCCGCTAGATAAGAAACATGGCTTGTAACCAGGCTACCTAAGTTTTGAGGCATCCGTAGCAGAGTGGTCTAAGGCGTCACGTAGGGAACTATGCAACCTTCCAGTCGTGGGTTCGAATCCTGCTAACCTCTCTCGTTAAATACTAAATAAATTTAAACTAGATTTCAGGCCTTTATTGTGTGACCGAAAAATACTGTAGTCCTTTCATTTTCTGATTTATTTTATCTGTGTTGTTTTGACTGAACAGTAGCTGGTGGCAAAATATTTCAGTCATTCAAGAAACAAAAAAACATTTTGCAAACATAAGGTTCTAATTTCATTGCATGCTACTGCCACAAGCATCCTGGTCAATATTTAGTGACCATCTCCCTTTCCTTCTGTTACGTTCCAGCAGTAGATGAAGGTGTGGTAGAGGGTGGGGCAGGAGACTCATACTTTTCAATGCTTTTCTTAACTATCCAATACAAAGATATAGTCATCCGAACAGCCTGGTTGATCAGGCTCTGATCCACCAGGAGGCCTGGTCACAGACCGGGCCGCGGGGGCGTTGACCCCCGGAACTCTCTCCAGGTAAACTCCAGGTATCCATTGAGATATTAGTACAGTACATAGCCTCTCTTTTCAGTCTGTCTGTCTGTCTGTCTGTCTGTCTGTCTGTCTGTCTGTCTGTCTGTCTGTCTCTCTCTCTCTCTCTCTCTCTCTCTCTCTCTTTCTCTTTCTCTTTCTCTCTCTCTCTCTCTCTCTAGGATGGAAAATTTAAACTAATTAACCTAGCTGAGAGATACCAAGTGGGTGAATTAAAAGTTCGTCACTATCAAGGAAACTGGTTCCGTTATCAAAATTACTAAAATGGAAAAAAGTACAAATATAAGGAAAATGACGCAAATGAGACAAAAAATGGAAAAATAAACATGATTTGAGCAGAAAATATAAACCCAGAGAAACAGAGATGTAGATAGTGTAGACAAGTCTTATAAGAAAGCTCTTGCCTGTGCATTCATGGTGACGTTGGTTATGGAAAGGTGATTCTTGATTGTTATGAAGTTAGAACAGTAGGCCGCTCAAAAATAACAGCACAGTCCCATGATAAATTCTAAGTTCTCAAGAATGGTTAGGTGATGTGGCTGCTGTCCATTTCACTTCTTAAACTTGGATACTGTAATCTCTAATATGCTCCTAAAATGCAACATCTGCAGGTTCTTAAACCGCATTAAAAAAAAGGTTGCCAGTTCGATAAAAAGTTTTCTGTTACCTCGCTCTTATCTGGTCTGTAATTGATCTGAGTGTAAAATTCCGTACTTCGCTCCAGCCAAATACCAGGTAAAGTAATTCTACTAGGACGCGACACCTTAATCCATACCAGAATGTCCAGGAGACATCTGCAACTATAACTACGTGTATGAGATGGAGCAACTTATCATTCTGGGCCTGCTGCTCTCTACCACTGCGAGTAGCAAAACCAGCAGAAGGCATAGTTGCAAACCCAGAAACTTCGAACACAAAACACCAGACATCATTCTTACTCTGTAGTGCATTTGTTAAGCCGCATCATGAATATGCCGTCAATTTTCTGTCTCCAAATTACATTGAGGGCGAGGATATAGTAGAAAGGATAGACAGAAGAGATACCAAAATCGTATCATCACTGAGAAATTATCTGTATGATGAATAATGCATAGCACTCAGAATCTTTTCTCTTAGGAAGCTGACACTATAATGATCTCATAAAGTAGTAGGATATTAAATGGCTTCGAAATGAGTTCACAGCTACAACAATAAAAGGAAACTGCGAGGCATAAGAAAACACGAATGCATGCATTTTTTTTTTTGCAAACAGAATTAAAAGTGGATTAGAATTGAACTACCTGTTAATGTTGTAAGCGCAAAGACAATGACAGTCATTCAAGAACCAGCTGGACAGGCATTTTCCGAGAGTAGAAATTAACTAGACACTTCATGCCTTAGTGTGACAAGTTGACAGAGCTTTAAGATCAAATACTTAGCAATCGTCTGTCAGTCAAAATTGCTGTGTAAACCAAAAGAACATTGTCAATGTACGGCCACACTTGCTTCTACACAAGAAAACGAGCAGCAAACAGCAACTATATTCTGAATGAAACCTCCAGAACCTTGCTTCATTCCAGGTCATTTATTTCTATTATGACTCGTGTCTGGAACATGTTCGTACAGCATAACGACATCAACGAAATATTATCAGCTGACCAAATGAAATTGCTGGCCCACAGATGGTTCCAAATTCATCCTGTTCCATATCTGTATAACTTTCAGCAAAACAAAAGCTTCAACTGCACTGATGTAGGTAACAGCTCTTTGCTTGTAAATAAAGAGCCTTAAATCTAACCCTGTAAAACCCTGAGTGAAGAGAGAGAGAGAGAGAGAGAGAGAGAGAGAGAGAGAGAGAGAGAGAGAGAGAGAGAGAGAGAGAGAGAGAGAGAGAGAGAGAGAGAGAGAGAGAGAGAGAGAGAGAGAGAGATAGAGAGAGAGAGTCAGTTGAACACATGAAAATGCTGGCCCACAGATGGCTCCAACTTCATCCTGTTCCCTACCTGTATATCTCATAACAATAAAAATGCTTTCAAATGAGCTGATGTAGGTAACAGCTCTTAGCTTGCCAATAAAGTTAGGAATCCTTAACCTGTAAATAGCTTGTCAATAAAGCTAGGGATCCTTAACCTTGTCGAACCCTGCGTAAAGAGAGAGAGAGAGAGAGAGAGAGAGAGAGAGAGAGAGAGAGAGAGAGAGAGAGAGAGAGAGAGAGAGAGAAAGAGAGAGTTTGAAATGCTGTACATATCTCAAGGACATTATTCGATGAGCCATCACTCATTTTATGTTGTAACAACAAAGTTAAGTATTGAAGCAAACTGTGCATATAAAATCTCTGAGCTTAATATGAATCAAAGTTTACACTGTATCCAATGTTATCATTAAATTAATTATACTCTTTAAAAATCTATATAAAAAGTAATGCCAAGCGTTGGATTTGTAATGAGCTGAAGTTAGATTACAGATGATTCCTTGAAAAACATATGTGGAATGGACCTCTGACATTTAATTTTGAATCGGTGAAGGGATACTTTAAGTGGATGCCAGAATTTTTTTCTTTTTTAAACTGTTCGGTTCTCTTTCACTCACAATTCGAAAAGGCCCTATCCGATTGGCGTCAAATTTTCAACATTTGTGTACAGAATAGAGGACCAGATTGTTTGAACAATTCACATGTGTATGTGTCTTATGACCGAAGTTGTTAAACCCATTCCCAGCATCCTAGACTTTTACGTATATTTTCCAAAATACTCTAATGTTCATAAAAGGTGCCTCTTAATTCGACGAAAGATGAAATTCAAGTGTATAGGTGTAGATTTACTCTTTTTATTTGCAAAATAGTGAAGTTTTCATTCCCGTTAAGTCTCCTAAATTATACATCACTTTTCCTTCTCTGTGTGGCAAGTTTTGCATTACTGTAAAATAATGAAAAAACTTGGAAACAAGGTAATCTGTACCTTAACTGAAGAAGGCCTCTTCTGACAGGCTTCAAATTTTCGTGTCGTTTCTTGAACACCTCAGGCATGGTCTTTAGCTAGTTCATTCTCGTCCTGTATGTTTCTGGCAACACGAGCAATATTAAATCAATATTAAAGCGGAGGTTACAAGCCATGTTTTTTTTTTCCTATTGACGGGTACACCAGTGATTCTCGCTCATGGTTTTCAGCTATTTCATTCTTTCTCCTCCTGTATGTTAAATTAAAATTAAATTGAAATCTTTTTTCTTTGCAAAATTTACAATGTGCTGTTTACATGTTACAAAAATATTTAGTACAAAGAAAGCCACTAACACGCCGAGGTATTTCTGGCAGACAAGTGTTACTATATCATTGCATCATACAGAAACAAGCTGAAATATATAGAGAAAAAGATTGTAGTCAACAGGATTGGAACATACGTTTTAAAACTATCCACGAGTGTGGATTATCTCCCTACTCGACACCTTAGACAACTCAGCTACAGATATTACAAAACACTTGGTAGCATGGGTTTAAGACACGTTAAATCCAGCTAAAAGCACCAAGTCAGATAACATCCCAGCCATATTCCTAAAAGATGATGTCACCGAATTAACATTCCAATTTCGCACATTTGTCTATCACCACCAATACCGTGCCAGAGGGATTCAAGACCCGAGTTATTCCTATCCAAAAGAAAAACAGGTCTGACGTCAGCAACTATAGGCCTGTTAGTATGCTTAATGAGGTGTAGCTAAATATCTTTTTGACAAAAACATTTTCCATAGTTACCAATCAGGTTTCAGATCTTACTCATCCGATACCTCTTTAATCTGATATACTACCTGAGAACTAAAATGTCGTTAGGAATCTCACTGGTATGGTGATCTTAGACTTGCAAAGGGCATCCCACATGCCGATAGCATGTGGGATTCCCCGAAGGTAGTATTCTGGGTCCTTTACTGTTTTTTTTTTTTTTAAGTGAATGACATACCCATCAGTGTTAAGGGTAAGCTTCTACTGTATGCAGACGACAGTGGTCTGCTACTCTCGGGTAAAAAGACCGACAAGATATAGCTAATGTATCACTAGAAGTAGTTTTGCAGCAGCAGACTCTCTCTACACCTCGGGAAAACAGAAGCCATACTCTTTGGCACGAAAAGTAAACTGAAAGAATAAATACTTTTAATGTCTCGTGTAATGAGAAACCCATTACCTTAGTATTTTCATTGAAATATCTGGGAATTCACTTTGACCCAAGCATGTCAGGAGAATTGATAGTAAACAGTGTAGTAAAATAAGCGAATGCCAGGCTAAAGTTTCTTTATAGACAGGCACAGTGTCTACCTGTTGAAGCTCGCAGGACCCTATGTCTAGCATTTTTACAATGTCATGTTGATTATTTTTTGTTCTTCATCGTATTACCAAAAAAAAAAAAAAATTAAAGAGATTCATCCTGAGGCTGGGTCCAAGAGAGTATGTAGGCCAGGATGAATTACAACAGCTGCATATGCTTAATGTTGAAGACAGAGTAAAGCAACTGACGTTAAATCATATTTACAGAACTGCTCGTAGTGTCCAGAATATCTTGCTTCGAAATTTGTCAAGGTTAGGAATCAAAACCTGTATGGTACTAGGGAAGTGAACGCAATTGTAGAATCTACAGTAGGTGGGCAGGGTCACAGACCCTGAGCTGCTTTGGGGATTAGCGTGGACGGTTACAAAGCATGGCTTGCTTCTGCAGTGTTTTAAAAATTGAGGTTGGAGAGTTGAAGGAGGAGGTCTTGCTTCTCCAGGAGGAGATTAGGAGGCTGAAGGTCCACCTCAATGGGTCTGGGAGAGAGTGTGAGGTGGCTGGAGTTGTGGGAAATGAGGCTTCTAGCAGTGAGGTGCAGTCTGTCTCTCGCTGTGAGGAGGCTGTAGGTGGGGAGGTAGCAACGGCTACCAGCAGTGAGGTGCAGCCCAGCACCTGCTACAAGTGGCGAGTGGTTCACAGTAATGGGAGGCACATCAGAGTAAGGAAAATTAAGAGTGAAGATCTGAAGGTAGGAAATCGCTTCTCTGTTCTTCAGGATGAATGTACTTCAGTGGCCAGTGAAGGTAAGGGTACTACTGCCCCTGCTAATGGAGGTAAGCGCATTCTTGTGGTTGGTGACTCTCAGGTAAGATATATTGACCGTGCTTTTTGTAATATGAATAAGAAGATGAGAGATAGAGTGTGCTTCCCTGGAGCTGGTGTTGGGGACATAGTCAACAGGCTGGATAATATCATGTCAGGTAATGGGAACAAGCCCATTATCTGTCTCAGTGCTGGTGGAAATGATATTGGGAAGGGTAGGAGAGAAGAGCTGCTAGATAAGTACAGGTCAGCTATAGATTTCATTAAGTCTAAGGGAGGGATCCCAATCATATGTAGCATCTTGCCTAGAAGGGGAGTAGGAAATGAATGGTTGTCTAGGGCAATTGGTGTAAATTGCTGGCTAGACAGATACTGCAAGGAACTTGCAATCCCATTCATTGACAACTGGAACAACTTTTATGGCAAACATGATATGTATGCAAGGGATGGGGTACATCTCTCTGGGGCTGGGGTGGTAGCACTTGCAGACTCGATTGAGAAGGCCATTGGTGAAATGCCTATGATTTTAAACTGATAGAAGATAGAGGTATGGGTGTGTGTGGGAAACAAGCAGGTTGCAACACTAGGGTTCGAAACAGTAAATGTATAAAAGGCATTCAGCATGAAGTTATAAATAAAAACAATAGATCAGGTCAGCAAACAAAGGGGGACAGCAGAGGGCAGCAAGGGACTAGCTCCCTTAAGGTTTACTATACTAATAGCAGGAGTGTAAGAAATAAGATAGATGAGCTAAGATTAATTGCAAGTGCAGGAAACAAAGATATTATTGCTATAACAGAGACCTGGCTCAATCTGAAAGATAGAGAGATGCCCTCTGAATGTCACATACAAGGCTATAAATTATTCCACACTGACAGGGTCAACAGGAAAGGTGGTGGAGTAGCGATGTATGTCAGAGACAATTTAAATTGTTGTGTTAGACAAGATATAAAATTAGAAGCGTCAGCCACTGAATCTGTTTGGTTACAGCTTCTCGAGGGCCTAGAAAAACTAATTTTGGGTGTGATTTACAGGGCCCCAAATCTTGATAGGGAGTGCAGTAAACTTCTATGGGACGAAATTCGTAAGGCATCTACAAACAAAAATGTTGTGCTAATGGGAGATTTCAACTATAGACAGATTGACTGGAGCAATTTGACAGGAAATTTAGAGTCAGGTGACTTTCTTGATACGATCCAGGATTGTTTTTTAAAACAGTTTGTGACAGAGCCAACTAGGGGAAATAACCTCCTTGACTTGGTTCTTGCCAGTAGGGAAACACTAATTAATAATCTTGAGGTTAATGATGAGCTTGGGGAAAGTGATCACAAATCACTCAGTTTTAATATATCATGGAATTCCCCTAATAATGGCAATCAAGTCTCTGTCCCTGACTTCCGCTTGGCTGATTTCATAGGACTGAAAAATTACTTAGGTGGGCTGAACTGGAATGACCTGACTAAGGGTCAGGTAGGTGGTGATGGATGCCGATATGACGCTTTCCAGGGCATAGTTCTAGCTGCTCAGTCAAATTATGTTCCAAATAGGGAAATCAGATCAAACAAAAATGATCCTAAATGGATGAACAATAGATTAAAATATCTAATTGGTCAAAAGAGAGGCATGTATAGGCAAATCAAAAGAGGAGAGGGGCAATTAAGAAATCGATATATTCAGTTAAAGAGAGAAATAAAAAAAGGAATTAGAAAAGCAAAAAGAGATTATGAGGCTAAAGTTGCAAGAGATTCGAAGACTAACCCAAAAGGATTCTTTCAGGTATACAGAAGTAAGATCAGGGACAAGATAGGCCCACTCAAAAGTTCCTCGGGTCATCTCACTGACAGTGATAAGGAAATGTGTAGAAGTTTTAACACATACTTCCTCTAAGTTTTTACACAGGAGGATACCAGCGATATTCCAGAAATGATAAATTGTGTGGAACAGGACGATAATAAACTGTGCACGATTAGGGTCACAAGTGACATGGTCCTTAGGTAAATAGATAAATTAAAACCTAACAAATCCCCAGGCCCTGATGAACTGTATGCAAGGGTTCTAAAGGAATGTAAAGAGGAGCTTAGCAAACCTTTGGCTAATCTTTTCAACATATCACTACAAACTGGCATGGTGCCAGATAAGTGGAAAATGGCAAATGTGATACCTATTTTCAAAGCAGGTGACAGGTCCTTAGCTTCAAACTATAGACCAATAAGCCTAACCTCCATAGTGGGAAAATTTATGGAATCAATAATTGCCGAGGCAGTTCGTAGCCACCTTGAAAAGCATAAATTAATCAACGAATCTCAGCATGGTTTTACAAAGGGGCGTTCCTGCCTTACGAATTTGTTAACTTTTTTCACTAAGGTATTTGAGGAGGTAGATCATGGTAATGAATATGATATTGTGTACATGGACTTCAGTAAGGCTTTTGACAGGGTCCCACATCAGAGACTATTGAGGAAAATTAAGGCACATGGAATAGGAGAAATATTTTCCTGGATAGAGGCATGATTGACAAATAGGCTGCAGAGAGTTTGCATAAATGGGGAGAAATCAGAGTGGGGAAGCGTCACGAGCGGTGTTCCACAGGGTTCAGTGTTGGGCCCCCTGCTGTTCACAATATACATAAACGACATAGATGAGGGCATAAAGAGCGACATCAGCAAGTTTGCCGATGACACCAAAATAGGCCGTCGAATTCATTCTGATGAGGACACTAGAGCACTCCAGGAAGATTTGAGTAGACTGATGCAGTGGTCGGAGAGGTGGCAGATGCAGTTTAATATAGACAAATGCAAAGTTCTAAATGTTGGACAGGACAATAACCATGCCACATATAAACTAAATAATGTAGATCTTAATATTACGGATTGCGAAAAAGATTTAGGAGTTCTGGTTAGCAGTAATCTGAAACCAAGACAACAGTGCATAAGTGTTCGCAATAAAGCTAATAGAATCCTTGGCTTTATATCAAGAAGCATAAATAATAGGAGTCCTCAGGTTGTTCTTCAACTCTATACATCCTTGGTTAGGCCTCATTTAGATTATGCTGCACAGTTTTGGTCACCGTATTACAGAATGGATATAAATGCGCTGGAAAATATACAAAGGAGGATGACAAAGTTGATCCCATGTATCAGAAACCTTCCCTATGAGGATAGACTAAGGGCCCTGAATCTTCACTCTCTAGAAAGACGTAGAATTAGGGGGGATATGATTGAGGTGTATAAATGGAAGACAGGATTAAATAAAGGGGATGTAAATAGTGTGCTGAAAATATCTAGCCTAGACAGGACTCGCAGCAATGGTTTTAAGTTAGAAAAATTCAGATTCAGGAAGGATATAGGAAAGTACTGGTTTGGTAATAGAGTTGTGGATGAGTGGAACAAACTCCCAAGTACAGTTATAGAGGCCAGAACGTTGTGTAGCTTTAAAAATAGGTTGGATAAATACATGAGTGGGTGTGGGTGGGTGTGAGTTGGACCTGATTAGCTTGTGCTACCAGGACGGTTGCCGTGTTCCTCCCTTAAGTCAAGGTGACCTGACCTGACTAGGTTGGGTGCATTGGCTTAAGCCGGTAGGAGACTTGGACCTGCCTCGCATGGGCCAGTAGGCCTGCTGCAGTGTTCCTTCGTTCTTATGTTCTTATAAAGGAGTGGAACGGACTGCCTGCACACGTCAAAGCCTGTCATGGGATGAGCCAGTTTACGAAGAGAGCTAAGAGGTACTTAATGAAGCTACAGAAAGAGAGGAGAGTGATTTCTTGTATAGTTAACATTCTTGTATCTATTATTGTAAGCTGATTCTCTATATTTAATGGAAATAAGTCACTTTGGGTTATCCTTGGTAATTTACACATGTTACTATACATGATAATTGTACTTATGTGTACCTTTACCCAAATTAACTTACGTGGAACAATTGTGTACTTTTATTGCCCTAACGTTTAGCCTGTGCAGCAGGTTTTTTTTAGTCCAATGTAAAGCCCCCTGCGCAGCAGACTTTTTTAGTTCAGTGTAGACTAAAGCCTCCTGTGCAGCAGGCTTTTTTAGTTTAATGTAGACTAAAGCTTCCTGCGCAGCAGGCTTATTGTTCAAAGCAGACTAAAGTCTCCTGCGCAGCAACACAGCCAAAACGCTAAGAAATAAAAATACCTAAGTGCTGAGCATTTGTCTTGTTCATTAACTTGTCGGTATTGTATTTCATCAATAATATGATGAAATGCATTGTTTGTTTGAGTTGACAAAGAGTCTGGTGTGTGAAACACTTGCAGAAAATCTTTTATTAATTGAACTTGTGCCTATTTACCTAATTAATTTGTAATATTAGGATTTCAATTATTTTTAACTATAAATAAGAACATTCATTGGGCAGATATCAAGTATAATTTATGTTATTCAGATCAGTTTAGTTAACCATTACTTGATTAAGATTCTCTAATGTTCACAGAAAATGGTTATTTATCATTTTATGGTACACTTTAAGCTTTATACAATAATTTTATATAACAAAGAAACAAACAACTTTATTTCTATAAAGTAGAGAACGGGAAACAACTGACGTTGAAATAAATGTCCTGCATAACCTACTTTATAAAAAGCGCCTTGTTATGAAGAACATTTCGGGTATCAATAAAATTATCATATAATTACTGAACAATGAGAAAGATACATTAGTTTACTAGAATCCTATAGTTTCATACATCATTAGTAAGGCCTCACTTAGATAATGCAGCTCAGTTCTGGTTTCCATATTACAGAATGGATATAAATTCGCTAGAAAACATTCAGAGAAGAATGACAAAGTTACTCCACTGCATAAGAAATTATCCATACGAAGAAAGATTGAAATCCCTTAAACTAAATTCTCCTGTAAGACAAAGAATGAGAGGAGACATGATTGAAGTGTATGAGTGGAAGATGGGCATAAACAAGAGAGATAATAAGGTTCTGAGGACATCCCTCCAAAGAAGAACTCGAAATAATGGATTCAAATTGGATAAGTTTATATATAGAAAAGATATAGGAAAGTAGTGGGTCGGAAATAGGGTAGTCGACGAGTGGAACAGTCTGCCTAGAAGGGCTATTAAAGCTAAAACCTTAGGTAACTTCAAATATAGATTAGATAAGTACATGAGTGAGAGGGAATGGATTTGGGTGGGTCATTCACCTGACTTAATAGGGTTTTCAAAGCTTATTCCTTGGGTAGCATTAAGAATGCGTTGGGTAAATATTTTTGCTAAATGGGTTTGGATTTGAGAAGATCCTGCCAAGTATGGGTCAATAGGCCTGCTGCAGTGTTCTTCCTTTCTTATGTACCTACATTAACGTCTCTAGAAGGCATAAAAAAATTGTCCCAAAGAACTCTCCCGTTTTCGCCTAAGTTTGGGGTTAGAATATTATACCTAAGATGAATTTTTCTTGTCCTTCTAGAAATTCTACCCAAACAAATTCTGTCTAAACAATCGATTTTTTACTTGGTTTTATGCAACATTTTTTTTGTCTTCGTCGTCTCATTATCATTATTTTTATTTTGATGGTATTTCTCGATTGCAAATAAAATTTCAGATGTGGTACAATTTTGTTATACACTAATGTTCTCTCTAACTCTAACTTTCATACAACATGCCACTGTGAAAAGACAATTTCCTTATACATGATCAAATTCGTGTTCATTTCTTATAATATCTATTATTTTTTCTTCTTGATCACAAAATTATCTTCAACAAAAATCGTAAAATCAGAAAAATCGTAAAAGCAGAACATATCACTTATAAATCAAAATAATCATAGATAATTACAATGCAAATGTTTAAATTAGCTGGATGTACAAACAAAATTCTATTTAAATTTTCTAGCTCGTGGCTTGGTAATTCCTAGTCTATATCTTAGCACTTCTAATAGTGTTTAGATTTCTGTTAGGGATATCTGTGCTTATTGACAATATCGCTCTCCTCGTGTGTATTCCATGTCAAGAGTGTATAATCAACGTTCTCTAAATGGTTATTGTAGCTGAACGAAGCTTTGAACCCATCTGAACTAATGGTCAATTGATATTAACTGCGCAGGAATTGAAGTTCAGTAGTAGGTGAGATAGAATGAACCAATATAGATGCAGTAATGGGTAGACGTGACTATGAATGTTATAACTGTGCACTGTAGCGGCTGCTGTAACATCGCCCGATATTTACCTGTAATGGTGTTTACCCTAAACTTACGTCATTTCCTCAGACACAGTGAACAAATTATATTCCGGTTGAGGTGTTTGGCTTCCAGGAGAATTTCTATTGACGGGAGTGTTTGTCAGAAGATTATTGCTCAGTGATTAAGAAGCCGTTAATTTACTGGTGCTAAGGATCATTAATTAAGCAAATGCTAGTCGAACGGTGTTGGGTTATCGGGTATTAAACCACTGCTAGCTTACCGGTGCTTGGTATCAAGCATTTAGCATAAGCTGATTTCACAATGTTGGGCGTATGTGTGCAGAGTATCAGTAATTAAGCAATCTTTAGCTTACCGAGAATATATCCGTGGTTAAGCCGCCGACAGCATACTAGTGCTGCATATCACTGATTAAACAACCGTTAGAATACTGGTGATATACATCACTGCTGCAGCATCCATGGGTATACTGCAATCTGTCTTAAATTTTAAGTAGATATTTAAAGCCAATATAACAGTGCGTAAGTGTTCGCAATAAAGTGATAGAATTTCTGGTTTCATATTAAGTGTAAATAACAGGGGTCCTCAGGTTATACTTCATCTCTATACATTATTGGTTCAGAGAACCTGTTGGGCAACCCATCATGGAAACTTGGTACAGAGGATGTCACAACTACCTACTACCGTTGGCCCACCTATTCCTGACTCTCCTCCCGGTAAGTAGTCCTCAGGATTGTTCATTCTATTAAGCCACCTGCATTGGCTTAGATTTAATCTGGCTACTCATGTGTCTACGCCATAACCTATGATTCCTTTGGTAACCTCTATTTTCTCAGCCCGTAGGAATGGCGTCGGGTCGTTCCAATTTACCGACAACGGGGAGATGTCTTCATAGTAAGGGTGTTTCTTGATATTCTGCTCAATTTTATGTTCTCCACCGTATACCATCCATTATAACAATAATACAACTTCCTAATTTTCTTGTGTTATCACCATCCATTCGGTACAGTTCTTCATTTTAATACTAGCATCTCGACGTTGATATAAAATAAGCTTCATCAGTATGAATGCCAGTGAAGTTGAACAATGTGGGTAACAAGACTGGTTAGCGGAAGCAGACTGGGATGGAAGTCACGTTCGCTTTTATTCCCTCTTTCTTGCCTGGCACAGAATTAGGAATTATTTCAAAATAGGCAGACAGAAATCGAGAAGGAAGGTAGAACAGTGTAACAGGGGAGGAAGATAATATATATATAATATATATATATATATATATATATATATATATATATATATATATATATATATATATATATATATATATATAATATATATAATATATATATATAATATATATAATATATATATATATAATAGGTAGTATATAATATATATATATATAATAGGTAGTATATAATAGGTAGTAGGTTGGTAGACAGCAACCACCCAGGGAAGTACTACCGTCCTGCCAGATGACTGTGAAACAAAAACCTGTAACTGTTTTGCATGATGGTAGGATTGCTGGTTTCTTTTTCTGTCTCATAAACACGCTAAGATAACAGGGATATCTTGCTACTCCTACTTACACTTTGGTCACACTTCACAGACACGCACATGCATATATATATATACATACATCTAGGTTTTTCTCCTTTTTCTAAATAGCTCTTGTTCTTTTTTATTTCTTCTATTGTCCATGGGGAAGTGGAAAAGAATCTTTCCTCCGTAAGCCATGCGTGTCGTATGAGGCGACTAAAATGCCGGGAGCAATGGGCTAGTAACCCCTTCTCCTGTATACAATTACTAAAAAAGAGAAGAAGAAAAACTTTATAAAACTGGGTTGCTTAAATGTGCGTGGATGTAGTGCGGATGACAAGAAACAGATGATTGCTGATGTTATGAATGAAAAGAAGTTGGATGTCCTGGCCCTAAGCGAAACAAAGCTGAAGGGGGTAGGAGAGTTTCAGTGGGGGGAAATAAATGGGATTAAATCTGGAGTATCTGAGAGAGTTAGAGCAAAGGAAGGGGTAGCAGTAATGTTAAATGATCAGTTATGGAAGGAGAAAAGAGAATATGAATGTGTAAATTCAAGAATTATGTGGATTAAAGTAAAGGTTGGATGCGAGAAGTGGGTCATAATAAGGGTGTATGCACCTGGAGAAGAGAGGAATGCAGAGGAGAGAGAGAGATTTTGGGAGATGTTAAGTGAATGTATAGGAGCCTTTGAACCAAGTGAGAGAGTAATTGTGGTAGGGGACTTGAATGCTAAAGTAGGAGAAACTTTTAGAGAGGGTGTGGTAGGTAAGTTTGGGGTGCCAAGTGTAAATGATAATGGGAGCCCTTTGATTGAACTTTGTATAGAAAGGGGTTTAGTTATAGGTAATACATATTTTAAGAAAAAGAGGATAAATAAGTATACACGATATGATGTAGGGCGAAATGACAGTAGTTTGTTGGATTATGTATTGGTAGATAAAAGACTGTTGAGTAGACTTCAGGATGTACATGTTTATAGAGGGGCCACAGATATATCAGATCACTTTCTAGTTGTAGCTACACTGAGAGTAAAAGGTAGATGGGATACAAGGAGAATAGAAGCATCAGGGAAGAGAGAGGTGAAGGTTTATAAACTAAAAGAGGAGGCAGTTAGGGTAAGATATAAACAGCTATTGGAGGATAGATGGGCTAATGAGAGCATAGGCAATGGGGTCGAAGAGGTATGGGGTAGGTTTAAAAATGTAGTGTTAGAGTGTTCAGCAGAAGTTTGTGGTTACAGGAAAGTGGGTGCAGGAGGGAAGAGGAGCGATTGGTGGAATGATGATGTAAAGAGAGTAGTAAGGGAGAAAAAGTTAGCATATGAGAAGTTTTTACAAAGTAGAAGTGATGCAAGGAGGGAAGAGTATATGGAGAAAAAGAGAGAAGTTAAGAGAGTGGTGAAGCAATGTAAAAAGAGAGCAAATGAGAGAGTGGGTGAGATGTTATCAACAAATTTTGTTGAAAATAAGAAAAAGTTTTGGAGTGAGATTAACAAGTTAAGAAAGCCTAGAGAACAAATGGATTTGTCAGTTAAAAATAGGAGAGGAGAGTTATTAAATGGAGAGTTAGAGGTATTGGGAAGATGGAAGGAATATTTTGAGGAATTGTTAAATGTTGATGAAGATAGGGAAGCTGTGATTTCGTGTATAGGGCAAGGAGGAATAACATCTTGTAGGAGTGAGGAAGAGCCAGTTGTGAGTGTGGGGGAAGTTCGTGAGGCAGTAGGTAAAATGAAAGGGGGTAAGGCAGCCGGGATTGATGGGATAAAGATAGAAATGTTAAAAGCAGGTGGGGATATAGTTTTGGAGTGGTTGGTGCAATTATTTAATAAATGTATGGAAGAGGGTAAGGTACCTAGGGATTGGCAGAGAGCATGCATAGTTCCTTTGTATAAAGGCAAAGGGGATAAAAGAGAGTGCAAAAATTATAGGGGGATAAGTCTGTTGAGTGTACCTGGTAAAGTGTATGGTAGAGTTATAATTGAAAGAATTAAGAGTAAGACGGAGAATAGGATAGCAGATGAACAAGGAGGCTTTAGGAAAGGTAGGGGGTGTGTGGACCAGGTGTTTACAGTGAAGCATATAAGTGAACAGTATTTAGATAAGGCTAAAGAGGTCTTTGTGGCATTTATGGATTTGGAAAAGGCGTATGACAGGGTGGATAGGGGGGCAATGTGGCAGATGTTGCAAGTGTAT
Organism: Cherax quadricarinatus; assembly: GCF_038502225.1. Lineage (NCBI taxonomy): Eukaryota > Metazoa > Arthropoda > Malacostraca > Decapoda > Parastacidae > Cherax > Cherax quadricarinatus. The sequence continues at coordinate 24,089,562 of NC_091334.1, read as the reverse complement.
GGTGTAGGAGGTAGGTTACTGAAAGCAGTGAAGAGTTTTTACGAGGATAGTGAGGCTCAAGTTAGAGTATGTAGGAAAGAGGGAAATTTTTTCCCAGTAAAAGTAGGCCTTAGACAAGGATGTGTGATGTCACCGTGGTTGTTTAATATATTTATAGATGGGGTTGTAAGAGAAGTAAATGCGAGGGTCTTGGCAAGAGGCGTGGAGTTAAAAGATAAAGAATCACACACAAAGTGGGAGTTGTCACAGCTGCTCTTTGCTGATGACACTGTGCTCTTGGGAGATTCTGAAGAGAAGTTGCAGAGATTGGTGGATGAATTTGGTAGGGTGTGCAAAAGAAGAAAATTAAAGGTGAATACAGGAAAGAGTAAGGTTATGAGGATAACAAAAAGATTAGGTGATGAAAGATTGAATATCAGATTGGAGGGAGAGAGTATGGAGGAGGTGAACGTATTCAGATATTTGGGAGTGGACGTGTCAGCGGATGGGTCTATGAAAGATGAGGTGAATCATAGAATTGATGAGGGAAAAAGAGTGAGTGGTGCACTTAGGAGTCTGTGGAGACAAAGAACTTTGTCCTTGGAGGCAAAGAGGGGAATGTATGAGAGTATAGTTTTACCAACGCTCTTATATGGGTGTGAAGCGTGGGTGATGAATGTTGCAGCGAGGAGAAGGCTGGAGGCAGTGGAGATGTCATGTCTGAGGGCAATGTGTGGTGTGAATATAATGCAGAGAATTCGTAGTTTGGAAGTTAGGAGGAGGTGCGGGATTACCAAAACTGTTGTCCAGAGGGCTGAGGAAGGGTTGTTGAGGTGGTTCGGACATGTAGAGAGAATGGAGCGAAACAGAATGACTTCAAGAGTGTATCAGTCTGTAGTGGAAGGAAGGCGGGGTAGGGGTCGGCCTAGGAAGGGTTGGAGGGAGGGGGTAAAGGAGGTTTTGTGTGCGAGGGGCTTGGACTTCCAGCAGGCATGCGTGAGCGTGTTTGATAGGAGTGAATGGAGACAAATGGTTTTTAATACTTGACGTGCTGTTGGAGTGTGAGCAAAGTAACATTTATGAAGGGATTCAGGGAAACCGGCAGGCCGGACTTGAGTCCTAGAGATGGGAAGTACAGTGCCTGCACTCTGAAGGAGGGGTGTTAATGTTGCAGTTTAAAAACTGTAGTGTAAAGCACCCTTCTGGCAAGACAGTGATGGAGTGAATGATGGTGAAAGTTTTTCTTTTTCGGGCCACCCTGCCTTGGTGGGAATCGGCCGGTGTGATAATAAAAAAAAAAAATAATATATATATTATACATATATATATATATATATATATATATATATATATATATATATATATATATATATATATATATATATATATATATAGAGAGAGAGAGAGAGAGAGAGAGAGAGAGAGAGAGAGAGAGAGAGAGAGAGAGAGAGAAAGAAAGCAGAACAACCACTGTGAAAAAATTAGCGAAATTCCAAGCACTTTCATGATTTCTCACATTATCAGTTCCTGTTTGCAGACGATGTGAAGCTAATGCGAAGAATTCAGTCGGATGAGGATCAGGTAGGACTACAAAGGGATAAGGACAGACTGTAAACCTGGTTCACCAATTTTCTTCAATCCTATAAGAAAATTTCCCACTGATTTTCTTTGCAAAATTTAATCTGATATAGATTAGCCAAAAACAAAAAAAAACTGACATATTGGCACCACACAGTTCAAAATTAATAGAAAAATACTTCTTATTAAGATATACGACCAAATGAGATATTTACTAATTATTACGTGGAAAATATTTTGCTTAATTAAACTGGAAAATATATATTTATCCAGTTCAAAGTGAGTGAAAAGCTGTGTTTTAATCAAGGTCACAAATGGTAAAAGTTAGAAGCCGATCGGAAAACGCATTCTAGAGTAATTTGTTTATATTCCGACTTGTCAAAGTTTTTAACTATTTCGGCAAAATTTCAAATTTGCATCTTTTCTGACTAAACTTACGGGTTATCTTTCTTAATTTGGAATGCATTGTCAACAATATTTTGAAGCTAATCATTAGAAGAATTCATTAGTTATCGAATACGAAATTAATATTACTAATTATTGAAAGAAAAAATAAAGAGAAAATCCGGATTTATGATACTCAATAGCAACGAGAACCTTCAGATTAGGTAACCATACCAGTGGTGAAAATACGAAGGCGATCAGACGAGTCATTGTCCAGTTATGATACTCTTTTACTACATCAACAAATCTGTCTAAACACAAAGGAAAATTAACTATAAGAAGTATCGGCTGTGAAATATTGAAGCTCCTGAGAGGGAACATATTTCCACTGTCTCTTGCTATTATTATTGTGTGTGTGTGTGTGTGTGTGTGTGTGTGTGTGTGTGTGTGTGTGTGTGTGTGTGTGTGTGTGTGTGTGTGTGTGTACATTATACATAAATATTCTGAAAGGTATCCCACGTAGAAAAAGCAGAAATAGGGATGGGATTGTATATTTCGATTCCCATCAGCAAACTGTAAACTAGAGGAAGGGAACAACATACACAGGGGTGATGAGTCTGGTGAGAAGATAAATGTTGCAATGCAATTTGTCTAATGGACCAAGCATATGAAGAGTATATGAAGCTAAAACTGTGAATAGCTTTAATAAATTGATTGACAAACATTGGCTGAGAATTTTTAATTTGTGAAAAACCTGCCTCCTATCATGCAATTAGCATTAGCGGTGTGCTTTCATTTTTACATTATAAAATTACAATTCTGAGTAGCGTCGCTGAAACTGTATTAACAGGTTAATATCTCCTTGATCTAGTGTCGGAATTCTTTAAAGCAAATCTAACTATCACCGTGTGTCACTGTCACTTTGGCATCTGGAAATTCTCTTGTGACACTAAATGTTGACTCAACTATTTTCCTCTTGAATGTGTGAAATATTACATTCACTTTAGTTAAGAGAATGGGTCTAATTTTCCATGTGTTTTGAGAGCACGGAATGATCTGATACATGAAACACCTGTATAACACATTTTCTCTGCACATATGTTGTACTTTTATCAACACTGATGGGACTGAACACCGACTCAGGCCACTAATCTTTTCATACATCTCTTTTCCTGCGCAATAATCAAGCCAGTTATATTTTCATTTATCTGTTTTCCTGTAAACTCACATCCATTTTTCACTACACTAACGTACCCAAGTTCTTCCCTCCCCATTGTTTTTGTGTTCCTTTGGCTTAAGAAGAAAAAAAATGTATAAAATATCTAATTTCTTGGATCAAGAGCTCTTCAGTAGCATCAAGGCACCTAATTGAAGGTTTCTCGCGTGTTCTTTAATGATCGCTCACAAGAGAGAAGGTACAATAATTAATTTATTACTTTCGCACAAGCGTAATATAACGCGTAACTACTTAAGACCAATTCATACCACGGGTGGGATTTGAACCCGCGGTCAGAGAGTCTCAAAACTCCAGACCGTCGCGTTAGCCACTGGACCAGCTAGCCACAATAAGATTCGTCCAACTAGGTATATTTCTACACCATAGGAAGGTTAGCATAGGCACCACTGTGACCACAAATGCAAGTTTTTACAGACGAATCTCTCTGTAAAAACTTGCATTTGTGGTCACAGTTGTGCCTATGCTAACCTTCCTATGGTGTAGAAATATACCTATTTGGACGAATCTTACTGTGGCTAGCTGGTCCAGTGGCTAACGCGACGGTCTGGAGTTTTGACTCTCTGACCACGGGTTCAAATCCCGCCCGTGGTATGGTTTGTTTGCAATCGTGTCATTACGATTTCGTGAGTCACGTTAAGACCAATTCATTTGTTCTTAAGGTTATTGAAATGCAGGGATAATGTTCGTAATCGTATAATCTACGAGACAGCGATTATCTAAACAAGGATAGATGCAGCACCATCCATCCTTGTTTAAATAATAATCGCCAGTAATCTTTGGAATAATTACGAAGAGCACGCCACAGCCTACCGCGTTTGTATACATCCAAGATATTAGCATTATAATGAGGCCGTCGTCAGTAGTAGGCATACATTACGTTAACAGGGAGAGGAGCCGCGATATTAGTGTTATCTTGTCGTAGTATATTCCACTAATGATAGCACCTACGCAACCCGCTTGATCCACGTTTAATTGTTCTTCATATTCTAGTAATTAAAGCAGCGCGTATCTTCAGAGTTTGTGAGGGTCTGACATAAACGTTGGCAACACAACGTTTAATTCATCCCTGAGGCTGCCTCACCAACCCCAAGTAATCTGTGATTGGAACAGGAATAACGTTTACCATTAGTCAAATATAATTTGATTAAATTGTATAAAAAGTAACTAAGTAACTCATCCGCTTATGTGCAAAATTCACAAATAAGATTTTTTGCTAGGCAAAAGGACACAAATGCAACTAATGTAACATTTAATTGTGGCAAAGTTTCCAGGAGCGGGGTTTGAATTTGCAGTCTAGAGTTTCTTGACGATGAGTGTACATACAAACACCAAAACTTTTACCGAGCTACATTTTCCTTCCTTTTTCATCAAAGACTGCAAGAAAATACCCCTTCAAATCTCACACACACTAACATCACTCCTAACAAAGTTATAACCCTCCCCTACAGGCAGGTTGCACTGAACGTCTCTAAAGTACTCGCACAAGCTAACACTAGACTCGTCATCGCAAACAGTACTTGCATAAAAAACTGACTAGGACAAAATTGAAGAACATTGAACCAATCAACGCAGGGGGTTAAATTATCCCCTGTGGAGGCTGTGACACAATATATGTAGGTGAAAGAGCAAGAAACCTCTAAACACGTCGCAGTGAACACGTTAATGCATGTAGGAACGATAACTTGAACAATGCCTGCGTACAACACCGCAATTGAGCCAACCACCTAATGAAATTCAATGACGCCCGACTAGTGATTAAAGAACTAATTTCCTAATCATCATTAGTAGTTATTTCTAACATAGTTAAATAAAATAAAGGCAGCTTCAGCCTCTCTGAAGTATTAGCAAGAATTCTCCTCAAAACAATAAAACCAGCCATCACGTAGCTGGTACCACTAATATTACTACCACAAGTACTACAAATACTACTACTACTACCTACAATGATTATATTATGTTTTGCACCTCACTCGATACATGTATATACCCTGTGTATCCATGTACTCTTTGCAACAGCTTGACAAAGCTCCTAAAGAGCGAAACGTTGCCACAATAAAATGTCTCGTTAGTTGCACTTGCGTCCTTTCACCTAACATTGTCGGTAATTTTACCAACATTATTGCAAAATATGTTTAAGCTTACTCAAAATATTTTAACGAGCTTGAATATGATTACCATTTTGTTGTATCAAGAGCACAACTATGTTGAGGGTATACCTGGAGAATATCTGGAGAGGGTTCCAGGGGTCAATGCCCCCCGCTGCCAGGCTGAGACCAGGTGAGTATATTGTGTTCTGTCTGTAAATTCGTTTTAATCAAATGTAAATGTTTTTTTCTTTAAGTTATATCACATTCACTCTCTGCTGTTTTAAATAATTTAAACTGCCTACCGATATAGTAATGTAGATATTTTCTATTTTTTTTTTTTATTTTCTACCACTTTTTTGTTTGTTTCAAATTCCAACGTTTAGTTTTACCTGCTCATCGTTATTTCTCACATCTTTACGTATTATTCGTGGTAAATATTTTTCCTGATTTCTTGTTCTTTATTTTTGAAGTCCTGAATTTTGTTGCACGAATTTCAACGTTTGTCCTCACCTTTATTTTTATTTAAGACACAATTTTATTGTATGTTCTAATTCGAATTGTACGTATAGTTTGATTTATTTTAGCAATTCACCAATCACACATCATTATAGCATACAAAACTTTCAGTCCAAAAAAGGTAGAGACTTAGGTCAAGTCACCTAATACCTGTAGCCCCTGTTCACCCTGGCAGTAAATAGGTACCTAGGTTTGAGCAGACTTTTGTAGGTGTTGTCATAAGGTATAATACAGTGTTATTACTTAGACTGGGCTTGGTTTTGAAATATGTTAAGATGGTATCTTAACCTATAACTTCACTGGGGAAAAATATCACTAATTTATGTAGTTTGCTGTGTTTCGTAAAATAATGTAGTTAGTTCCTTACACGGCTACTTGTTATTCCTCTTTAACTCTCATTCTTCATAAAATATTTTACTAAGTCCTTCACTGGTATCCTGGGTCTGGAACGCTATCAATGAAGCAATTTTAACTCGGTAATTCATTTATCGTCATCCCACTCTTATTTATCTCATTCTTGTTTGTGTCTTTTTTACAGTGTTAAGTAATTCTACACTTTCTGTGCCTTCTTGATTCCTTTGTACTTCTTGACTTTATACCTTCACTTCTCCAGGAAAACATGGACTCGTAAAAACTTTCCTGTTTTCTTTTCCCTTGGAATGACATATCTCTTGTGCCTCCCGTTACCTCCAAGCTACGAACTCCACTGTCTCCGTCACTGACTTTTCCTCCATATCTCTTTTCTTATGTACGACATACAGAGTCTACGCGTATTTTTGTCGCTGCGCGATCCGAAAAAGGTATCCCCAAGCTTCATATGACCATCCCCGCTGCGTGATCCGAGAAAGGTATCCCCATGCTTCATATGACCATCCCCGCTGCGTGATCCGAGAAAGGTATCCCCAAGCTTCATATGACCATCCCCGCTGCGTGATCCGAAAAAGGTATCCCCAAGCTTCATATGACCATCCCCGCTGCGTGATCCGAGAAAGGTATCCCCATGCTTCATATGACCATCCCCGCTGGGTGATCCGAGAAAGGTATCCCCATGCTTCATATGGCCATCCCCGTCTACATCAACCATGTGTTTTCATATATTTATAAGCATATGTATGATTCTATGTATGTATAAATGAATCTCTCTACACACACACACACATACATACATACATACATACATATATCGATATATATATATATATATATATATATATATATATATATATATGCAAAACAACCACTCTGAAAGAACAGAGAAATTCCAAGCGCTTTCGTGACTACTCACATTATCAAGGAACTTGATAATGTGAGTAGTCACGAAAGCGCTTGGAATTTCTCTATTCTTTCAGAGTGGTTGTCCCCTCAAGGAAGGTTCCTTGATGCTGGTGAGGGGCTCTTGATTTAGGGAATTTGATCTGTGCTCCAGTTCCCCGAATTAAGCCTGAATGCCTTCCACATCCCCCCCCCAGGCGCTGTATAATCCTCCGGGTTTAGCGCTTCCCCCTTGATTATAATACTAATAATCAGAGTGGTTGTTTTGCATATTCTGAAATCACCTGTTTACTGTGATCTTATTGCATATATATATATATATATATATATATATATATATATATATATATATATATATATATATATATATATATATATATATATATAGATTAAAATGTCGGGAGCAAAAGGTTAGTAACCCCTTCTCCTGGAGGTGGCCCGGCAGCCTGGTGGCTAAAGCTCCCGCTTCACACATGGAGGGCCCGGGTTCGATTCCCGGCGGGTGGAAACATTTCGACACGTTTCCTTACACCTGTTGTCCTGTTCACCTAGCAGCAAATAGGTACCTGGGTGTTAGTCGACTGGTGTGGGTCGCATCCTGGGGGACAAGATTGAGGACCCCAATGGAAATAAGTTAGACAGTCCTCGATGACGCACTGACTTTCTTGGGTTATCCTGGGTGGCTAACCCTCCGGGGTTAAAAATCCGAACGAAATCTTATCTTATCTCTTAAATAGGGAAAGAAGAAACACTTTCGTTTCTCTTATGGGTCACCATGTCTCACACCATCGGGCTAGAATATACCCCACGCGCCATTAGGTTGCAATATAGTCCTCGTACCATCAGGCTAGAACAAGCTGCTTGCACCATCAGGCTGTTCACACCATCAAGCTGGATCAGGTTGTTCACACCATCAGGATGGAACCGGCTAATTAAACCAACAGGCTCTATCAGGCTGCTCACACCATAAATCCGGAACAGGCTTCTCGCATTATCAGGTTGAGGCAGGCTGCTCGCACTATGAGACTGGATCATGCTGCTCACGCCATAAAGAAGGAGGAAAGTGGTCGTACCATTAACCTGGATCAGACTACTTGTATAATCAGCCTGGGGCAAAAAGTTCACACCATCAGGCTGGGGCAGGCTGCTGGCACCATCAGGTTGGGGCAGGCTGCTTTGCACCATCAGGCTGGGGGCAGGCTGCTTTGCACCATCAGGCTGCGGCACCATCAGGCTGGGGCAGGGTGCTGGCAGCATCAGGCTGGGGCAGGGTGCTGGCAGCATCAGGCTGGGGCAGGGTGCTGGCAGCATCAGGCTGGGGCAGGGTGCTGGCAGCATCAGGCTGGGGCAGGGTGCTGACACCATCAGGCTGGGGCAGGGTGCTGACACCATCAGGCTGGGGTAGGTTTTACCGCCACTCAACACTTGGGATCCAGCAACTCTCACTCACCGGTATTTCCAACTTTTTATAACTTTCTTCATTCGCGATAAATTGTTCTCCTGGGCAACGACCCATAAATTTCTTCCCTTCTTCCCTTCGTCTCTCCTACAATTCTTCTTAGTTTACTTCTTCAACTTTTTTCTTCTCCTTTTTCTTTAATTTTGTTGTTGTTTTTGTTCTCAGTTTCTCTTTCTTTTTGTTCACCTGTTAATTTTCTTCCTCCTCCATATTCTCTTCGTCATTGTCGTCCTCGTCCTCCTCCTACTATTGCTCCTCTCTCCTCTTCCTCTTTACCTCTTCCCTCCTTCTCTTCCTCTTCGTACCCTTCCTTGTGTCTCCTCCTCCTCTTTTTCCTCCTCCTACGTTTCTTCTTCCTCTTCATCCTCCCTCCTCCACCTCCTCTTACTCCTCTTCCTCTTCCTCTCTCTTATTCCTTCTCCTTCCTCTCCCTCCTTCCCTGTCTTTGGTATTCATGTGCCACATGGATATGTAAGTGGACACTATCCAATATTTCATCAATATTAAAGAAGATAGGTAATCCTTCCTCAATTCTCGCCTCGTAAGTTTGCCAATTAGTTGTGTGTTGCATTCTAAGGGTATGTTACAATTTATTTGGTGTATGTCACACACCTATATAGGCATGCCCTCCCGGCCAGCGAACCAGATGCTAAGGGCATAGTGAGTAAGGGCTCCCCTCGTCATGTTGGCACCTTGGTTCAGCCACCAAATGACAAACCACCAAAGTTGTGAAGCGATGTGGTACACTCGTGAATCATCAGTGGCGGTTCATACCGTGTCTCTTGCTTGCAAGTTGCCTGTCTGTACAAATCCTCTGTATATACTCTGCATATACTGTATACACTATTGTTTGTTGTTTGGTGAAGGAAATACAGGTATTTACTCTTCTGCCTTTTGCTCGTTCCTCGTTTCTACCTTGGTTATCGTGCTACAACCAGGTGCGCAGGCCACTAGATTACACCTGCCTTCGTAATAGTGGGTAGTCTAAAGTATATAAAAATTATAATTATGAACCAATTTTTTCCTGGTTTTATCTTCGTCTGCATTCTGGTGTGACTATATTGAAGTTTCGTTCATTTATTGCTTTTTCCTCCATGTCATTTTCAAACTGAGTAACTGCCTCTCCTTTTGCACTTGCGAATTTGTTTCTTGCGTTTTGCATTGGCATTTAAAGTTATTTCGTCTGTATAAGTTTGAGTGGCTCTCTCTGTTCTTGCCTTTTTCCTTTCATCTCCCTATCCAAATATACTACAATGTACATTTCTCTCATTCTTGATCTCTATTTTCATAAATCTTTCTCCCTTCCTCTACCTACTATACCTCTATAACTTCATTTCCACTGGGTATTCAAAATTCAATATTGTTGATAGTAGTCAGAGGCCACTTGCAGCTGTTTTTGCTTACATCGAATGAGCATAAAGTAAATATTTGGCCACTCCTATTGGCAGTGCCCCTCTGCTTAATTTCGCTTGTACATTACATTTTTTATCGAATTTCCATCGTGTTTCCAGTTGTCTGGTTGGATCCTAATTCTCCAAGTCTATGTTTTATTTAAATAATCCACTATTAGATTTTTTCTTTGGTCATGTGAACTCTTCTTGCCATTTCTGATATGTCAACCATTTCTTTGTTGCTATTTTAATTTTCCTGTCTTGGCCACCTGTTGTTTAGTAATGTGTGAAGATAACTTTTACTACCACGTGATCGTACCTTTTATGTAATCTTTCGGCTCGTCCCTGTTTATGCCTGTCAGTGTTTCTACTCGTGCCTGTTTATAAGCCATAGTGTTCCTACTCGTGCCTGCTCATCCCTGTCATAGTGTTTCTGTTCTCCCTCAACTGTTTGCTGTTTCTTTCCACAGCCCTTAGCATCTTGCTGAGAATATTGAAAGTGTTATTGTCTCAGGAATATTGCAGCAACGCATGTTACATCTCAGGATTATCCTATACAGTCCCGTCTTAGTGAGAGCTGTGATGTTTGACCTTGCCTGTGTTTCTCGGACATTGCTTTTGTTTGATATTCCTTTTGCGTTCAAATTGTCTAGTGTGAACTTTGTTCTCGCACTTTCACATGGATAAGGTGAGAGTAAGTGGATGGGCGGAATAGGAAGGGGTAGGGAAGGGAAGGAGGGAGTATGTGGAGTAAGTGAAGAGGGATAGAGTTGTGGAGGTGAGGGAAGAACAAAGTAATGTAGAGGCGAAGGGGAAAAGGAGTGAGAGTGGGAGAGCAAGAGGGGAGATTGAACTGGAGGGAGAGGTGAAGGGTTAAGAGGAAGGCTAGAAAGGTGGAGGTTAAGGGAAGACGGGGAAATAAAAAAAAATAAAAAGAGGGATGAGGGAGAGAGAATGGGAGAGGTAAAAAGGGGAGGGAAGTGATGGGATTAGGAAGAGTGGAAGGGTAGGGGATGTCGATGCGAAGGAGACAGAGAAGAGTGGGAAGGGGAGTCAAGGGGGAGAGTGGGAGGGGAGTCACATGCGGGGAGGAGAGGGAATAGGAGTAAGAAAAGTAGTTGAAAAAGGGAGTGAATGAGAGGAGGGGAGTGGTGTGGGGAAGGAGAATGGTTGGGAAGGTGAATTCAATTCAATTCAAAGTTTATTCTCTATAAGGATTACAATGCTGAGTTTACAGAATTTGGTTATTGTGTGGTTTACATGTAGTAAAATAATAATTACAGAGTGTACCACTAGAACACTTAGCATGGCTAGGCATTTCGGGCAGACTTATATTAAATCTTAAGTTTAAAATATTACAAAATTATGAGGTAAGTTGGTATTATGGCTAAGTGACTAAATACTAGTTGTGAGTTTAGCAATGTGAATGCTTTTGTTTTGGCACTATACATAGTTTCAGTATTGGAGTATCACAGGCCAACTTATGACTAGTTAAGATTCATTATTTTGAGATTGAGATTGATATTTCTGTTTATGGTCAAATGGGTGAGTGAGTGTAAGTGTGAACCACCAGGTGATATTCGTATTATTAGTTGACAGGGTGTATCAGGGAGATAAGATGTTTTCTGATGGTAGTTTTGAAGGTGATGAATGTGTCTGCAGTTTTTGGAATTTTCAGGTAGGGTGTTCCAGATTTTAGGGCCTTTGACATATATTGAATTTTTGTAAAGGTTTAGTCGGACACGGGGAATGTCATAGAGATGTTTGTGTCTGGTGTTGTGCCTGTGGGTTCTGTCACAACTATCAAGAAAGCGTTTTAGGTCAAGGTTAATATTGGAATTTAAGGTCCTGTAGATGTAGATTGCACAGTAGTAAGTGTGGATGTACTGAACAGGGAGTAAGTTTAGATCTATGAAGAGTGGGGGGGGGGTGTTGCCAGGGATGGGATTTAGTGATTATTCTTACTGCGGCTTTTTGTTGGGTTATTATTGGCTTTAGGTGTGTTGCTGCAGTTGAACCCCAAGCACAGATAGCATAGGTGAGGTATGGATATATAAGTGAATAGTATAGTGTGAGAAGGGCAGTTTGCGGCACGTAGTATCGTATCTTGGAAAGGATCCCAACCGTTTTGGATACTTTTTTTGGTTATGTGTTGGATATGGGTGCTGAAGTTCAGGTTGTTGTCGACGTATAGGCCTAGGAATTTGCCCTCATTATGCCTGGCAATTAGAGTGTTGTCGATCTTAATGTTAATTTGCACATCTCCTGCTCTGCTACCAAACATAATGTAGTAGGTTTTGTCAACGTTAAGCGTAAGTTTGAACATTAAAATGGTATGAAATACCGACAGATTGCTAGGTAAGACACATATGCAACAGTTAGGCATCTCTATTTAGAAACGCTTCGCCTACACAGTAGGCTTCTTCAGTCGAGTACAGAAAGGTTGATAGAAGCAGAAGATACTTAAAGACGATGTAATCAGTCCATCACCCTTAAAGTTTTGAGGTGGTCAGTCCCTCAGTCTGGAGAAGAGCATTGTTCCGTTGTCTGAAACAATATTGTTTCAGACAACGGAACAATGCTCTTCTCCAGACTGAGGGACTGACCACCTCAAAACTTTAAGGTTGATGGACTGATTACATCGTCTTTAAGTATCTTCTGCTTCTATCAACCTTTCTGTACTCGACTGAAGAAGCCTACTGTGTAGGCGAAGCGTTTCTAAATAGAGATGCCTAACTGTTGCATATGTGTCTTACCTAGCAAGCGTAAGTTTATTGGCTGTCATCCAAGTCGATATTTTGATCAGCTCCTCATTAACAATGGTGTTGAGGGTGGCAAGATTAGGGTGAGAGATGACATAAGTCGTGTCGTCAGCAAAGAGAATGGGGTTCAGGTGTCGAGATACGTTTGGAAGATCATTGATGTATATGAGGAAGAGCAGGGGACCAAGGACACTTCCCTGCGGAACTCCAGTATCAAGTGGCTGTGTTGTTGATGCTGGCTGTGTTGTTGATGCTGTGTCTTTAATGGTGACATACTGATACCTATTAGTAAGGTAAGATTTGAAATATGCAAGCGCATGGCCTCTTATACTATAATGGTCAAGTTTGTGGAGGATGCCGTGGTCTACTGTGTCAAAAGCTTTTCTTAGGTCAATAAAAATTCCTAGTGGATATTCCTTATTTTCCAATGCTGTGTAAAGCAAATCTAGCATTTTTATGATTGCATCGTTAGTGCTTTTATTTTTCCTGAATTCAAATTGGCAGGGGTTGAGTATGTTTTGTGACGTTATAAATGAATACAGTCTCCTATGCACGAGTTTCTCAAAGATTTTGGATAGCAATGGTAAGTTTGATATTGGCCTATAGTTGTTTAAATCTGTAGGGTCACCACCTTTATGTATTGTTGTAACCCTTGCCGTCTTGAGTAATTTCGGGAAGGTGCTAGTTTCTAGTGACTTGTTAAAAAGTAATGAGATAATATTACCTGGAGTTTACCTGGAGAGAGTTTCGGGGGTCAACGCCCCCGCGGCCCGGTCTGTGACCAGGCCTCCTGGTGGATCAGCGCCTGATCAACCAGGCTGTTGCTGCTGGCTGCACGCAAACCAACGTACGAGCCACAGCCCGGCTGATCAGGAACTGACTTTAGTTGCTTGTCCAGTGCCAGCTTGAAGACTGCCAGGGGTCTGTTGGTAATCCCCCTTATGTGTGCTGGGAGGCAGTTGAACAGTCTCGGGCCCCTGACACTTATTGTATGGTCTCTTAACGTGCTAGTGACACCCCTGCTTTTCATTGGGGGGATGGTGCATCGTCTGCCAAGTCTTTTGCTTTCGTAGTGAGTGATTTTCGTGTGCAAGTTTGGTACTAGTCCCTCTAGGATTTTCCAGGTGTATATAATCATGTATCTCTCCCTCCTGCGTTCCAGGGAATACAGGTTTAGAAACCTCAAGCGCTCCCAGTAATTGAGGTGTTTTATCTCCGTTATGCGCGCCGTGAAAGTTCTCTGTACATTTTCTAGGTCGGCAATTTCACCTGCCTTGAAAGGTGCTGTTAGAGTGCAGCAATATTCCAGCCTAGATAGAACAAGTGACCTGAAGAGTGTCATCATGGGCTTGGCCTCCCTAGTTTTGAAGGTTCTCATTATCCATCCTGTCATTTTTCTAGCAGATGCGATTGATACAATGTTATGGTCCTTGAAGGTGAGATCCTCCGACATAATCACTCCTAGGTCTTTGACGTTGGTGTTTCGCTCTATTTTGTGGCCAGAATTTGTTTTGTACTCTGATGAAGATTTAATTTCCTCATGTTTACCATATCTGAGTAATTGAAATTTCTCATCGTTGAACTTCATATTGTTTTCTGCAGCCCACTGAAAGATTTGGTTGATGTCCGCCTGGAGCCTTTCAGTGTCTGCAATGGAAGACACTGTCATGCAGATTCGGGTGTCATCTGCAAAGGAAGACACGGTGCTGTGGCTGACATCCTTGTCTATGTCGGATATGAGGATGAGGAACAAGATGGGAGCTAGTACTGTGCCTTGTGGGACAGAGCTTTTCACCGTAGCTGCCTCGGACTTTACTCTGTTGACGACTACTCTCTGTGTTCTGTTAGTGAGGAAATTATAGATCCATCGACCGACTTTTCCTGTTATTCCTTTAGCGCGCATTTTGTGCGCTATTACGCCATGGTCACACTTGTCGAAGGCTTTTGCAAAGTCTGTATATATTACATCTGCATTCTTTTTGTCTTCTAGTGCATTTAGGACCTTGTCGTAGTGATCCAGTAGTTGAGACAGACAGGAGCGACCTGTTCTAAACCCATGTTGCCCTGGGTTGTGTAACTGATGGGTTTCTAGATGGGTGGTGATCTTGCTTCTTAGGACCCTTTCAAAGATTTTTATGATATGGGATGTTAGTGCTATTGGTCTGTAGTTCTTTGCTGTTGCTTTACTGCCCCCTTTGTGGAGTGGGGCTATGTCTGTTGTTTTTAGTAACTGAGGGACGACCCCCGTGTCCATGCTCCCTCTCCATAGGATGGAAAAGGCTCGTGATAGGGGCTTCTTGCAGTTCTTGATGAACACAGAGTTCCATGAGTCTGGCCCTGGGGCAGAGTGCATGGGCATGTCATTTATCGCCTGTTCGAAGTCATTTGGCGTCAGGATAACATCGGATAGGCTTGTGTTAGTCAAATTTTGTGGCTCTCTCATAAAAAATTCATTTTGGTCTTCGACTCTCAGTCTGGTTAGCGGCTTGCTAAAAACTGAGTCATATTGGGACTTGAGTAGCTCACTCATTTCCTTGCTGTCATCTGTGTAGGACCCATCTTGTTTAAGTAGGGGCCCAATACTGGACGTTGTTCTCGATTTTGATTTGGCATAGGAGAAGAAATACTTTGGGTTTCTTTCGATTTCATTTATGGCTTTTAGTTCTTCCCGCGATTCCTGACTCCTAAAGGATTCTTTTAGCTTAAGTTCGATGCTTGCTATTTCTCTGACCAGTGTCTCCCTGCGCATTTCAGATATATTGACCTCTTTTAGCCGCTCTGTTATTCTTTTCCGTCGCCTGTAAAGGGAGCGCCTGTCTCTTTCTATTTTACATCTACTCCTCCTTTTTCTTAGAGGAATAAGCCTTGTGCATACATCGAGTGCCACCGAGTTAATCTGTTCTAGGCATAAGTTTGGGTCTGTGTTGCTTAGTATATCTTCCCAGCTTATATCGGTTAGGACTTGGTTTACTTGGTCCCACTTTATGTTTTTGTTATTGAAGTTGAATTTGGTGAATGCTCCCTCGTGACTAGTCTCATTTTGTCGGTCTGGGGCTCCATGCATACATGTCTGAACCTCAATTATGTTGTGATCTGAGTATATTGTTTTTGATATGGTGACATTTCTTATCAGATCATCATTGTTAGTGAAGATGAGGTCTAGTGTATTCTCCAGTCTTGTAGGCTCTATTATTTGCTGGTTTAAATTGAATTTTGTGCAGAGATTTAAAAGCTCGTGTGAGTGTGAGTTTTCATCAGAGCTGCCTCCTGGTGTTATTACTGCAACAATATTATTTGCTATATTCCTCCATTTTAGGTGCCTTAAGTTGAAATCCCCCAGGAGCAAGATGTTGGGTGCAGGAGCTGGAAGATTTTCCAGACAGTGGTCAATTTTTAACAGCTGTTCCTGGAATTGCTGGGATGTTGCATCCGGAGGCTTGTAGACTACCACAATGACTAGGTTTTGGTTCTCGACCTTTACTGCTAAAACTTCCACTACGTCATTTGAGGCATTAAGCAGTTCTGTGCAAACAAGTGACTCTGCAATGTACAGGCCAACCCCCCCCTTTTGCCTGTTCACTCTGTCACATCTGTATAGGTTGTAACCTGGGATCCATACTTCGTTGTCCAAGTGATCCTTTATGTGGGTCTCAGTGAAAGCCGCGAACATTGCCTTTGCCTCTGCAAGCAGTCCACGGATGAAAGGTATTTTGTTGTTTGTAGCTGGCTTTAGACCCTGTATATTTGCAAAGAAGAATGTTATCGGACATGGGCCACTCTCTTGTACAATAATGGTGGGACATGAGACAGATTCCCTGAGTTATTTTTAAGTGACTTTATAATCTCGGTGACTTCCGTGGGCTCAGTTGGAGCAAGATAGAAGGAATTTGGGAAATTCCCATCTAGGTAGTCCCCGGCATGGGCATTGGTACGTGGGATTTTATTGGCGAGATTAGAACCTATGGTTGAGAAGAAGTCGTTTATCTTGTTAGCTGTGTCAGTGGGTTGCAGTGGTGTTTCATTAGGTTTAGTTAGGACAATATTCTTGGTTTTTTTCAGTTTGTGGGTCCCTAGAATCTGAGAGAGTGTTTTCTAGGTCTTTTTTATATCTCCTCTTGTGTCAGTGAATCTACTGGAGTAGTATAGTTGTTTGGCTTTCTTTATTACTTTGGTGAGGAATGATAAATAGTGTTTAAGAATATCTTTGTGTATTAAGCCCTGCCTATATTGCTTTTCATATTGGTGTTTCTTATCAATGGATTTCAGAATGGTGCTGGTTAGCCATGGGCAACCAAGCCGTTTGTTTGTGATCTGTTTCGTTTTTATAGGACAATGTTTGTTGTATAGTCTAAGTAGTTTGTTAAGAAAAATGTCTGTCCAGTCATCAATACCATTGGCCTTGGAGAATTCTGTAGGCCAGTCAACAGTCTCTAGGTCAGCTGTGAACTTCCTTATTGAGGCCTCATCATGGAGTCTAAATGAGACTTTGTTGTATTCAAGTGGTGGTTTACTAATGTTTGTCAAGAGGAAGGTAGGGTAGTGGTCTGTGATTATCCCTGATTTAAGGGGGGCTAGTATATTGGTCCATATGTGGTCTATTATAGTTGCACTTGTTTCAGTGAGCCTGGTTGGTTTAGTTATTGTTGGTATGAGAAGTGTATTGTTCATATTGTTGATGAAATCAGTTACAGGCTGATCATCTAGTAGGCCAAGGTTGATGTTGAAGTCTCCAGCTAAGAGAAGGTGGTGCTTATTCATTTGTCTGTTTGTTATTAGTGCCTTTAATTTCTCACTGAAGTTTGGGATGTTTGTGTGGGGTATCCGGTAAATGGCACCGATTGTTAAAGGCGTCTTAAGGTTTTTTACAGTAAAATTAGCAAAAATGTATTCTCCATATTCATCACTAAAGCAATTGGTGCTAATACAAGATAATTGGTTAGAGTAATAGATTGAAATACCACCCCCAACTTGGTATAGTCTGCAGTTGTGGATTGCTGTGTATCCTGGTAGAGGGTAGATATCTATTGTGTCCTGTTTAAGCCAGGTCTCAGTAAGAATAATGCAGGAGAAGGGTGTCTTTAGCGATTCAAGGAGTGCCAGGAGGTCATCATAGCGTTTGCTTAAGGACCTGATGTTGTAGTTAAGTACTGATAGACTTTTATCATTGTTTAGGATAGTGCTGGCTTGTGATGCTGTGTAGTAAAGGCAGTTACTTTCCAATAGGTTTTGATTGTGTGTCAGATTATGTAGGTTTAGATCAGGGTCAACGTGATCAATCATCTTCTAGGTTTAAATTATGGTTATTTATATCCTGAGTTGTGTGTTGAGTTTTAGTACTGATATCTGTAGTGGTGGGAAGTTTGGACAAGTATATAGCTATAGCTATATGGGGAGAGGTAGGAGGATGAAAGTGGGGGAAGGCGTGGGGTGGGAGAGGTTGATTGGGAAAATGACTTGGTAAGAAAGGGGAGATGGGATTGGAGGAGAGTTGTAAAAAAAATGTAAAAATGGGTAGTGAGAGGACAGGGATGGCAGTAGGACAGAGGGAAGGGGTGGTAGGCGGAGGGCAGAGGGTAGGAGTGGCAGGAGGGCAGAGGGTAGGAGTGGCAGGAGGGCAGAGGACAGGGGTTAGTTAGGGCTAGGTTAGTTCGTGTCTTTTCTTCCTGCCTCGTCGAAGTTGTTGCAGGTTAGGGTAGCTCTTAGTCTTTTCCTGCCGCAGCGATGTTGTGCAGATTAAGTTAATACTCATATTTTCTTCGTATCTCACTAATGATGTAGGTCAGGTGAATGCGTGCCATCTCTTCCTGCCTCGCTGCTGTTTTTATCTAGGTAAGTATGTAACTCTTCATTCTGCCTTGCTGATGCTGTGTTACCTAGGTTTGTACGTACCTCTTCCGTACTGCCTCGCCATTGCAATGTTATCTAGGTTAGTATCTGCCTACACTTACTGCTGGTTTTCAGAATGTCCTCGCTACACGTTGCTGAATCTTTTAATCACTATTAATAGTGCTTTGTCCTGACAAAAGTCTGCTCGTTTTTCTTTCCAGGTAATTGGCTGTTAAATAAAGCTGCGTGTATTTAACAAATATATCCAAGAGTAATCTTAACGCGAGGTAAACGACGCAGGTGTTATATTAATCATCGTGACATTAATCAAGAGATTTAAGAATCAGGAGAGTTAGAGAGTTTTATTTGGCTGAGGATAATGGAAGGTAGACGGGTGAAGGACAGGGAGAGATGGTGGGTGACGGAGTGAGAAAGTGGGAAATATGGCGAGAAGGCGACAAAATGAGACGGTGAAGGTGTAAGACAAGGAGTGAACGTAGAAAATAATCTTGGAAATTTGGTGTGACGCTGATTATCACTTTGTGAAAGGATGCATAGGAAAAAGAAAACGAACATAGATTTCTTCTGTTAACTATTATTAATCTATATTTCTGTTTCTATATTTTATATTAACTTCATAAAACAAACGTTCTCCTTTCCCTTCAGGAAGTGCATACCAGCACCCAACTTATACAGAACGCCAGCACAAGATTAGGAATTACATAGCACAAAGGAAATTCCTACCCAAATTTCTATCTTCCCTACAGGACCTGTCATCACACTCCTTGACCTGCCCTCTCACTCCTTGACCTGCCCTCCCACACGCTGACCTGACACTACTCCCATGCACGGTGAGAGGTGCAGACTTCCTTATTAATTCATGTTCTCCTTTCACTTCTGTATCTGCTGAAGAGGATCCCATAAGAGGGTCAAAATATACATATTAAATATCCTGAGTTTCTGTCATTATGTGGGTTATTATATATGTCGTGCCAATTAAGCCGAACCGGTAAATATGGCTTTTCGGCAAGGGTGTTCTTTGCCGAATTAGCAGAAGGAAAATTTGTTTTTGCCATAAATACGCAGAAATCAATCCGAGTATAACGATTATATATATATATATATATATATATATATATATATATATATATATATATATATAGGGAGGAACCACCTCTGGAACTGGACTGGGGACCCTCATCCTCAGAAAAGAAACTTCAGGGAAAACTCAAGGTTCTCCCTGGAGCCGTTTGAATATTGTCTTCTCCTACCAACCCCGTATATTCTATGATAACTTTATTTAAAGACAAAATACAACGGGGAATAGAACAACAAATAACATCTCAGAGCCTACATCTCGAATACTTCGTCCAGCTCCCCGGCAAACTCCTACTGTATGCGGATGACATTGCTCTGCTAGGGTCTTTTAAAGACCCACAAGATATAGCTAATATTTTAACACTGGAACTGGAGTCCTGCAGCAAATGGTTGGAGACAAACAAACTATCGTTACACCTCGGGAAAACGGAAGCCATACTCTTTGGCACGAAACAAACTGAGAAGGGTAAATAATTTTATTGTCCAGTGTAATGGGGGACCCATCACTTCAGTTTCCTCAGTAAAATATCTGGGAATCCCCTTTGACCCATGCATGTCAGGAGAATTGATAGGGAACAGTATAGTAAAGAAAGCGAATGCCAGACTGAAGTTCCTCTACAGACAAGCACAGTGTCTACCTACTGAGGCTAGGAGGACCCTTATACAATGTCATATGGACTACGCTTGCTCTTCATGGTACTCTACCTTGACAAAAAAAAAAAAAACTGAAAGACTGCAAATCACCCAGAACAAAATGGTAAAATTCATACTGGACCTGAATCCAAGAGAACATATAGGCCAGGATGAATTACAACAATGGGATATGCTGAATGTTGAAGACTGAGTAAAACTGAAGTTAAATCAAGTTTATTAAATTGCTCACAGTGTCCAGAATATCTTGCTGCCAATTTTGTCAAGGTTGGGAACCAAAGCAATCATAGTACTAGGGGGAGAGAGCACAACTTTGTAGTACCCACAGTCATTGGCCAGGCTTCAAACACCTTTCATTGTATAACAATAAATGAATGGAACAGACTGCCTGCACATGTCAAAGCCAGTCATAGCATGAACCAGTTCAAGAAGAGTGCCAAGAGGTGCTTAATGAATATAGCGACAGAAAGGGAGGAGAATGATTTTTTATTTTTTTAGCTAACACTCATGTAAATATAAATAACTCATTTTACCTTATTCCTAGTATATCCCCTTATAGTATAAGATATCTCCTTTATAGTATCATAATAAGGTATTAAAATAACCCCAATGGAATTAAGTCACTGACTTTTTTGGGGTTATCTTAGGTTCTCTACACATATGCTGCTATGTATGATAATCTGTATAACTGTATTTGAGTATACCTGAATAAACTTACTTTCTAAATGTATGCACGCCTAGATGTAACGTGGTGGTCGGTTGCTATGGCCGGTGTCACAGTCCTGGCGATGCAAGCCGCTGCGTGATATCCGGGTTGCAGCCCATGGCATGATAATGAGCTGGATATCGCAGGCGTGGGATGCCTCACTAGGTAGCAGAGTGCCCTAAATACTTCTCTGACGGCACTCTCATCACTCACAGCCATTCTCCACCACGCTCGTCAACACAGCCCTCCCATCACAACAATCCCTATCACCATCTCAACAATCCTCATCACGATCACATCTGTCCTCACCACCACTGTGACCACTATTACAATCCCTGTCACCACCACCACTCACTATTACGACTACTCTCACCACCTTCATAACCACTCACCATTGCGCTCTCTGCTTTCATATCGCCCTCCATTTCCTCAGCACCCAATCACTCAAATCACCTCCCTCTTCACCCCTGCTATCACATAAACACCTCATTAACTACCTGTCCAAAATCCCTTTTACTACCAATTTGACCAGCACCTACATCACCACTTACAACAGGCTCATCACCATTCTTGCCACTCCACCAACACTTGTGTCACAACCAACCCGACACAATTCCGTTACCAGCCTCGTCACCTCCCTGACACGAACCTCGCCAATATCTCGACACCAGCCTCACAGTGTCCCCGAAACGAGCATCTCCAGCCTTATGACCACCCTGACACTATCCTCGACACCAGCCTCGCCACCTCCCAGATACAAACCTTGCCAATACCCGTACACCAGCCTCACAGTCTCCCCGAAACGAGCATCACTTCCACCCCGACACCAGCCCTATGAGCACCCCGACACCACGAACACCCCGACACCAGCCTTACGAACACCCCGTAACCAGCCTTACGAACACCCCGACACCAGCATTATGACCACCCCAACAACGTGTCCTAGCATTTTATGACTTTGCATTATTACACTGTGTGCCGAAAAAGCAACTATTTTCTCATCAATATAGTATTGTAACAATCTTAAGGGACTTTGGTTGTTCCCATATCAACAACAATCCCTCACACACACGTCCTAGTTTCTTTATTACAAAGTAGGAGCGTACCAACTAAACTGATACATAAATATACATAAAGTAGGTTCTGTGTACACATTATATCCAGGTTCCTTTCATTTTTAACTTTTATTATGGAAAGGAAGATAAGCAGAGCGGAGTTTCATGGACAGGTGCACTTCGTATCATCCCCTCTCACTTTGTATATAAACATTGTCTCCATGCTCGCATTTGAGCACAAGTGATGCAAATGATATGAAAACACTGCATATATTAACTGTAATTTATATATGATAATTGAAGTGTACCTGCGCCTAATAAACTTACACAAACACATCTGAGAATCGTACGGTACACGTATGGACAACAGACATGATAGGTGGGATGGGGAAGCAGGGAGATAGCTAGGCCTTTCCCACAATGATCTGACCCACACTCAGGCTGCCAGAGTCCACTAGATGGACGAGTAAAAGTCCCATGGTGATCCAATTTTTTTCCCCTGAAGATGCACCGTCCTACACGAATTTCACGGTGTGCTCATCGAAATTTGCCGCAATTTTGCAATAGTGTAACATAGAAAACGTGTTGGAGGAATCTGTTATCAACGGTCAACTGTATATTTTTTTTTACACATCGGCCGATACCCACCGAGGTAGGGTGACCCTATATATATATATATATATATATATATATATATATATATATATATATATATATATATATATATATATATATATATATAAAAAATACTGCGATTAGCCAGAGATCGAACCCGTGTTATTTTAGCCTGCCTCGTGGGAAGCCAAAGTCCACGATGCTGTAACCAGTGAGCCATCAGTGCTACAAGCATCAGGTACCCAGTAACACTGGGCATGTTTCCTAATGTGAGGACACATATGTGGCTGTGGTGACCTCAAAACTAATTTCATTTTACTCCAGTTTGGAATACCAATCTTCACAAGCAGTACACATACTAACACGGGTTCGATCCCAGGCTAGTCGCAGTATTGTTAATCGCTTAACACCACTTGTTGGTGGATCCATTAAAAAATGTGTACTGTTAGTACACGTCTATCAATTTCTGGTTTTTATATATTTTTTCATTATGTTCTTGATTTTCTCGAGATGTGGGTCTTTATTATGGAGAAAACTGAGATTATGAGAAACTTTTTTTTCTTTACTGTTGTGCCTGAAACCTTTAATAACGGTGTACAATATTCTTCATTTGCTTTAAGCAAAATTTACATAAGGACGAGAATGTATTTGGTTTAAAATGAGTTGTAACCTGTCATAATAGTAGTATTGTTTATCTCAGTTTGTCTGTCATGTTCTGGATGCTAATGAATCCTACAGCTGCCTTTAGCCAGCTACAAAAAAATATATGTGCCGGTTTGTGGTTTTTGTTGCCATTTAAATTATCAGTGGTCAAGTACCATAATTTCGCTGTTAACTTCTAACTAAAACATCTTGAAGTTAATTCTGTTGCAAAATGTTCTCTCGTTTTGATCATATTTTTTCTACCATTTACTCGACAGGAATGTCGTTTTGCATGTTACTGACGAACCTAAAACGGATACACGTAAAAATATATCACAGCCTTTGGTGCAAAGATCTTCAGAGAGTCTCTGGAGGATCTCTGGCAGTTTCCAGGCCAGAAGGTTCTCGCTGCAGACACATCTGCAAGTCTGATGCTTCACTTACTGGGAGCACTTCTTCACGGCTTCCGGCCTACCCGCATTCTCTCTCTCTCTCTCTCTCTCTCTCTCTCTCTTTCACAG
The DNA here is from genome assembly GCF_038502225.1 of Cherax quadricarinatus. NCBI lineage: Eukaryota > Metazoa > Arthropoda > Malacostraca > Decapoda > Parastacidae > Cherax > Cherax quadricarinatus. Next base: position 24,065,783 of record NC_091334.1, on the reverse strand, counting down.
GGTTGCTAACTTTATTTACAAGCTAAGAGCTTTTACCTAAATCAGCTCTTTTGAAAGTCTTTTTATTGTAATGAGATATAAAATAGTGAGCAGTATGAAGCTGGATCCATCTGTGTGCCAGTGATTTCAATTGGTCAACTAAAACTGTAATTCTTTTTTCTCTCTATTTTATGGCAAACTTCATGGAACTTCTAGTATAGGCTTCTGACCGCCTTCTTAACTTACAAAAAAAAAATAATTGAACTCGGAGTCATTTCATTTTCATCACATTTTTAGAACCTGCCCCCCCCTTAACGCACCAACTTCGTAATAATCCCTATTTGAATGTTATCCACTCATTTCCGATCTAATGGATGTAGTAAACAGGAGCCATGATGAGTCACTGATTCATAATTACGTTGCTTTATAGAATTCAGATATTATATAGTACCGAAAAATGTGAGATATACGCTGTTAAAGCAACAGGGTGGATGGCCAGTGACAACTAACAATATTCATGTTCATCAAAACACACTTAAATATAACGTACTGCACTAATCTCAGTTCAATGAAAGTTGCGACTCACTGGTGAATTGTAGGAAGTCCAGAATCTGTGAGCAGATGTTTCTTAGCCAACCTGAGTAATAAACTAATAATACCCTTTCTCTGTTTCTCAGGCAGACGTGGGAAGGGGGTTATATGCGTTTGTGTGTCAGTAGTGACGCTCAAAATGTAGTGTATGCGTTGGGAGCTTACAGTAAAGGCAGTAGCTGAAAACCTTACAAATCACACCAAGGCTATGTGCAGTAAAGGAATAATAACAGTAGAAAAGAGACACACACAGATAATGAGTCCTAATTGAAATCTGACCACCCCCTTGATTTATCTAAGGGAGATATTAAGGATGCTCCAATTACGAATAATGATGTTTCCTGATCTACTAACTCGACTCCCCATCCATCCTCGGGAAAAAATACCCTCTACCTCTTATTCCTTTCCTTGTTATGAGAAACCATATGCCCTTGTGTTATCTAAGTTCACTAATTCAAGAAAAGACTAAATAGTCTTTTCCAGTCATTGCAACTGGAATCCTCTTTCTACTGCGAGTAAGTATTCATGACTCCTTCCTAACTTCCTCTGGCTCCTTCACCAGAATGTAAAGGAAGAAGACTCCTTATCAGTAACACAGGGGATCCACTGACCACGAGTTCACTGTTAACTTTACACCTAAACATAAGTTTTATGCTTCAAAAGATGTGATTAACACTAGGCAACGCTACCACAGTTTTTATCAATTTCCTTGTCTCTAATTGACAATAAAGTCTTCCGATCGTTAACTTCAAAACCCCTGATCCAGTTTCAAACAAGCAACTCGGTAGTGGAAGCCTATCCTACTACATCTTGAAATCTCTGCCTCGCTTTCATTCCCAAATTACATTTTTGTCCTCTGTTCTTTTCCTTTCACCTCCTGCACATTACTGAATATTATGTAATTCTCATCTATCTCGACTTATATGCACATCTTTATCTCTTGTATTAAATTGCTGTAAAAGGCAGTTGATCACAATTTTTGTGGTATATATCAACAATGTGTTTAAAAGAAATTAGCATATTAACATTCTTATATGATTGCTAATATTGCAATATCCCCGTTTAAAATATTTATGAACTAGACAAAGAAAGACTTGAATTCCATTCACGTTATCAGTGGTGCTGAAAATATCCTGGAAGGTTCCTTACAGCCCTCTTGGCCAAATGTGGGTGCTAAACTAGGGATAGATTGCCTCGCTCAAGGCACTGCAATTTCCAGAACATATCTCGCTATTATCTTCCTCTCCCTCGTCTTACTTCTTCTATCCTCACTCTTTCTTTCCCCCTTCTCCGCTTATTTTAAAATCTCTTCCACTTTAGTCTTCTTTTAATGTCATCTCCTCAACTTCATTTTTTTATTCCTTCCTCCGTCTCAATGTTCCCCTTTATCCCCTTCTCTTATTTTTTTATGGATAAAGCTTCTCTGTCTTTTGTTTTAGTTTTGTTCTGAAAGAGTTGCTCCGTTGTCCAAGTTTATCACATTTTCAAGTAATTTCTTCACCTTTCATCATTTATACGAAGAATAATAAACTGCACTTGACTGAATATTTTTGGAAAACCTTTAATCCAAAAATAAGTTTCTGGCTCTAAATATGTTCACGACCTGTATTTCGCCGACCTATTTATGCTAAACATTCTCAAACATTTTGTTTTTTTTATACATATCCTCTTCAGAGTCGGTCTTAGGAGGTGCGGGGCCCAACTGGGAGCAACCGGTCCAATGGGCTTAAGTCCGGCCCTGATCCTTTTTTTTCTCAAACTACTTATACTTGACGAGTACATAAGAACTCTTTATTTACGGATGTGAGTGATGCATCTTTCCAGCAAATACTGAGAACACATTCATCATCTCACTTTCATCTCATTTTTCATAGATTCTCCTCATTTATCTCTGAATTATATAGAAATATACGGGTCTCCACCAGATACTTAGACCTAATCAGACTGTCTATTACCACGCTAACTGGTCAATTAGCAAGAACTCATTTAAATTTAAGTCCTTTCTAAAATTTTCTCTTATATGTTAAAAGATATATCTTAGAAAACTTACCTAACCTTATTATAACAAGCGCAGTTTAATTTAACCTAATCCAACTAAATATATTTAAGATAAGTGTACAATAATTTAATGATAAACAAACACAATAAAATATATTTTATTCGTTAGACTCAGAATGGTTCTTGCAAAATTATTGCATACACAAATTTTCGCTTGCCTTATTTGGCAAGAAGAGCATTGCTATTTAAACCAAAATCGTAAGTTTTACCTATTCGGCATGAGATTATATATATATATATATATATATATATATATATATATATATATATATATATATATATATATATATATATATATATATATATATATATGTCGTGCCGAATAGGCCGAACTTGCGATCTTGGCTTAAATAGCAACGCTCACCTTGCCATATAGGACAAGCGAAAATTTGTTTATGCAATAATTTCGCCAAAATCATTCTGAACCTAATGAAAAAAATATATTTCGCTGTGTTTGTTTAGTATTAAATTACTGTAAACAAATCTAAAATATATTTAGTTGGGTTAGGCTAAAATAAATTGCGCTTGTAATAATAAGGTTAGATAAGTTTTCTAAGTTCCTTTTGGTGCAAAATTAAAAATTTTTACATCAACATTAATGAAAAAAATATATCTTGAAATGTATAAGAGAATTTTAGAAAGGACTTAATTTTAAATGAGTTCTTGGTAATTATCCAGTTTTACATATTCGGCACGATATATATATATATATATATATATATATATATATATATATATATATATATATATATATATATATATATATATATATATATATATATATATATTATATATATATATATATATATATATATTATATATATATATATATATATATATATTATATATATATATATATATATATATATTATATATATATATATATATATATATATATGCAAAACCACTCTGAAAGAATAGAGAGATTCCAAGCGCTTTCGTGACTACTTACATTATCAAGGAACATAGTTCCTTGATAATGTGAGTAGTCACGAAAGCGCTTGGAATTTCTCTATTCTTTCAGAGTGGTTGTTTTGCATATTCTGAAATCACCTCTTTACTGTGATCTTATTGCATATATATATATATATATATATATATATATATATATATATATATATATATATATATATATATATATATATATATATATATTTCAACGAACTGGCTGTATCCCACCGAGGCAGGGGAACCTAAAAAACAAAAACGTTACTAGCCCCTTGCTCTCGATTTTAGTCGCCCCTTACGACAAGCATGGCTTACGGAGGAAGAACTTTTTCCACTTCCCTATGAAGATATGGGGAAATTAAAAAGAAAAAGAACCATTAAAAAATAGAAGAAACCCCAGATGGGTGTGTAAATATATATGCATTTGTAGTGTGACCTAAGTGTAAGTAGAGGTAGCAAGATATACCTGTTATCCTGCGTGTTTATGAGACAGGAAAAAGACACCGGCAATTCTACCATCGTGTAAAACAGTTACAAGTTTCTGTTTCACATCCACTTGGAAGGACGGTAGTACGTCCCTGAGTGGTTGCTGTCTACCATCCTACTACCTAGGATATATATGGTGACAGAAACTGAGAAGGTTCACTGGTCTTTACATTTCGATTCCCTTCTGGGAACCTCTTCAGCAGATACAAAAGTGAAAAATCTTGCCTCTGAAATGTGTCAAGGATGAAGGTTAAAGGAAAGAATTCCCAATTTTAAGAATAGTATTGAATTCAATATCGTATCTGATAGTTAAAGCAGTAACGCGAGATTTCCAAAATTCATAAAATGATACTATTGGTTTGGATTTTGAAGAATAATAGTCACCATTCCGATATTGAGCGCGGTCTGAGTTTGAGGATAAATGTTTACAAGGTTTATCTGGAAATCAGTTGAATCTGAATGTGCCTGATTTCCAATGGCCCCTAAAGAGAGATGAAATTCGAATCAGACGTGAGAAAAATGGAGTGAAAAATGCTATGAAAGATTTATAACGGGTGTAAATAAGATTAAAATACCTGTATAATACATTTATTTAAAATACTGTTTATCTTTGTATGTTGTAGAGTTTGATCAAGAGCTGAACTGAAAAAGATATACGCATAGGCAAATGAGATATACGCATAGGCAAATGAGTAGAGCTAGAGTACAGAGGTAAAAACTAATGACTTCAACACAGTCAAGATATTTGAAGGAATCTACGTGGCGTCATGTACAGGAAAACAGCTAAAAACGCTCCAAATAAGTCACCACTGCTAATGCTAATCAGACTTTTCTGCTCAGCTGTTGAATTTCGACGCCACCACTCCAACGGCTGTTAGAAGGAAATTGATAACCCAGATATTTGCTTCATTCTAACCTTGGGCACCTTCACTTGGTTCCAGAGAAGTTCTCGGAGGTTAGTATTCTTAGCCTAAACCTAACGACATTAGAAGTTAGAAAGGCTAGAGGTGGCATAATTACAATGTACAGAATTCTGAAAGGAATTGACAAGATGGACAGGGGAGACTGTTTGAGAGGTGGGCCTCAAGTATACGTGGGTACACGTGGGTACTCATGGAAGTTAAAAACACAGATGAGTCACAGGATGTGAGGAAGCACTTCTTTAGTACTAGAGTGGTCAGGAAGTGATATGACTTACCACAGTAGAAGAGGCGGGATCCATGCATAGTTTTTTACAAGGTATGATATGGCTCACCAAACCAGGAGAAAGTGAACTAGGTAGCAGTCAGCGCAGAAGTGTGACTAGCTGAGACATGACCACTACAACCACAGTTCAGTACACACACACACACACTAACACTTTCAAAACCACCAGTTACTGTCGTACTACCACTCACACCTTAAGCACTACCAGCTACTGTCGTATTATCACTTTTACCTACAGCATCAACATACCTTCGGCATCATCTACTGTGGAACCGTCACTAACACCTTTGGTACCATGAGCTGCAATAGTACTATCGCCCACACCTCTAGCATTATGAGCTACTGTAGTAGTATCACCCACATCTCTGGCACCACCTCATACTATGGGGCTATCACTCACACTTTGAACACCATCATTTACTGTAGCTGAATCGCCCATACCTTGGGCACCACCAGCTATCGTGGCAGAGAATTATCAACACCTTTGACACTATCGTCAACCGAGAGATCATGCTTCGCATATAGTCCCACCACCACCATCAATATACCCAGCTATCAGCCTCTAGACCATGTTAAGGGAGGAACGTCTCCTCAATGAGCCGCAGTAATGGGAACGTTTAGATTGACAAAGCAACTAATTACAGGCTAATTGGGATCTCCTTCCCAGGATGAGGCTCAGAGGGTTGTAATGAATTATCGACCAGCGCAAGTCTGGGAACTAAGTAGCTGTCGCAGCCAAGATTATCCTTTGTGTAAGAAAGGATGAGTTATATTCCAGGAGATGCGATAGACATGATTAATCGATCAAGAAGGAATGTAATAGATCACATTGATAACTTCAAAAGAAGCTTTGCATTCCTGAAACGTGCATTATGATAAAGTTAATATCATGACATATATATATATATATATATATATATATATATATATATATATATATATATATATATATATATATATATATATATATATATATATATATATATATATATATATATATATATATATATATATATATATACTGTATATATATATATATATATATATATATATATATATATATATATATGAATGCACCGCGCAAAAACAAACGGATATATACAGGGAAGGCTGGCAAGGTTCTCCAAGTGACGCTGTAGACCACTCGGCCACAGATGCCTGAAAGGCCAGGTAGCCTTGTTTACAAGCCATGTTTCTTCCCACCCCGGGTACATCAGTCACCCTCAAGGTCATTCTCCTCCTGTATGTTCTGACCTCACAAACGATTTATATATCAATGCACCACACAGAAACAAACGGGTATATACAGAGAAAGATCGCAGTTGTCAGCATAGTTGCTGATCCCTGTATTCCCTGTATTATATAGCATAGCATATTAGTATCCTCCATGTGCTTTAGACACGAGATCCCTCGTAGGCCTTTGGCTTGGAGTGACGTCATAGGGATACACATGGGCAGTGATCCCTCTGTCCCGGACTCACTCGGCGGCAGACCTACAAAACGTGAACAGGCTTGGCACCGGGCTCCATCTCTCATCTCAGTCTGACAATATATTTACCATCCTACAAGTGTGTCTACTTTCAACCTACGATATCTCCATTCAAGAACCCTTACGATAAATGGTGACAGCGGTGAGCCTGTAATTCTGACGATTACAGCGATTTCTGGAGATAAAATTTCGACCAGCAAGACGGCCATTTCGTGTGACCAGTAGGCCTAACGACTACCGAGGTTCACCCCATCCAGCTACCTCAAGCCAGCTACTCTACCAGCTTCTACATTATTCACTGGTCAGTCTCTTTGTATTAGTGTTAACTGCTTTTTGCATTACTCCCGAGGGGTTGACCCGAGTTTGCAAAATAAGCCAGCTTCCAGTCTGTGGTGGGGGAGTCAGAACACCCGAGCCCAGTCCAGCCTAGCCTACTCCATCCAATTATTTTGCCTGCCAAGCCAGCTTCCACCCCTGCTGTGCTCATCGTGTGAAGTTATCAAGCTATTCTGTGTGAAGGGTTAAGATAAGCCAGCTAGCAACTAACCCAGGTGTCTTACCCCAGTACTCAGGCAAGCCACGTGACTAGTCTTCATCGCTTGTGATTCAAGTTCCAAGCATTCTGAGTGCTCCTTGTCATCCTTGTGGTGTTGTAGTATTTCGTGGGTTTCTTCTAAGCCAGCCGGCTTAGAATTATCTTCGCGGCAGTGTGGGTTTTCTCAGTGAGGCTTACGACGTTCAACCCATAAGCCCAACCACTCACGATCACGTGTGTCGCACTTTTGCCGGTCTCAGACGCCTCGCTCAGCCATTACCCACATACCCAACTACAGTCGGCCATTACAACTCATCTACCTCATCAGTGTTTTGGTGCACTGCTAAGGGTTGTAGCACCATATTTTAAGGACCACATAGGGGGTCAAGAGCTAGAGTGTGTCGCGCCATCTTTAAAAGCCTCCTATGTGTTGTCTCTCGCCGATTTAAGCGCAATTCTACGATCATCTGTGCAGAGGACAGCAGCAAGACGATAAAAACAATCCATCAATCTCATTTTTTTCAAGTGTTACAGCTATAATATTTTTTTTTTAGAGACATTTGCGAGTGTTGAGACATTTCTTTTGTGTTCCCAGTGAATTTTTCTCTTAGTGACATTCAGTGACTCTTGATCAGACTCAGTGTTTATCATGTACTGATTCTATTAATTTCTTTTAATCTCCTTAATTCAGTGTTAATTTTCGTGTATTATTTTATATCTGTTGTGTTGTGTTTCTTTTTATACACACTTGAAGTAAGTACTTAGTGTTTCCTTTGTTGTGTGTGCAACATATGAGCAGTATAGAACTTGTGTTTAAACTTCAGAATTCCAGTGAATTAACTCAGTAAATTTTTCACCTCATATTCTGCATCACAAATCAGTGTTGTCTGTTATTTTTTTTTCTTCCTAGCAATTGTGTATTTTTGTTTGTTCCCTGTGTGTTGAACATTCTTGTGTTCATATTCCTTTATTCAGCCAGTGTTTAATTTGTCTTATTTCCACAGACAATAGTGCCATTTTTAAAGCTCCAGCAAGAAATCTGTTTACAAAATTTTTAAAAAAAAAAACATCAAGTTTCATTGCAAGAAAATTCTAGTACTGAGTTTATGTTGATGTTTTGTGCTCTGCATCACTGTAAGTGTTGTATTTCTTTTTGTTGTGTGTTTTAGCACCTATTATTTTTCATATTTTATTGAACAAATTCACTCTTAGTGCAATTTTTAAGTTCTCCTTTTAAAGTAAATTGTTCTTTCGCTTGTTGTTTAAGTGCAGTTAAGAGTTAAAGTGTTCATTCCTTGATATATTTCTTTTCTTGTGTGTTATAATTTTTATTATTGCACATACTCATTTTGCAATAATTCTTGTGCAAATATTGTGTTGCTATTAAAGTTTTTCTTGCAGAAAATTTTATGCAGTGTTGTGCAATACAGTTTATTACAGTGCAGTTTCTTATGCTCTGTTCTGTGCATAGTATTTTATTCTGTCTGTCATTTTAATTTTTAATTTCAGTGAATTGTGTGTTTGTTTTAATTTTTGCACAAGTTTATTGAGTCCATTTTATCATTTTATTGTGTATTTCCTTGTTGCATTGAAAGTAAAGACAACTCACTGTGCCATTTATTCAATTTAAAGTAAAAATTGGGCATATTAGATTTGAGCAAAGTAAAAGTTCTCTTGATTTTCAGTGTTTGTTAAGTTGAATATTTTTTTTTTTTTCTTGTGTGAGTTCTTTGCTTACTGTGTAACTTGTCAATTTTTAATTACTTATGCAGAATAGTTAAGCATTTTCTTCCATTTAAGTTCACTGTGTTGTGTGTTCCTCAGTTATCATTTTCTTTGTTCTCTAAATTCTAGTTTTTACATTTTGGCAAACATGTCTCAAGTTTTCTCTAGCGATGCCTCAGCACTTGCTGCTAGTACAACCATTAATGTGTCAGCCCAAAATTCGAGTAACTCCGTATCAAACGATAGACATACTCAGACTTCTGGCATGCGTAACTTCACTCGTGATCCGTATGATGCTATGCCATTATTCAATGGTGACCCAGACAACCTTGAAGGTTGGTTTACTGCAGTTAGAGCCAGAGCTGACGCTTCAGTTGATGGTCCCCCATCTGAGAGTCTTTTAATAAGTATCGGAAAGGAGAGTCTAGCCCGTTCTTCAGCTGCCTCAAATGTATTTAAATTAATTCGAATGAAGGACTTCCAAGATCTGACCAGGTGGCAAGATTATGAACAGTTAATTCGCAATTATCTTGAACCAGTGCGAGAAACCGATCCGTTCGTTGTTCTCAAAGAATTAGTTTGCACAGCCCCGAGACCAGAAGAGTCATTAGAGGAGTTTGCTCTCCGTCTCAATAACCTAATGTCCTCATTTGTTAAAGCAGGCCGAAATTCAAGATATCTTAACGATAGTGATAAACCAGCCCTTGATGGGTTTGCCAGATTAGCTGCCTTTGGAGTCGTTAAACAACTAATGCCACCGACATCTAAGTATGTGTACAATTCAAGTCCGCTAGATGCTAATATGGGACCGCTTAAAGCTCTAATCCATGTACGAAATTTGTGTCCCGAGGGATCCTTCCCTTATCGTAGGTCTATGCCAAACACCTTGTCCAATCCTGTACCTCCTTTAGTTTGTGCTACTACCAAACCTCCCAACCGCAATCACTCACGCTCATCATCCAAAGCAAGTGTTAAGAGCTATCATTCCCGTAACACCCATAGTACGTACAGTAACCACAGTCAAATAATTTGCTACAATTGTGGTTTCCGTGGCCATATCGCTAGTAATTGTTATGCCAGTTACCCTAAGAAGCGTCGTACTGATGATGAGTACCAGTCAGATCTTCCCTACTGTACTCATCATAGAATTCATGGACATGATACATCTGAGTGCAATGCGCTCTACAATATGCGGTACTCTAGATCTTTCCATGGCCGTTCCAACCGCAGAGCCAGGAGAGGAAACAGACGTCGTGGTTCACAGTCTAATCAGAACCAGGCTCATTCTTCCAATTCGGGGGAATTAGAGCGCCCCAGTCAAACCGCCCAATGGTGACGGTAAGTGATAATGAGTATGCCATCCCCGTTCACAATTCCTTTGAAGCCTTAAGCAGTCTCGAGAATGACAATCCTGCTGATGATGTGGCTTCACACGTCTCTGACGTAGAGGAATTTGGGGATGAAGTAGAAGATGCTTTCTCCGATGATAACTCAACTTCCTGTTTGCATATGAGTTCTAATGCAACGATTGGTCCATTAGTACAAGCTTCTGTCCATAATGCGCCCGTTCATGTGTTCATGGACTCTGGTGCGCAAGTTAATATCATTAGGTCTAGCTTGTTTAAAGAGAAGCGGTTACGACGTATCCTCCTCGTTGAACCAACTACTGTAACCTTCCTTGGTGGAGTAGCTGGTTCTCTTCTGCGAGTCCGAGGTCAGACTTCACTCACCTTTACTATCCAAGGCAGAGACTTTACTGCTGTTTTTCTTGTTGTCGACCAGATTGCTTTCCCTGGTGACCTTCTTCTGGGATTTGCTTCCATGCGAGACTTACGCATTGTGCTCGACCCGTACCGATGGCATGCCCAAATAGATGACTTAATCGTTCCATTCTGGGGTTACCAGCTTGGATCAGAAATCTGTCATACTGCTGCAGAGTATGATGTACGCATTAAGTCCTTACAAGCCAATGCAATTTCCAGTAGCGTACCCAAGCGGTCAGGCACTGGTAATTCTGTCACTCCCATTAGTGTTCCACCTATACCTTCAGACTTGCAGGATAGTGTTCCGTTGCCTCAAGTGTCCGAGGACACTCAGACTGCCTTGAGTGCACAGCCTATCCCTGCAATGACTGCTAGTTCGAGTAGTAGTTTCTCCACAGGGGATGCCTTGTCAGAAAACGATTACTTGGAACTAGTAATGCCATCTCTTGTTGATGTCACATGCCGTTTGCAGAAAGACGTCTCTGTTGCGGCTAGTGCTCTCACTAGAGTGTCTGTTGTTGTTCCTAATGTTCCAGATGGTGATACCGTCCTAGTTGACAGTGATTCCTGCAAGGTCAAAGGTTTATTTGTTGAACCTTCCTTACACATTGTAAGAGACAGTAAGATCCATTTACTCCTTGCTAACACTTTGGGTCACAGTGTTCGTCTCAGAGCAAATACCAACCTCGTTGACCTAGTTCACTATCCTTACCCTGTTCAAGTACAGGATGACGTGTCACCTGACCAGTGGGTCGGTGCTATTTCTACCGGGGAGACCTCATCCACTTCTCCGGATCAATCTGTTTCACCAGTTGAGGAGAAAGACTTAGCTCCTACTGACTTCCCAGACGAAGTCAAGCGTTTGTTGACTCTGTTGAACAAACGTCGTAAAGCTATTGCCTTACCAGGTGAGAAGATGGGTATAACGAACTTATTGTCCCATCGTATTCCACTTGAACCTGGTACTAGACCTATTTACATACCTGCGTACAGAATGCCTCATTCACAAGTTGCTGTCGCAGAGGAACTGATCAATCAAATGCTCAATGATGGAGTTATTGCACATAGCAATTCACCCTGGAATGCGCCCTTGATCCTAGTGCCTAAGAAGGATGGCACTTGGCGCCCGGTGATTGACTTTAGGAAGTTAAACGCGAAAACCATTCCAGATCGTTTCCCACTTCCTGTACTAGGTGACCTTTTACGCAATATCGGAGATAACAAAGTCTTCTCGACCCTAGACTTGTTACAAGGGTTTTGGCAAGTCCCTCTTCACGAGGACAGCCAAGAGTTAACAGCTTTCTCCACTCCCACAGGTCATTATCATTTCCTCCGTATGGCGTTTGGATTACGATCGTCTCCTATCACGTTCTCTAGACTCATGACCAATATCTTTAGAGGTCTGATAGGTAAAGCACTTATGGTGTACTTAGACGACGTAATCGTCATGTCCGAAGACGTGGACACACATCTGAAAAGACTTGATACAGTACTTGGAAAGCTTGAAGAAGCAAATTTAAAGATCAAACTGTCTAAATGCCAATTTTTCAGATCAGAAATTAAGTTTCTTGGTCACGTAGTCACTCCTAGAGGGGTTACGACTGACCAAAGTAAAGTAACAGCAGTACTAAATTTTCCAACTCCCAAAACCGCTGATGCCGTAAGATCCTTTGTGGGCTTAGCAGGTTTTTATAGATCTTTCATTGCTAATTTTTCTTCCATAGCTGCTCCTCTAACTGAGTTGCTTAAGAAAGATGCTCCTTTTAGTTGGACCTTCCGTCAAGAAAAAGCATTCCAAACTCTAAAAGAAAAGCTAACATCTGCTCCCATTTTGAAATTCCCAGATTTTTCTAAGCCCTTCTATCTGACAACTGATGCTAGTTCCATTGGCATAGGTGCCGTACTAGCTCAGAAGACTGATAGCAAGTACAACGCAGTTGCATTTGCTAGCCGAGTCCTTACGAAGGCTGAACGTAATTATACAGTAACGGAGCAAGAAGCTTTAGCAATAGTGTGGTCTTTAAAGCACTTCCGAGACATCATTTACCAGTACCCTGTTCATGTTTTGACAGATCATGCGCCACTGATACCTTTATTCCAGAACAAACAGCCTACTGGAAGGTTAGCCAGATGGTCCTTGACTATCCAAGAGTTTAATCCCACTTTTGAACATTTACCTGGCAAGTCAAATGTAGTCGCAGATGCTTTATCGCGACACGTTAGTGTAGTTACTGCAGATCCTCCATTTACTGTCGAGGATGTCAAAACTGCACAAAGAATAGATCCCATGTGGTCTGGTGTGATTCGATTCCTTCTCCAGGAAGATCTCATTCTTGCTGTAAAGCCACCAGCACCCATTAGTGACTTTGTAATGAGTCAGGAATTACTGTATCGAACAGCCGAGTTGGGTACTCCAAGCAGAAGAGTTTACCAGTTAGTAATTCCACAGTCACTAGTGAACGTAGCTCTACAGCTAGTTCATGATGCACCAGGTGTTGCACACCCTGGTATGGATCGTTCTGTGAAACAAGCCAGAATGAAATACTTTTGGCCACGTATGGCAACTGACATTTCCGAGTATGTTAAGAAATGTAGTGTCTGTATGCAGCATAAAGGAAATGTCAATGGTCCTAACCCAATCCAAGTGTACCCAACCACTAGCGAACCGTGGGAAAGAGTTGCCCTTGATTTGTTAACTAATTTTAAATGTTCCCTCCAAGGCAACAAACATCTGTGTGTTATGGTAGACCATTTCACCAGATATTGTGAGCTAGTTCCTATTGCAGATAAGACTGCAGAGACAGTAGCTAAAGCGTTTAAAGAACGCATTATCTGCAGGCATACCACCCCAAAGTCCTTAGTAACAGATAATGGAGGTGAATTCTGTAATGAGATTCTTGAAAATTTGTGTACTTTATACAAGATCTCTAAATCCACCATTGTTCCTCATCATCCTGCCAGCAATGGGTTAGCCGAAAGAACAAATAAGAAAGTACTTGATGTTCTGAGAGCCACTATCAACCCCAATAGTGAAACTTGGGATGAAGTTATACCAGATGTCCAGTGTGCCATAAATTCTGCTTACAATGCTTCCATAGGTGATACTCCACATTATGCATTGTATGGTGTAGACAAGCGTTTACCCTATGAGTTGTTATATTCTACTCCGAAACCTAATTACAACCCTGATGATTTCGTAGCAACTCGTACCAGCTTAGCTCAAAGTGTTTTTAGAAGAATCCGTGAAACACTTCATAAATCAACAGCAGAATTTACAAGAGTCGCAAACACTCGAGCAAAGCCATCTAAAATCAAAGTAGGTTCGAGAGTTATGCTGATTAACTTTAACAAAACGTCTGCAATGCCAAAGCTTGATCAAAAGTTTGTCGGACCTTATCGAGTAGTTGAACATATCACTGGAAATAAGTATAAGGTTAGAGAAATTAGTACTGGCAAATACAAAGAATCGCATTTAGATCATATGAAATTAGTATGCGATGTTGAGGATATTGATACCCAGACTAATGAGACAGACTCTGACAATCCTCCTGATCCTGTACTCTCTACCTCAGATACTCAGTCAGATACTCAACCTGAATGTCGTTACTCCTTGCGTACTCGACAAGTAATGAGAAACCCGCAAGTATCTTTTGTAGATATTCCTTCAGATCTCTCTCAGTCAAGGCATGTGTTAGCCATTGCAGAGGAATTCGACCCTCCCAGAGATGATAACCATTCTGCATACGTAAACCTTACCCTCGCAGAATTGGGTTTAAATGTACATAGTCTGTATAATTAGATGTCCGAGATGAATGAATTTGTCAATTGTGTGTTTTATTATTTGCTGATCAGTTTGTCAGAAATTTTCGTGTTCACGTTCCCTCCGTATTCTGAGAATTAACAGTCTAGATTTGTGTGCACCGAATCTGCCTTTCTGTTAAACACTTCTTTGTATATAATTATTCTTCCTCAGAATCCGTAGAGTGCATGAATACAGATCGATCGATCAATTCCATCCATATTGTATAATGAATTGTTCTTATAGTTTGTAATGCATTATGTTAACACCCTCTATGTAATGTCCATTATGATACCATCCATTAGTTCTAAGATATATATGAATTTGTTATTGTATAGAATCAGCCCAGATCCGCCTGCCTGTTCAGCCTATAGTATAGTAGTGTATGTCGGGACGACATACGTAACATGACCGAGCTGTCAGCATAGTTGCTGATCCCTGTATTCCCTGTATTATATAGCATAGCATATTAGTATCCTCCATGTGCTTTAGACACGAGATCCCTCGTAGGCCTTTGGCTTGGAGTGACGTCATAGGGATACACATGGGCAGTGATCCCTCTGTCCCGGACTCACTCGGCGGCAGACCTACAAAACGTGAACAGGCTTGGCACCGGGCTCCATCTCTCATCTCAGTCTGACAATATATTTACCATCCTACAAGTGTGTCTACTTTCAACCTACGATATCTCCATTCAAGAACCCTTACGATACAGTCAGAAGGATATAATACCACGCCAGGAGTGGCTGGCAAGACGTGGTTTCAAATCCTGCTGACTGCCATCTTTCTCTTATATACCCATTTGTTTCCGCATGATGCATTGATATAAAAATCGCTTGTGAAGTCAGATCGTACAGGATGAGAATGAAATACCTTGAAAAGATTATGGAACTGCCTTCGAACGAGCAGGCAGGTCTATGGTTGAGCGAATAGAATGGTACTGATTTCAATGTGAATATAAATTCAAGGTTATATAAATTAATTTATGGAAATAAATGGTATAAAATACCGATACAATGGAAATATAAAGACATATGCAATATAATGTGATCCTTTATTGACAACATTTCGCCCAAGCAGTGGGCTTTATCAAGTCACAAACGCGTATATTTCACTCAGGTAGATCTGTTTGTGACTTGATAAAGCCCACTGCGTGGGCGAAACGTTGTCAATAAAGGGTCACATTATACTGCATATGTGTTTATATTTTAAATTAATTTATGATGAGTAGAATTTGTGAGGAATTTCATTTATACCTGACATTTCAATCATAAAATTTTACTTGACATGTGACCTGACCATATCTTCACTACACTCAGGTTCAGCATGCATGAGGTCATATTTCTGAAGTGTAATGAGCTCAAAAACAAACTAAAACGGAAGTTAGACACTCTAATTGAAAACAGTGACTGAATTAAATAAGCTAATAACAACTTTTGTAATTAACTTGTCAGGTGAAATATTAGAAGAGAATAAAGCCGCTACTCTTGGTTTCGGTCTAAGTTTTGCGACATAAAAAAAGTCATTAATATGGAAATTGGAAAAGCTTTTTGTAACTTAGAAAAATCTACTGATTTATCCAGTCATGAAATCAATATGAGTAAAAGAATAGTTTATAGTTCCATGATAAAACAAAATATTCCCAGTTGCCCTCAGATGTTTGTTAAGTCATATGAAAATCTTAATAATAACTTTGATAAAACAATAAAACTATTTCTGAAATGTAAAGATGAACAAATTAAAAAATCACGACCCTGAACCCATCTTTACAGAGAATAAACTCGATTTGATTTGATTTGATCTTTACTATATCTGTATGGATTAATCAAAAACACATAAGACATGTAATTCAGCCAAACCCATAATTAGCTCCATTGGCTCAGTCGTCTAAAAATTATCCAAAGGGTTAGTAGATATATTGAGCCCAATTGTTGGCAAAGTCGATAACTTTAATGATAATGTTTCAGCGGCCTGGTTAAGATTATATAGTACATGTCGTGTGACACTATATGTGTAGGGTAGTGTTATATATTTTAAGTACACGCTGTTGGTTTCCCTTTGCTATTTTAATGTTTCAAGTCACATGTAAGAGTATATGTAAGGTAATATAAAAATGTATATTGATTTTGTGTAAATACACAATTTTAGATGACTTTGTTGGAGCAGGTATGCATATGAGTTCAAGTAGCGGTGTATATTATGTATTACTACCGCTCTAGGGTATATAGTGTATGAAGAAGTCTTGGGTGGATTGCACCCGTGTTGAGATATAGAGTATATTATCCTTGTATGCTAGGCAAAGTTTTCATAATTGTTACTTAGAGCAAGTAGTATCCTGCGCTCTTATAGTATGTCAATGTTTTGTTGGTATTTGATGAGGGGGGGGGGGTACCTTTTTACTTCCAGAGCACATATGTACGACTTTATAAATGTACCTTAGGTGGGGGGTGGATGTATAGGTTTTAATGGCATGTGGTGAGGTTTTTACCTTTAAGAATTGGTTTGTATATAAAACTTGGCATAAGATGTTTAAGTGTGCTGAAGTAGATTCTCTGGATATGTTGTTGGTACACCTGTGTGAAGTTTCTTTTTCTTTTTTGATTGTGTATACGTATGTTGTACTTTAATTTTGTTGTTACATGTTGATTGGTTTAGTGACATGTTTGCTTACACGTATAATGTATACTGTATTTTAAATAAAATAAAAAAAACATAAATCTTAAGAATAATATTGATTTAGTTGGTAAGTTAAGTACCATAACTGTCAAAAATAATTACAAGATGGTTAGTACTGATGTCACTTCATTGTTTACCAAAGTTCCAGTTGATGGCTAAGTTTCCTGTCTGAAAACCACTGTAATTAAGATTTACCATTGCCTTGAGCTTATTAAACTTTGTATTGTTAAGCAGAAGCTTCTGTTTAATAACAAGTTTTACACTCAGAAGTTTGGTATGATAATTAGAAATCCTTTAATACAAGTCCTTAGTAATTTGTTCATAGAATTTTTTTTAAAGAAGACTTCTTAACAACTTTTTTATGTTATGATTTTATTAATTAAAAAATAAACACTGTAAGCAAAAACTGACATACTGTATTAAGAAGAGATTAAAGATATTTGAAAATTTTATACGACAGGATCAAAACACAGATTTTAGATAAACTACTTGGAGCAATCATCGCGTCTTCTCTTCCGAACATTTGCATTTTTTGGGGGGAGTCCTTTTAATGCTCTGATTCCCGTGGATCGATTTCCAATTAAAATGATAAGTGGGGTAGCTTGTCGGCAAAGGCAGGACATGCTTTGATCTTTGATAACCTGCGGAGTTTACCCAGCAGCTCACCAACATTATATTTCTAGAATGTCCTCACTCGCGTGTGAGCCTAATTACTTTGAAACAGCTAAAATGATCACGTACTTTGACATTTATATTCTAATATATATATATATATATATATATATATATATATATATATATATATATATATATATATATATATATATATATATATATATATATATATATATATATATATAATATATATATATATATATATATATATATATATATATATATATATATATATATATATATATATATATATATATATATATATATTATTACTTCTTATTTTAAGTATTTATATTAATATTATTTGAATATTAATAATGCCAACAATAATAATAATAATAACAGGGATTAAAGTATACCCTCAGTAAATGTACAATGAGAGAAATACACTTCCCGATTTATACATCCTGTGAACTAGTGGATGGTTGGTTGGGTAATATGGTGTGAAGTTTATCGACAGCAGTATAGTCATTAAATATTTACGCTAGCCTTTTCACCACTAGAGAAGAATACGTTAATCAATAAAACAAAGATTAAGGTAAATTCTCAGCATATATACGCTGAGTTGCCTGACTGGTAAAAAGAGTTTAAATCCTAAAGACTGCACGATGGTCAACAAGATTTCACCTTATACCCAATAGGTAGCCTGGTTTTCCTGCTATTCTACATCATACATTTTTTTTTCTTGTCATACAACATCAAATAGGATGGTTAACTTATAGTCATATTCCACAATACAGAATGGCTTTTCTGCCATTCTCCACAATACATGATAGGTTTCACTGTGTAGGTTACAGCAAGTCTATGTTGAGAGTGTGTTGAGAGTTACGATTTTATAAGGGTTACAGTATACTGAGGGTTATATGTTGATTGTTATAATGTGTTGAGGGTTACAGTGTGTTGACAGATACAGTGTGTTGAATTACAGTGTGTTGACATTTATAGTGTCAAGGGTTACAATGATACAATGGTTACAGTGTTCTAAGAGTGGGTTAAAGCGTGCAGGGGAGGAGAGTTAATTTGGTTTATGCATAAATTAATAGAAAAGATTAGAAACTAAACATCATATGGACATTTATCCTCCCAGCGACTGCACTCTAGACTCCTGACACGAATTACCTTTGGTACATTGTTTTTTTTTCTCCTAAAACAAAACAAATGCGACACTAAAATTACAGGAATTTTCATTTACTCCTCTCACTGGCAGCTTCCCCTCTGGCAGTTCCTGTTTTTGTTTATTCCTAACAAAATATTTACATTTTTACAGTCTATGTAATTCTGTTTTTTTTCGTGTAACCATTGTCATGTTGCATATCATGTCGTATAACTTCTAATGTAACATTATGGGTGGGGATGTTGTGGCTCCGAGGGTCATTCGAATTTTGATGTCCACTCACTTCTGGCTAGACAGCTAATGAATGAAGATTTTTTTCCTCCCTTGCGTCAGTTTATATTGGTGGAATATGGTCACTGTGATAAAAATAAAATATGGGTTTTACGATGTGACAATAGTCAACACTCAACCTACCAGTTATAATACTTAAGTATTAACACAGGGACATAAGAGTTGAGTACTGCAGACCTACTGTGAGCATTCAGCCGTTCAGGGAGCCTCAATTTATATCATTCCTTTGAATTTAAAATGTGTACAATAATCATAACAACGAGCGTGTGGCTTTGTAATTCTTAAACTCGCGATGATGGCTCACCTACTAGCAGACGTAAACTTCCCTTATATGTAAACTGGGTAATGCCAGTTAAATATGTGTAGATAAAATAAAATTCTTTGGATAACTAGTCTCTTCTATACTAATATTCTGTTTTAGTCTCGGCTTCAATTTAAAATAAATGTAAAATGAAGCCCTGTTAATCTGATGTTACTGTCCTGTCTCAAAAAACATCTGTAATAATGTCAATTTTCTATTCCTCGAGTTCCAAAAACTTGGAATTATAAGTTATTAGTGTATTGGTGTGTTGCTATGTATGATATGCAGAATAAAGGTGTAAATGCCGACATGTGGTAATAAGACACTGAATGTAAGGATTAACTGGCACAATTTTTCATCCACGAGGCCTGGGTCAAGTATACTGAAAATATGCGAATAATGCCTTTTAAATTGTACACATGTACACACCTGACCTCGATCGTCAAGCGTACTATTTTAAATGAATTATTTTTTGTACCTGATAAAAAAAAGACCATCCTAGTGTGTGAATTATTATTATAATCATGGGTGCGCGAAACCCAGAGGATTATACAGCGCGTGTGGGGGGGGAAGGATGGAAGGCATTCAGGCTCAATTCAGGGAACCGGAGCACAGATCCAGTTCCCTAGATCAAGAGCCCCTCACCAGCATCAAGGAACCTCTCTTGAGGGGCCTAGTGAGTGAAAGGTTGTATAATAAAAGAAATGTCTATATCTGGTATCGTCTTATCTTTATTCTTGATGTTTGTACATGTCTGCAGACTGTCGAAAAGACTTATAAAAGCTTTTATTCTTTGGCCGATAACTACTATTATTAATCTTCAGATTTGTTTTAAATCCCTTAATTAAA
Source organism: Cherax quadricarinatus (assembly GCF_038502225.1). Classification (NCBI taxonomy): domain Eukaryota; kingdom Metazoa; phylum Arthropoda; class Malacostraca; order Decapoda; family Parastacidae; genus Cherax; species Cherax quadricarinatus. The sequence continues at coordinate 24,045,298 of NC_091334.1, read as the reverse complement.
GGATGTTGACCAAGTAGATAGCTGAAAAAAAGGAATAGTATACACAGAACATAAGAACGAAGGAACACTGCAGAAGGCCTACTGGCCCATTCGAGGCAGGTCCAAGTCCATTGGCTTAAGCCAATGCACCCAACCTAGTCAGGTCAGGTCACATTGACTTAAGGGAGGAACACGGCAACCGACCTGGTAGCACAAGCTATCAGGTCCATCTCACACCCACCCACATCCACTCATGTATTTATCCAACCTATTTTTAAAGCTACACAACGTTCTGGCCTCTATAACTGTACTCGGGAGTTTGTTCCACTCATCCACAACTCTATTACCAAACCAGTACTTTCCTATATCCTTCCTGAATCTGAATTTTTCCAACTTAAAACCATTGCTGCGAGTCCTGTCTAGGCTAGATATTTTCAGCACACTATCTACATCCCCTTTATTTATTCCTGTCTTCCATTTATACACCTCAATCATATCCCCCCTAATTCTACGTCTTTCTAGAGAGTGCAGATTCAGGGCCCTTAGTCTATCCTCATAGGGAAGGTTTCTGATACATGGGATCAACTTTGTCATCCTCCTTTGTACATTTTCCAGAGAATTTATATCCATTCTGTAATACGGTGACCAAAACTGTGCAGCATAATCTAAATGAGGCCTAACCAAGGATGTATAGAGTTGAAGAACAACCTGAGGACTCCTATTATTTATGCTTCTTGATATGAAGCCAAGGATTCTATTAGCTTTATTGCGAACACTTATGCACTGTTGTCTTGGTTTCAGATAACTGCTAACCAGAACTCCTAAATCTTTTTCGCAATCCGTAATTTTAAGATCTACATTATTTAGTTTATATGTGGCATGGTTATTGTCCTGTCCAACATTTAGAACTTTGCATTTGTCCAAATTAAACTGCATCTGCCACTTCTCCGACCACTGCATCAGTCTATTCAAATCTTCCTGGAGTGCTCGAATGTCCTCGTCAGAATGAATTCGACGGCCTATTTTGGTGTCATCGGCAAACTTGCCGATGTCGCTCTTTATGCCCTCATCTATGTCGTTTATGTAGATTGTGAACAGCAGGGGGCCCAACACTGACCCCTGTGGAACACCGCTCGTGACTCTTTCCCACTCTGATTTCTCCCCATTTATGCAAACTCTCTGCTGCCTATTTGTCAACCATGCCTCTATCCAGGAAAAAATTTCTCCTCCTATTCCATGTGCCTTAATTTTCCTCAATAGTCTCTGATGTGGGACCCTGTCAAAAGCCTTACTGAAGTCCATATACACAATATCATATTCATTACCATGATCTACCTCCTCAAATACCTTAGTGAAAAAAGTTAATAAATTCGTAAGGCAGGAACGCCCCTTTGTAAAACCATGCTGAGATTCGTTGTAACGAGGATTTATTAAATGTATTCTTTCGCCTCTGCTGGGACAATGGAAGGCGAGTTATAGCATCTTTAGGTCACAGTGTGTGCCAAATACGAGAATTTTGTTTTGTTATGTAAGTAAACGAGTAGTCAGCCTAGGAAAATAATTTTTAAAAGGGTGAACCAGTATTACAACCCAAGAATTCAAAGGCTCTAGAATGGAAATGACAAGGGCAGACAGGCGGGTGGTGCCCACAACACCTCTGCGATTGCCAGAACCATCTTCTCATTGGCTTAACCTGAGTACTGATCGAACGACGGGGCCTTATCGTCCGACCCTTAGTACTGGTTCGCTGGTTGGGGGAGATAGCCTTTCAATGAGGGTGTGTACATGCGCCGAATAAAGGTTACGTACTCTTTGCATGCCACAACCAGTAAGCCAGCAGGAGGCTTCAGTAAGATGACTAAAAGCTCCAGCTATGAGCCATCATATGACTAAGACCCGCGTCAGGAAACACTTATTCCGTTTCCTGACAAACAGGAAAAGAACGGGAGAGAACTACTGGTGTTTATCTGGCAATCAGAGTAAGTCTTGACTCTCTTCCCGGAAAGTTGTCCTCGGGATTGCACACGCAATAAAGTTACCTGCATTGGGTTTAAGTTTAATCTGGCTACTCGTGCCTCTCTGTGCCATAACCTGTGTCGTCTGGTAACTTTCAAGCGTTTCCTGGAACATTCAACAAGCTCCCGGGACGTACAATACTTTAAGCTGTTGAATGAGTGCATTCGACTCATTAAATAGAAGGTTTACATTTAATATCATTGGTTTGTATGTGTATTATCCACTAGTGCAACACAATTTCTTATGTAACATGAACTGTAATCACATTTATCATGATAAAGTAACCCAGTTTCATACTGCTACATAATTTATCAATGTGTTCAGTGGAATGCAATGTCTTAACAAGCTTTATGTCTGTCTCATATTGTGTGTAGATATTTACAGTAACCTTAATTTCTGTCTAGGTTAGATAATGTATAAAATTATCAATTAAATTTGTAAATAACAAGAAAATTATACCACAGCTACACTAAGTCAGTGGTAGCATCGTGTGCGACGTTGTCAGCACTAGTGACTGAATGGAGTTCACTCATTCTTCCTCAGGTAATTCTCCGCTCCATTGATTCTCTCGCTGCCTCCCCAGTGCAATCCTTTTCTCTCACCCATTGATCTGCTTGTCCATTTTGCCTCTCTCCTCACTTCTCTTCGCGGCCTCATCAGTCTAATGTGCCATCCTGTGATTCCCATTTTGGCACCCCTCACTCCCCTCGTTATTATTCCTACCACAGAATATTACTATTCACAGTCACTATTGTACTAACATACCTTAACACCTGCCTCCTCTCAAACCCACATAAACCTCACTAACATATACATGTCTTACATCAGACACAGACACACACGCGCACGCACGCACGCACGCACACACACACACACACACACACACACACACACACACACACACACACACACACACACACACACACACACACACACACACACACTTGCTATAACTGGATAGGAAAAGACCACTCTCTCTCTCTCTCTCTCTCTCTACCTTCGAAACAAGGCATAGATGAAGTCTGGATGAAAGTAATTAGTACCTCAGTAAGGACACACTTAACAACGAGCAATCGGGGCATGTATATATGCATGTACATATGCACCAGTGCGTAACTTAAAGCCAATATATATTAGAGAACAGGGAATAGGTAATGTATTTACAAAACCGTCACTGAAAAGGGGGCAGAACTAATGGGATACCGGGAGGAACACACGCCGCGGACAGGGACCTCATTCACGGGACACATACACGCAAACGTATAAATACACGTGCACACACTTGCATAACCATACGCTCACACAAACACACACTCGTTCTCTCAGCTTAAGCGTCACCGCAGCCCTCTTTCACACAGCTTAACCTTTCACCTCAGCCATTGTTCTCTCAACTAAACCCTCACCGCAGCCTTCACTCACTCAAATATTCACGCCAGGTTTTGTTCCCTCATCCTAGCCCTTTTTCCCTCACCCTAGCTCTCTTCCTTTTCCTCATTTTAACCAGAGCCTCAGCCCTAGTTACCCCAACAAAATAGTCGTTAACTCAACCCAGCTATCACTTGCTAATCTTGTCTCTCACTCCATCCCTCGTTCCCTCATCTTGTCCTCTTTCACTCACTCCAACCTTCGTTCCCTCGTCTCAGCATATACTTCCCCATACAAGTTTTTGCACCATCAATTCAACTCCATTCCTTCACTCCTGCCATGGTCCATCATCCCAGCCCTCGTTTCTGCACTCCAGGTTTTGTTCTCTTGCCAAAACCTTTGTTTTCTCACCCCAGCTATTGTTTTTTTTACCCCATCTGTTTTTCAGTCACTATAACCCTTGTTATCTCACCTAGCCTTGTCTTTCTCACCTCTGTTCATCCTTGCTTATGTTTCTTTAATTCAGCTGTTATTCTCCCATCTCATTTTATCATTTTTCCCGACCCTAGCCCCTGTTCCTTCACCCCTGACCCCAGCTCTCGTTCCATCACCTTTACTTGTTCCCTTACGTCAATATTCATCCCTTACTTCTCCCCTAGGTCTCATCCAAGGACTCACAGTAGCCCTCACCAGAGCTTTCATCACAGCCCTAGCCCCAAACCTCACTCTAAAACTCAGTTCAACATTTGTTCTTCTCACCCCTGTCTTTGTTCTCAACTTTGCCGTTGTCCTAACCTTAACTAATGCTTACTCACAGAAAAACTCTATTCCACACCTATGTCCTCGTTTTGTCATCCACGTCTTTCTTCTCTTACATCACACCAATTTCATTCTACCCTAGCTACTGTTCTTTTACCCCAGCTCTTATCTCAATCACTGTTTTCTTCATCTCAGCTTGTTCGTTCAGTCCGGTCTTTGGTCTCTCACCTCAACCCTTGCTCCTTCACCCCAGTTATAACCCATACCTTTGTTCTCTCACCCAAGTACTTGCTCTCGTTTCCAAGCTTATGTCGTCTCGCCCAGCCTTTGTTCCTTGACACCAGCCCTCTTTTATAAATTAAGCTCTCGTTCCCTCACCCAAGTCCCAGTCTCCTCACGCCAGCCTTTTTCACTTGTAATAATGTTGGTAGAATTACCGACAATATGTAAAGTAAAAGGACACAAGTGCAACTAATGTGACATTTTATTGTGGCACCGTTTCGCTCTCCCGGAGCTTTGTCAAGCCGATATCGGCTTGACAAAGCTCCTGGAGAGCGAAACGTTGCCACAATAAAATGTCACATTAGTTGCACTTGTGTCCTTTTACTTTTTCACTTACCATAAATTTCATTTTCATTTCCTGGCCCATATTTTCTCATATTAACATTCATTCATCATAGTTCTCATTCCTTCACCTCAGGTCTTCCTCTTTCCAGACATTGTTCCCTCACCCTTGCCCACAACCTCTCACATTAACCCTTGCTGCAACCCTCATTACCTCGCCACAGTAGTCGCTCCCTCAGCCAGGCCATCCTTCACTAATCCCAGCTCTCAACCTAACTCTCGTTTTTTCTCACTGCTACCCTCCTTTTCTCACACTAGTTCTCGTCTTCTCACCGCAGTTCTCTGACGTTATGATGTATTGCTCTGTTCACAGCCGCAGTTCACGACGTGGTAGGGCATGAATGGGAGTGGCTCGGTAGGCAGGTGGCACTGGGGGGTCATACTTAAGGTTAGCTGCTTGTTCGATCTGTGCTAAGAAAGTTGGGGAGGGTGGATTGGGATGTGGTTGGGGTATTATGTGTTTTAATGACGGACATCTTCAAAGGTTCACTCTTGCAGAGGGCAGGGCAACGGATCCTCTCATTCGAATAATGAACGAAGCCTAATTCCACCAAAACAGGTCAAATCCAGCACTTGTTTCCTGCAGTTCTCACTCCCTCTCCACAGCCGTTATTTCTCACTGTGCTCATATTTTTTCATCCATGTCATCTTTAAATACCGCATGTTACCTCACCATAGCCCTTGTTCCCGAACTTCAGCCCTGATACTTCTCAATACTTCATTTATTCACTCGTCCCAGCCCTTGTTCCCAGACATCAACACTCATTGTCTCACCTCAGCCCCTGTATGAGTTCACACACCCATCTGTAGCCCCAGCCCTCTCACTCCAGGGCTCATTTCCTCTCACCATCCCTCACCCGAGTCCTCGTTTCCTCACCTCAGCCCTCACCCTAACCCTCGCCCAGCACTTCTTCCTTAAAAGCTTCATACCATCGTTTTTTATTTGCTCCGCTGTTCTGCTGAAGTATTTATAGGTGCCTCAGCATATTTACGGGATCTATTTTCTTTCCAAGAAGTTCATAATCCAGCTTAATATTTAGCAATCATTTATGAGGGAGAGAGAGAGAGAGAGAGAGAGAGAGAGAGAGAGAGAGAGAGAGAGAGAGAGAGAGAGAGAGAGAGAGAAAGGAAGAGAAGGGGGTAATTGTTAAACGCAAGCGCTTTAATCATTTACTCGTTCTTGTCCATGCAACTTTATATTCACATTATCTTGTACATATCAAAATATGCAGAGACCAAGTCATCTTGGCTAGAACTCTCATCAACATAGTAACAAGCAAAGAAAAATCTCGTGAGAAATCCGCTATGCATGAAACAACAGGGATGTCGTGAATCAGCTAAGAAACGTGTCAGATAGCCATTGAAACCTTGAGGCAGCAAGGAAAATCGTAAAGCGTTCAGGTAATCAGTGGAGAAGCGAAGGAAGCGATGTTATTTTCCAGGAAACTCGTGAGGCGGTCAAGGAAATTCCTAGTTTATAAGACTACGAGATCGTCAGATACCTCGTAAGACAGTCATGAGCGTTGAAAGGCAATTAAAGACCCCACAAATAATAACTAAGACAATTTAAAAAGCATTTTAGATAGTCTGTGAATACATAATGCAGTTCTGGAAGCCCCTATCCAGACAAAGAATCTCTGATCGTGTACTCTATTTAGACAATGAAAGGCGGTGTAAGTCATCTAGATCATCTTGGACCGCCAGGAAAGCCAAGATATAATCGAGCAGGAACGATTTGAACGTCATATTTTCTTTAAGAAGATATTTTATAACGAGAGCAAAACTGTGATTCAAACCACAGTTACATCTTGTATACTTTGTTGTAAACACTGCTCTTTTAAAAATATGTTCATTGTGATACAAAGAAAAAAAAAGGATTATAAATATCATGCATAACGTACACACACACACACAGATCAGTACAACTAGTGAGGGGATTGAAGGAAGGGAAGGAGATAAGTTCCTTGCAGAGGCCCTATTAAACCACCGGGTGGCCAACGAAATGCCTCTCTCTCTCTCTCTCTCTCTCTCTCTCTGAGGTAAAAAGTGATGATTAACACGGACAAGCATGCAAGGAAGAGATACAGTACCTAGGAGATATTTAGCTAACCAGTGGCTTCTTCAGAATAATATAGGAAATAGCAAAGAGAGTAAACAAGTATATAGTGAGAGAGTTGAGGTGTTGTACTGGCTGTAGGGTGAGCTATGTTATGGATGCTTTCTGCTTCCATAACATAGCTGTGTCCATATTTTGTTTGTAACGGGTTGACACAGTTCCTGGAGAGCGAAACGTTGCCACAATAAAAATGTCACATTAGTTGCACTTGTGTCCCTTTACTTTACATTTCTGCTTTGAGTTGGATTTGTCAGGAAAGTGTTTCCGAGATCATAAAACTTCTTGTATTGTTTGATATTGTTTTGGTAGTAGCATTGAGGGCGATTCTAAACCGTGCCACTGGCAAAGGTCAGATTCCATGATGACAAGCCAGGCATTTACAAAGTTCATGAAATGGTTGTGGTGTACGTATTTCTAAGTTTCCCCCTCCTCCTCCCCCCCGTCTCTCTCTCTCTCTCTCTCTCTCTCATTATTTCTTATATTGTTACAATCATTGACAACTTAATTGCCGAAACAGTACATTCCATAATGTTTTTCTGAATTAAATTATAAAGAACAGATCAATTACATTGCAAACCCTGATATCCGCCGGCAGGTAGACAGTAGTGTAGGATAAAATCTTCTTTTGGTATCAGCGAACATTACATGTATCAATATCAACAAAAAAATAAATATTAACAAAGAACGTAACATGAAATTTGAGGAGCACTATATAATGTCCACTGGCACACCAAAATAATTATGTCATAAATAATTAAAACTTGAGAACATACTAAAAAAAAGACCTTTACTTGGCATTAAGTCTTTTCCAATAAAACACAGATGACTTGCTTGGTGCGATGGTCCGATTCTTTCAGACGTATTATTTGTAGCGCCTTGTGATAATTCCTATAATTTCAACGTAATTTGATACAGTAAATGATCTAAACACTCATTATAGTAATTCACTCATTCGCATAATACAAATCAGATAAAACTTTCTCGCTAGGTAAATTACCCTTTTATAACAAATCAATAAAAACATGCGAATTCCAATTCAAAAGTATTTCTTCCAGTAATGACTAGCGTATCACAGAATGATTGGGGTTCGAAACTTTGACAACCTGTTCCTAAGACTGGCAAGCCAGTGTGCTCACCACTGTTCCATTCTGGCCTAATAAGATTTTTCCCCTTAAATATATTTCTCTAGCCACTTGAGAACGTCTATGAATGGACGTTAGCTAGTTTGCCACAACCATGCTGGTCTAGATAGAAATAAAATTTGTGGAATAAATCTTACGTGATGAGTATGGGGCAGTTATTGACGAATTGTTCTATCAGTTTTATGTCTGGAATGCCATACGTTGGAACCTCCAACTGTTATGTAAGTTGTTTACTGTATTGTTATTATGAATTCGCTAGTCATGGCTTGGGTTGTTGTCCGTTGTCAAAAAATAATGACGTTATGGCACTTCTGTAAATGAGCTTCAAACTAATCAAAGTAATGGCCAATAATTATGTCATAAATCTTCTTATCTGCCAGGTGTGTTGGTGAAATAAGTCCCTGGAGACCGTCGTATAAAATAGTTTAACTTTCTCTTGTCATCCACTTACTAGGGTCCAAGAAAGAGGCTAAGGGCACACTGGCTGTACTTTAAGATGAGTACATAAAGAAAAAAGAATTACCAGGTGCTGTGCAATACTGGCGAGGTCTGACGCGTATCAGCACTTAACTTAATAAGCCTTTTCATATTTTCATTTTCCTATTCTTTTATCATATATGTTTATAGGAAACTGGGAAACCCTTTATTACCAGTTCAACTATTCTATCATTTAAAATGGAATGACATACATTGCTTCTGGAAGTGTTCTCTTCTGTGATTATGGAATGTGTTTACTCAGACAGCAGGTGTCTTATTCTGGTTATAGGGGGTTGAGTCACGGTACCAGACTCACCTACTTATTTGTTGTAAATGATATCACAAATTCCTAACGCATTCGGACGTAAACCTGTTCTGAAAACTGCGTATGAAGTCTGAGACCCATTCTTCATGATGAAAATTTTGTTTTCATGTCGGACTCTCATCTGTGGAAGTGCGAGTTATAAACCACGTCATGGGTGGGGTTCGATCTCGCGGTGAGTCGTAAAACTCCAGATCAGCGCTTAAGCCACTGGGCCAGCTGGCTACAATAAGATTCATCCAACTAGGTACATTTATACACCATAGGGAGGTTAACTTGGGTCTCACTGACCACAAATTCAAGTTTATACAGATGAATCTCCCGCCAGCAGGGCCGTGACGAACTCTAGCTCAAGTCCCCTCAAAGCCGTCATCATGACTCAAGAAAGCGTAACACGATTGTAAACAACGGTATGGGTGGCAAGTAACTCATTTGCCGCGAGTTCAAGCCCCACCTGTACCTTGGTTTGTTTGCAATCGTTCCTTCTCCAGGCCTTGCACTTAGCAATAGCAGCCTCATGGCAACAACTGTCAAACAAAGGCTGGTGTGACGACTCGGTTACATTCTACCGATAAAGGAAGCATTTGTGTTGTATATTAATGATATGTCTAATGAAGGTATTCCTATGCTTATTAACACCGTGAAGAGGAGAATTCCAATCGGACGCAGCAAGCTCTGCGCGAACGGCCGGTCAATTCTCTTTGTCTCTAAATTTATATGTGCAGGATGATTCCTCACATCAGTTTATTGGAAGCTTCAGTGTTATGAAGACAGCTTTGTGATCAGATGAGCCAGCATGTCTAAGGGGACTGCTGGTGACTGTACCTTGAGGTAAACCACAACTGGGTAGGGAAATCCACAAAAGTTTTCAAGTCAAACTCTGCAAGCAGGTCAGATCCCTGACCTTTTGGTCAAATAATAGGGATCCTTCATTACCCATTAGGAAGTAAATTAGGTCTTCTCGCTATCATTCACGCTAGTATAGACGTACGAGGATTTAGGCATTGACTGAAGAACATCATATATGGATGATTAGGAATACTGCATTGCCACCTCCATGACCTTGTCTCTCTCGCTCCATTCATTAAGGGTAGCCAGAAAACTTACAAAAATTTTCCAGTCCTGTCGTTTAACAGTGCTTTAGCAAAGGCGATTATGTTAGGATAATGAATGGTCACGAAACTGTGCCTGAGGTTATCAATATTAGGGATAAAGCATTTAATGTTGGAAGACAGTATGCCGATTGCCTGGCTCCTCATGTTTACCTGGAGTTTACCTGGAGAGAGTTTCGGGGGTCAACGCCCCCGCGGCCCGGTCTGTGACCAGGCCTCCTGGTGGATCAGCGCCTGATCAACCAGGCTGTTGCTGCTGGCTGCACGCAAACCAACGTACGAGCCACAGCCCGGCTGATCAGGAACTGACTTTAGTTGCTTGTCCAGTGCCAGCTTGAAGACTGCCAGGGGTCTGTTGGTAATCCCCCTTATGTGTGCTGGGAGGCAGTTGAACAGTCTCGGGCCCCTGACACTTATTGTATGGTCTCTTAACGTGCTAGTGACACCCCTGCTTTTCATTGGGGGGATGGTGCATCGTCTGCCAAGTCTTTTGCTTTCGTAGTGAGTGATTTTCGTGTGCAAGTTTGGTACTAGTCCCTCTAGGATTTTCCAGGTGTATATAATCATGTAGAGAGAATGGAGCGAAACAGAATGACTTCAAGAGTGTATCAGTCTGTAGTGGAAGGAAGGCGGGGTAGGGGTCGGCCTAGGAAGGGTTGGAGGGAGGGGGTAAAGGAGGTTTTGTGTGCGAGGGGCTTGGACTTCCAGCAGGCATGCGTGAGCGTGTTTGATAGGAGTGAATGGAGACAAATGGTTTTTAATACTTGACGTGCTGTTGGAGTGTGAGCAAAGTAACATTTATGAAGGGATTCAGGGAAACCGGCAGGCCGGACTTGAGTCCTGGAGATGGGAAGTACAGTGCCTGCACTCTGAAGGAGGGGTGTTAATGTTGCAGTTTAAAAACTGTAGTGTAAAGCACCCTTCTGGCAAGACAGTGATGGAGTGAATGATGGTGAAAGTTTTTCTTTTTCGGGCCACCCTGCCTTGGTGGGAATCTGCCAGTGTGATAATAATAAAAAAAAAAAAAAATAATATAATCATGTATCTCTCCCTCCTGCGTTCCAGGGAATACAGGTTTAGAAACCTCAAGCGCTCCCAGTAATTGAGGTGTTTTATCTCCGTTATGCGCGCCGTGAAAGTTCTCTGTACATTTTCTAGGTCGGCAATTTCACCTGCCTTGAAAGGTGCTGTTAGAGTGCAGCAATATTCCAGCCTAGATAGAACAAGTGACCTGAAGAGTGTCATCATGGGCTTGGCCTCCCTAGTTTTGAAGGTTCTCATTATCCATCCTGTCATTTTTCTAGCAGATGCGATTGATACAATGTTATGGTCCTTGAAGGTGAGATCCTCCGACATAATCACTCCTAGGTCTTTGACGTTGGTGTTTCGCTCTATTTTGTGGCCAGAATTTGTTTTGTACTCTGATGAAGATTTAATTTCCTCATGTTTACCATATCTGAGTAATTGAAATTTCTCATCGTTGAACTTCATATTGTTTTCTGCAGCCCACTGAAAGATTTGGTTGATGTCCGCCTGGAGCCTTTCAGTGTCTGCAATGGAAGACACTGTCATGCAGATTCGGGTGTCATCTGCAAAGGAAGACACGGTGCTGTGGCTGACATCCTTGTCTATGTCGGATATGAGGATGAGGAACAAGATGGGAGCTAGTACTGTGCCTTGTGGGACAGAGCTTTTCACCGTAGCTGCCTCGGACTTTACTCTGTTGACGACTACTCTCTGTGTTCTGTTAGTGAGGAAATTATAGATCCATCGACCGACTTTTCCTGTTATTCCTTTAGCGCGCATTTTGTGCGCTATTACGCCATGGTCACACTTGTCGAAGGCTTTTGCAAAGTCTGTATATATTACATCTGCATTCTTTTTGTCTTCTAGTGCATTTAGGACCTTGTCGTAGTGATCCAGTAGTTGAGACAGACAGGAGCGACCTGTTCTAAACCCATGTTGCCCTGGGTTGTGTAACTGATGGGTTTCTAGATGGGTGGTGATCTTGCTTCTTAGGACCCTTTCAAAGATTTTTATGATATGGGATGTTAGTGCTATTGGTCTGTAGTTCTTTGCTGTTGCTTTACTGCCCCCTTTGTGGAGTGGGGCTATGTCTGTTGTTTTTAGTAACTGAGGGACGACCCCCGTGTCCATGCTCCCTCTCCATAGGATGGAAAAGGCTCGTGATAGGGGCTCCTTGCAGTTCTTGATGAACACAGAGTTCCATGAGTCTGGCCCTGGGGCAGAGTGCATGGGCATGTCATTTATCGCCTGTTCGAAGTCATTTGGCGTCAGGATAACATCGGATAGGCTTGTGTTAGTCAAATTTTGTGGCTCTCTCATAAAAAATTCATTTTGGTCTTCGACTCTCAGTCTGGTTAGCGGCTTGCTAAAAACTGAGTCATATTGGGACTTGAGTAGCTCACTCATTTCCTTGCTGTCATCTGTGTAGGACCCATCTTGTTTAAGTAGGGGCCCAATACTGGACGTTGTTCTCGATTTTGATTTGGCATAGGAGAAGAAATACTTTGGGTTTCTTTCGATTTCATTTATGGCTTTTAGTTCTTCCCGCGATTCCTGACTCCTAAAGGATTCTTTTAGCTTAAGTTCGATGCTTGCTATTTCTCTGACCAGTGTCTCCCTGCGCATTTCAGATATATTGACCTCTTTTAGCCGCTCTGTTATTCTTTTCCGTCGCCTGTAAAGGGAGCGCCTGTCTCTTTCTATTTTACATCTACTCCTCCTTTTTCTTAGAGGAATAAGCCTTGTGCATACATCGAGTGCCACCGAGTTAATCTGTTCTAGGCATAAGTTTGGGTCTGTGTTGCTTAGTATATCTTCCCAGCTTATATCGGTTAGGACTTGGTTTACTTGGTCCCACTTTATGTTTTTGTTATTGAAGTTGAATTTGGTGAATGCTCCCTCGTGACTAGTCTCATTTTGTCGGTCTGGGGCTCCATGCATACATGTCTGAACCTCAATTATGTTGTGATCTGAGTATATTGTTTTTGATATGGTGACATTTCTTATCAGATCATCATTGTTAGTGAAGATGAGGTCTAGTGTATTCTCCAGTCTTGTAGGCTCTATTATTTGCTGGTTTAAATTGAATTTTGTGCAGAGATTTAAAAGCTCGTGTGAGTGTGAGTTTTCATCAGAGCTGCCTCCTGGTGTTATTACTGCAACAATATTATTTGCTATATTCCTCCATTTTAGGTGCCTTAAGTTGAAATCCCCCAGGAGCAAGATGTTGGGTGCAGGAGCTGGAAGATTTTCCAGACAGTGGTCAATTTTTAACAGCTGTTCCTGGAATTGCTGGGATGTTGCATCCGGAGGCTTGTAGACTACCACAATGACTAGGTTTTGGTTCTCGACCTTTACTGCTAAAACTTCCACTACGTCATTTGAGGCATTAAGCAGTTCTGTGCAAACAAGTGACTCTGCAATGTACAGGCCAACCCCCCCCTTTTGCCTGTTCACTCTGTCACATCTGTATAGGTTGTAACCTGGGATCCATACTTCGTTGTCCAAGTGATCCTTTATGTGGGTCTCAGTGAAAGCCGCGAACATTGCCTTTGCCTCTGCAAGCAGTCCACGGATGAAAGGTATTTTGTTGTTTGTAGCTGGCTTTAGACCCTGTATATTTGCAAAGAAGAATGTTATCGGACTGGTGGTATTGTTGGTACTGGGGGGGGATTTTTTTTCCGGCATTAGTATCTGTATCTGTTGGTTTGGAGTGGAGGCCATCGACTGTGGTTCCACTCCAGGAATGACTGGATTTGGTGTACGATTTCTGCCATTTCCTGCCAGTTTTTTTTCCTTCCTGGCACTAAAAAACCTCTCCCTCTTGAGTGGCTGTGGCTACCCAGGTTTTCCCATGGCCTGGATGTTTTGTATCTTTTTGTCCCCTTTAGATGGTATGCCTGGCAATTTAAGTTATAGCACAGTCTTTCCTGTACTGAAGAGGTACACATTTCAGGGTGAAAAAGCTTACAGGAAGGGAGTTTGCATTTTCCTGTTTTCATATGGGCATGGCATTTTCTAGGGTGGTCATAGTTGCATGTCCCATCTGTTTTTCCAGATTTCCCATGCCAGCAGATACCAAGTGCATAGTATGTGCACAGGCTTGGTTTCCGCTTGCCTTGGGTTTCTGTGACTGTATTCCCTGTTGGTGCATGTTTCCCTGTCTTACTTCTATCCTCCCTAGCACCAACAATGGAGCTCCCACCAGTTGTTTTTGGTAATTTATCCTCACTATTGCTATTGGAGTCCTCTTGTTTGCTATTTCCTGCGGTATTTCTAGTTTGCAATATTGGTTTTATCTTATCTTTGACTACACTTGTTTCCCTACTATGGCTCCTGTCCCCTATGAGATCATTTATATGTATTCCTTCCTGCGTATAATTCCCGACTACCTGGACAATATCTCCAGCTTCACCATTTCTGTCTCCCAGGACAGTATCTCCAGCTTCACCATTTCTGTCTCCCAGGACAGCACCTCCAGCTTCACCATTACTGTCTCCCAGGACAGTATCTCCAGCTTCACCATTTCTGTCTCCCAGGACAGCACCTCCAGCTTCACCATTTCTGTCTCCCAGGACAGTATCTCCAGCTTCACCATTTCTGTCTCCCAGGACAGCACCTCCAGCTTCACCATTACTGTCTCCCAGGACAGCACCTCCAGCTTCACCATTACTGTCTCCCAGGACAGCACCTCCAGCTTCACCATTACTGTCTCCCAGGACAGCACTATCAGCCCCACATTTACTGACTACCAGGACATCACCTCCAGCCTTACAGTTTATGACTACATGGCCAGTATCAAGGGCAGTACCATTCAGCCCAGACATTTTATGTTCCCATCTGTTGTAGAAAGCTTCCAGGTTTTCTATGAAAGCAGCTTTGATGTTGTCCTCTTTTAATACCCTTGTGATTTTAGTCCACAGATTTTCCTCATTTGAGCATACCCAAAAACACTTCTCTGTTTTAATACTGCTTGTAGCTAGTTCTGGGATATCTGCACAAGGGGCGTGACACCAATTTCCACAAAAATGACAATTTATCCATGTGGAAGCCCGTTTGTTTGACTGACCACAGACTACACAGGGCTTCATAATGATTTGAATGGTTGATTTACTGCAAATTCTACTAGCAACCTCTTGAAAATTCTATTAATAACCTTAAATGAAGCTCTAGCTATTTGTATTTCTGTTTCTAACTCTTTTTGTATATTGGACAGCTTACCGTCACGTTCCTGATTTTTAATGTTTGTGTTTATAGGGCGCCTACAACCCCATCCGTTTACAGTCTGCTTTATTGTCCAACGAAACTGTGTGTACAGCGTGACTAAATATTCTTCAAAGGTGAGTGTGCTTCAGAAGGCGGGTCATTTGGGTGTAGCTCTGTGGGGTTGCAAAAAAAAAATAAAAAAAAAAAATCCTACTGAGGTGAGAAAAGAATAATTGCGTGAGTGACGAGTAAGAGTAGTCAGTAGAGATCAGATCCTGTTTGTTTATTAAGAGATTAAATCTCTAAAGAACTCGTGATACTTTTTCTCCATTTAATTTTTTTTTTGCTCTGTTAACGATCCAGTTAGTGTCCTCCCCTATGACAGTAGGTTTACCTGACGTCTTTCAGGCAGTTTTCAGCAATGTGCCCTTTTAGGAGTTAGCTGAAACACTGCCTAGGTGCTCGGAAGCGCGATATCAAGTTCGATACAACTCTTGTATTTCGCTGCTGATTTAACAAATGATGACTTTGAAAGTTTTGATGCTGACGTTGCTGATTAGGCCAGAGTTGTCTGATCATTATGTATCTTTTGAGCGCAAACCTAGGGCTCTGTCGGCCGGAGAAGACATCTGAGCATGACTGCTTCGTTCTTTTCCACGTTCTCTTCTTCGTCCTCTTCTGCGTTCTTTTCTGCGTCCTCTTCTACGTCCTCTCCCACACCTTTTACGCTTACGTCCAGACCTACCAGAGATACCCTTGCTGCTCGTGCTTTAGCCCAACACTTGGTTCGATAGTGTCGGTCAGCTGGTTGCTAGCTATGAGTAGAAGCAAGCAGAGAAAAACCTGAATCGGGGTTGACAGTTGAAGTAGTAATATCAGATGTACTGGCAAGTGCTGGATTTCATCTGCTAGATCCAAGGCATGTTTCACTGTTGGGTATTGGATTTGTCCCCACTCTGATGGCCGATGAAGTTGAAATGGAATTTTCAATTATATTGTTATGAGTTCAGTCTGTCAGGGCCACCAGATTTTCACCTATTATTTGCTACTGAATTAATCTCACCGTGAGAATTCCAGCTCTCATCAATGGTGTTAGCATCAAGTATCCTAATTCAGTTGTTATTGATCCTTTAACAATTAACTGAAGTTGATCTAATGATTTTAAGAACTCTTGAAGGGATTCCCTTTAATGGAATACTCTATCTTGGTGGCACACTTACAACAAGTCATATGGAACGTTGTTGATCACATGAAAGAAGTACCTGAAATTCGTCAAATTCATCCTCATGCGATGCCAAGCTCGTTTCTGGAACACAAGTCACAGAATCTTTGAAGCCTCTCAGGTTCCTAAGTTGAGCCACCCCCCCTACAGCAGAAATGCCCTTGTGTGTCTGTGTATCTCTGTCTGTGTGTATGTCTGTCTGTGTGTCTGTGTCTGTGTGACTGTCTGTGTTTGTGTGTCTGTGTCTGTGTCTGTCTGCCTCTCTTTACACAGGGCTCTACAAGGTTAGGGCTAAGAGCTGTTACCTACATCGGCTCATTTGAAAGCCTTTTTAATGTTATGAAAAACAAATGTGGAACAGGATGGAGCCATCTGTGGGCCAGCAATTTCATTTGATCAACTGACTATTTCGTTGACATCATTATGCAATACGAACATGTTTCAGACTCGAGTCATCCTAGGAATAATTGATCTCTATTTTCTATACCTCTTTTCATTGTCACTGATACACTATCCCACATCCTCTTGCTGTGTCTCATTTTCCAGTTCTCTCTCGCTCCACTTTCCACGCTCACTCCCTCTCCATTTGTGAATTATTCTCCCTCTCCCACTTTCTCTCTCTCTCACTACATCTCTACTTTCCCATTTTCTATGTCTTTTTGTTTTCATATCACTCACGACATACGTGTTTGTTTTCTCTCGGTCCACATTCACACCTCTTGTTTTTACCTCCCCTATCGAATTTATTTTTACGTCCCCCTCACTACCTGTCCTCACCCACCTCACGTGTATTCTTTTTATCTTCCAACACCTGTCTTTGTCTATTCTACTACTCCAACCAATTCTTACCTCCCAACACTTGTTATTTCTTAACTCCCCCTCATTTTTTGTTCTTTCCTCCCACACACGTGTTCTTTCTTCCTCCCCACACCTGTACTTCCTACCTTCCCAACATCTGTTCTTTCTACCTCTTATAACTTCCCGCCCCACCAGCTCTTTCTTTTATCCTCCCCACCATTTCTTCTTGCCCCCAAATAGCTACTCTCGTTACCTCCCTGAATACCTGTTCTTCTAATTAAGCTCCTCTCCAGCTCTTCTTATTTTCATCCATGAAAGCTCTTTTTTCTTATCTCCCACCACACATGCTCTTTTCTTACCTCAACACCTGCTCTTTCTTCTTACCTCCCTCCACACCTGTTCTTACTTCCCTCTTCACTCACTTTTCCTTTACTTCACCAATTTTCGATTTTCGATTTTTTCCTCCCCCATGAGTATATTCTGTGTCAACTCTTGCTTATTTTTTTCTTTTCTTGCCTTTTTCTCTTTTTTCTTCTATCCCCTTTTATAGAATCTAAGGCCTATAATTACGATGGTTATGGCTATTTAAATAAACAAAAAATCAGACTGGAAGAGTGCATAAATCCGGGGCGGAGGGAAGGAGAGGTATGGGTCGTCCTGGGAATTTGGAAGGAGGGGAAAAAATTAAGTTTTGTGTCAGAATGTTAGATAGGAGTCAGTGGAGGCAAGTGGTTTTTATGATTTAACGTGCTGTTGGAGTGTGAGCAAGGTAACATTTATGAAGGTATTCAGGAAATCCGGTTTAGCCGGATCTGACTCCTGGAAATGTTAAGTACACCGTCAGTACTCTGAGGGAGTGGTATGGATATTGCACTTTGGAGAGTCATCAGAGCTGTAATGACGGATCCCTTCTGACAAGATAATGATTGAATAAGTGACAGTGAATGTATTTTCTTTTTTGTCCGGACAGTGCCACGGTTGGAGACAGCCGGAGTGTTAAAAATAAATAATAAAATTTAAAATAAACTGTAAAATAGATGACAGTAATTAATTCTTCTAAGATAATGGCATATTAATTAATACCTACGATACGACTAATAATGTAATTGATTCTAGACAGTATGTGGGGGAACTTAGCTGTCACTCCAACATTGCTCATTCAGACAGATATTAGGTAATAACGCAAAATCCTTGGAGACAGGTGTTCTTGGCCATGTACTGATATATACCTATCCCGAATTCGAAAGCTAGTGGTGTTGCAACCACACGACCCCCTTCAACATCCCCCTCCCCACCTGTCCAAAGCTGCACACGGAATACAGGTATAATACCAATTCAACCAAAACAATACTTGTATAGATAATAATACAATGTCAGTGATACAGACAATGGTTTGGAAATAGGGTAATCTATGAGTGGAACAGTCTGCATAGTAAGGTCATTGAAGCTAAAACTTTGGGTAGCTTCAAATTTAGATTAGATAAATACATGAGTAAGAGGGGGGTTGAATTTGAGTGAGACTTGCACATGAGTTAATACAGTTATAGAAGCTTATTCCTTGAGTAGCACTGAAAATGAATTGGGTATATATTTTTGTTTAGTGGGTTTTGGTTTGAAAGACGTGCCTAGCATGGGCCAATAAGCTTGTAGCAGTGTTCCTCCATTCTATGTTCTTATTGTTTTGCTTGTTAAATAAGGAAGTAAGAGCGACTTCAACAAGGTTGTTACAGAAGGTAAACTATCATTAACATTAACATTAACATTCACGCTCCAGCAGAATGTTTTCTAATCAACATCGTCAGAGTTTAACTGATAATATTAATTTACTGTAAAAACGGCGTATGCAGTCATATAATTAAGTCAGATTAGCTACCATATAGCAGCAAGCTTAACATCTGTCATCAGTTTCTCCCCTTACATCAGGTTTCTCTCTCCCCTCCAACACATTTTCTCTCCTGTCAGCTTTATACATTCCATCAGCTTCCCCTCTCCCTCCTTTCAGCTATCTCTCTAGCTTCCATAAGCTTTATAGCTACCTTCAGTCAGCTTTTCTCCTTACTTCTCTCAGCTTTTTCTCTCTCACTTTTCAGCTTTCTTCCTCCATCCTTTTGACTCCTCCTCTCTCTCTCTCTTTCTCAACTTAGCTCTCTCTGTCCCTCCTACCAGCTTTCTCCTTATCTCGTGTAAACTTTATTCCTTACTTTAACTTCTATAAGTTTTATTACTTCCAATAGCTTTCTCTCTTTATTCCACATGCATTTTTTTTATCTCACTCAGCTCAGCTTCATTTCTCTCTTCCATAAGCTTTTCCTTTTTTCATCTCTCACCTTTCTACCTTATCTTTCCCCCCACGTCTCATCTATTTTTACTCTCCAGCTTTCACCAATCTTCCTCTCTTCTTATTCTCCCTCTCCTCAGTTTTTCCCAATCCATCTAACGCGACAGGTTGGAGTTTTGAGACTCTATGACCGCGGGTTCGAGCCCGGCCGGGGGTATGGTTTTTCATCTACTCAGGTTTGTCCCTCTCATTAACTTTCTTTTCCCCCTTACTGCTTTCTCTCTCTCTCTCTCTCAGTTTTCTTTATCAATTCCCAAAACTTTATTTCTCATTTTGGTTTTCTCTACCTCCTTCTTCACTATTTTACTTCTCGATCTCCTCAGCTTTCTTTCGTCTTTTCCATACCTTCTTCTTTCCCACCAGCTATTTAGTATACTTCCCTACCTTCATCTATATTTCTTCCATCCCTCATCTTTTTTTCATCCTCCCCTCATTATTTCTCTCATCTTTAACTTTTCCTTGCATAATTTTTCTTTGTCCTGTATTTCCTCTTGCCTTTCAATATTTTTTCTCCTTTTCCCTCACCTTTCTTCTCTAATCTTGCTCTCTCCATTCCCTCGACTGTCTCTCTCTTCCTTCAATCAGTTTTCTATCTTCCTTCCTTCAGCTTTCTCTCTATCTCTCCTCAGGTTTCTCCCACTTATCACTCATCTTTCTCTCCCATATCCAAGAAGTTTCTCTCCCCCTTCCCTCAGTACTTTCATCTCAGCTCTTTATTTCTCTCAGTTTTCTCTCTGTCTTCAAGCAGTTTTTTCTCTACCTCTCTTCTCAAGTTTGTGTCTCCCACCTCTTATCTTTCTTCATCCTTTGGCGTTTTATCATTTTTTTATTACACACGGTTTTACAAGGTTAGGTTCATGTTCCTAACTTAATTTACAAGCTAAGAGCTCTTACCTACATCTGTTCATTTGAAAGCTCCCATTCTCCCTTCTCTGTTTTTTATCGTTCTCTCTTTTACTTTCCCTTTTCTCGTCTCCCTTACCCTCTCATCTTCAGTCTCTTTATAATTTTGTTGATTATTCTCTGTTTTATTAGTCGTTCAAGTGTATTCCTCTCTCCACCTTTCATTGTTTTCATTGCTCCTCCCTCTCTCTCTTTCCAATGTTCTCAGTCTTCTTTACTTCCCTAATTCTATTGTCCCGACTTCTCTTCCCTTCCTCATTCCATTGTTCCCATTTTTCTTCCCTCCCTCTTTACATCATTTTTTTCATCTCTCCATTATTATTACATAAGGAACAACACTGCATAATTATTAATATATTCACAGGGAAGCGTAATAAACAGGAGTCACAGAGGGGCCTGGACACACAAAGTAATCAGTCTTGGTATAAGAATACGGGTTGAACATAAGTACAACACCATGTATCAAGATTCCTTTATCAGCATCAAGGTACCCACCCATGAAAGGTAAAACACTAGTCTTAGTAGTGCACACGGTTAGCTCTCAATCATTTGTTTCATTCATTTCAAAGCCTGTTAAATATTGATATTGTGAAAAATTATGTGGATGAATTTTTAAAAGTGCAATCTTAAATTAACCTTTCACTCACATAACTGGGTAGAACTCTGGCACATCTAAAACAGATTATACTTACTGATGTACCTTGGAGACATGCGAGAGTTTAGAAACGAGAGGTCACCATATTATCCCAGCTCCCCAACTCATGTCTCGACCTTAAAATTTACGTGAACATATAGTTCCTGAATACTGATTAATAAAAGAATTTAAAACCTAGCTTATTTAATATATTTGTGGAATGTATATCTGTAACTCTAGACATTTCTTGTGTATTAACTATACAACGCAGTGCTTAAGTTACATTGTGGTATATCCTAACGCCTCCCTATAGGTAGGTACACAAGTATTGGCCAATAACTAGCTACCTTACCTGTTGTGCGAGACTTAAAGTCACACCGGGAGGAGAACATAAATTATTCACTCATTTCATGATCCCCAATTCTTGCCGATACACCCTCCATCGGCCTCGATTACCCACGTTCAAATTCTGATACAATTCCCAGTTATTGTATACGTTCCGCCATTGTCGATTCCTTCCCCGTCACTAAACGTTCAATCTTTTACACATACATCTGTTTATAAAGATATTTCCTGGTGTGCAACACATTTTCCTTATAAGAATATTAATTTACTCTAAATTACAACTATTTTCCCTCACTTAACTCCTTACAGGATTTATGGAAATTATAGATAATATAGGTTCTCATGTGACTTAATACTTTTCAAAAAGTCGCACTAAAGATACACACCTACACAATTTCAAACATTATTATCCCCATCAATTCTTACTCACAGGAAAATTATCAAAATTTTCCACAGATATCAATGATGCAAGTTGCAGGTGTTTTCCACATTCTTCATTTTTTCTCCAATATTTTACTCTTAAAAAGTGTTGTTTTTAATTCCTAGACTGTTTATTTTCCTTTTTTTATTTTCTCTTTCCGTCTTTTCCTCTGTTCTGTGTAACTTGATGTCTGTGCCAGAAATTTCTCTATTATTCCGAGGGTTTTCAAGCTTACGACTTTTTCCAATATTTATATGTTTTTCCCTGAAGCCACACGATCCTCGTGACAGTTATTCAATCTGCAATGTAAATAATTAAATACTTGAACATCTTTTAAACTTCCCACTGATACAGTCATCAGCCTGCAATGTAAACAAAGACTTAGATGTATATAATAAGGCATTTTAAAAGTCAAGAAGATTGAATTCTAAGTGCACACAATATTTCTGAGCTGAAATCGTGTGAGAGGTGCGCAGATAAACGATTGTTGACGGCAGCTCTTGTGTGATAAAACGTTCACCTTAGACCTTTAGCTCGACTGTCATATACAACTATTTTAAGAGGCAGTAAAATACGTGTTTTGGGAGGAGAGTCTGCATAATATGGCTGGATAAATGTGTATGCTTCTGGGAAGCTGTTTCTTTATTGTCGTGCTTGAGTCTTCCTTTGTTTTTCTTCCCTCTCTTTGTCTTTCCTCGTCACTTTGATAATTCATGCTTCAGTCCAGTTTGTCTCTGATGTGTTCGAGAAGGGTTAGTTAAACAGAAGGAACAATTATATCGTAAAGAACCAAGAGCTAATGATACCATGTATATTAATATTTACTAATATTTTCTTTAATATTTCATCGCTGCTGTGTGTGTGTTCCGCTGTAAAGAGTCTGACAGCAGGAGTCAGATGCTGCTATCATAGTGTCCTGAGTAGAAACCTTCCTGCTACGTAAAATAGTTTGTTCAAAGTGTAGCAGTGTTGTTTGATGACGATAATAACTTGCCTAACCTCTTGCCAGTCAAAAGATTTTTGTTTCCCTTTTAAATCAAGAGCTCTATTAATACTTCGTACAGTCTCTTCGTAACATTTATCAGCATTAAAATTCACCTCTTATAAATAATAAAACTGTTAGTAATAACGTTCTGCGCACATTCTATGTTGAGAATATTATTTAATAAACAAAAAGACGCAAAGAAAAGTTGGTTGGTGAAAATTTATCGTAAGTTTTTACCAATAAACTTTGAATATTTTCATCAATATGCTTTTTAAAATCTCAGTGAATAGTAATAGAACAAATATTATAATTTTTCTTTGAAAGATCAAATAATTCCAACAGCAGAATATGATTCTGTGAACTTTGTATAATTCGAAGGATTGATTATTCAAATAACAGGATAATATTAGTTAACAGTAAAACGGAATTGACCATAAACGTCACATTCACTTCTGCATCAAACAAGGAGGAAACGGGTTCTGAAAATCGTGAAGCTCTGCACCAACTCCTTTTCTCAGTTGTTAGGTAAGACACATATGCAACAGTTAGGTATCTTTATTTCGAAACGTTTCGCCTACACAGTAGGCTTCTTCAGTCGAGTACAGAAAAGTTGATAGAAGCAGAAGATACTATCAACTTTTCTGTACTCGACTGAAGAAGCCTACTGTGTAGGCGAAACGTTTCGAAATAAAGATACCTAACTGTTGCATATGTGTCTTACCTAACAACCTGTCGGTATTTTATACCATTTTAATGTCCTTTTCTCAGTTCTGAAGAAAACTGGAAAGGAAATGCCAGTTTTTCGTTTATGGAGGAATAACACACGCTTTGACAATCTATTTGCTCTCTTAGTATCTGTAACCTAAAACAATTTGGAAAAAAAAGTTCTTGGATTTCTAGTTAAATTTAGCTATTGTCGTGTTTACGAGAGAAGTATTAATATGAAGTACAAAACATGTACGCCGAATAAGCTATTATCTGAATGATTATAGCAATACACTTCATTTTAATTATCAGAAGCCATCACCACTACCATCATTCTTTTCTCAGAGGGGAATTCCTTCAATGGAATTGCCAGTAATGTAGTATAATCATTATTCACCATTCCTTCAAAATTTGATAAATCATTATACATGGCTTAAGCCTGTTATTTACTTTATTCTGTCAGCATGCAGGTCTGATTATGTTTTATGGTATATTTAAGTTATTTGATATTCCCGTAAGTTGTAAGAATCTTTATCATTTTTGCAGCTTTGCATAATAAATACATTTCTAACTGAGATACATTGTGTTGCCGAGTATTATAAAAAATATTACTAAAATGACGGTTTTCTGTTAGGTAAGATTACTTGAGTCTGTTGAATGACTCGATGATAGTTAACTACCGGTGTTAGTCGTCAAGTGATAATAGTCACTTTCTATTTGGAGTCACCTGCTGGGGAAATCACCTGCGTACATAAGTCACCTAATGAGGCTAGTTACATGTTGGACTGAGTTATCTGCTAAGATTAGTCTCCTGCTAGGAGGAGTCAACTACTAAGATGAGTCATCTGCTGAGATTAATCACTTGCTGCCAAGTCATCAATAGGTATATGAAGCTCTTGGCCACTTAAAAATACATCGTTCTTGCATTAACTGATGCACATAATTCCGTCTAATAATACTAAGTTATTGATTCAGTTGTATAACCTTTTTCAGTTTAATAAGTGAAGTTCCTTCGACCGAAAAGTCCCCTCACTAAATATCCTAGTACTTATACGCTCCCTATTTTAATATGACTTAATCAAGCTTTACTCAGAATAAAACACTGTCTAAATACAGGATACAGAATTGCTCTGCACCCAAGTGTTTTTCTTCCAACACTCTCATGGATTTTAATCCTTAAATACAGAAAATATAGTTTTAGTTCCATGCTAAGTAAAAGGACACAAATGCAACTAATGTGACATTTTATTGTGGCAACGTTTCGCCCTCCAGGAGCTTTGTCAAGCCGTTACAAACAATACAAGCACATAACATGTAAAAGTTCCCTGCTAGCAAAACGTTACATAAATATAACTTAGAATATTGCTCATATATCTATTTACCTACCATTCTAGCTAGTTGAAAAACAAAAGAAATTGTCAATCCTTTCCGTCTATCAGGTTGGGATAAGTTACAGAAACACTAAGATGGTCACAACACCAGCATTCCAGTGTTCGACCCCCCAAAAAATATATACATGTTATGTATCTTACACTTCAATATATAGAACACTCACATAAGACACTTTTTACGCTAACATACAACATATGTGTCACATTCCATGTAAACAAGTCTGTTACAAACTTACCTGTAACGCCTTTATCACATACTCGCATGCATCTATTATTCACGCGTAAAACATCTTCCACGCACCTGTACCAGATCTGTCACATTCTCACATAGAACACGTTTCTCACATTCAACTATAAAACCTTTGTTATACTCACAGATATCTGTCACACACCTGTAACACGTGTCATAAATTCACATATAAAGCATTTGTTACATTACAGATGCTTTATATAAAAAGAGGAAGGGTTGCTGGACTTACCAATTATTACTTTGTTTCCCCTCTCTGGCCTGGAAGGAAGGTGCGCTAGAACAGAGAGTTGTTGATTCTGGAGGTGAGAAGTCTTAATTTCTACCCCTTCCACAGTGTTCCTTCCTTCTCTTCCTTTTTTACTGTCCCTCTTTCTCTCGCTCCCCACCATCCTAAAGAAAAGATGGGCACGTGTGAATTGGGGTGAAGGTAGTGTTGTCAGCTGAGAAACATTTCTCTCTCTCTCTCACATACACTTTTTTTTACACAATGTTTTACAAGGTTAGGTAGAGTTGTCAGTTGAGAAACATTGCTCTCTGTGTCGTGCGAATAAGCCGAACTGGTGAGTTTGGTCTAAAAAGCAAGGATATTCTTGCTGAGCATGTGTGAGATACACCCAAAAGCTGTTAGTTTCTTGGCTGCCTTCGTTGCAAGATTTGCCACGTGATTCTTTATAGATATTATGTACTCTAAATTCATACCTAGTGTTTCCACTTCATCTTAGGGCTCTAACGCTCTTCCATTACGTCTGCCTATAAGCCATCAACATTTCTGTTTTCTCAGAAACAAATGTAATCTACCATTTTTTCTACAGGTCAATGTGCAGCCTGGTGAATGATGTGCTTTACAGCAGGTGGCATTTCCTCTCTTGCATAATAAAATACTATGAGGTGATGTAGGTCGAAGACATAGAAAAGACTGATTCAGGTAGCAAGAAGCAATATGAACCTGAATCTCAAAAGCATCATATCACTTTGAGCTCATACCTATGAAGTGTTATCTTCTCGAAATTATTAAGCGGACTAATCGTTTTCCTCGGTCTCCATAAGGTAACGAACCACCGCATAATCATGTAAAAGCAGATGGCTCTGCATGTTTTGTTTTTTTATCCTCTCTGAGAAATGAAGCACACTTGTCAAATGCTGAACAGGATACAGCAGGATACCCTTCAGGTATAATAACCGTCGCTTATCCCTCCTTAGTCTGAAATAAGTGGATAGTACATGGTCAAATTTTCCACAATAAACCATACCATGGTTGGGGTTAGAACCCGCGATCAGTCATAAAACTACAAACCGACGCGTTAGCCACTGGGCCAGGTAACCACAATAAGATTCATCCAACTAGGTATATTTATACACCATAGGAAGGTTAGCATATGCACCACTGGATGAATCTTATTGTGGCTAGCTGGCCCAGTGGTTAATGCGTCGGTCTGGAGTTTTATGATTCTCTGATCGCGGGTTCTAACCTCGCCCGTGGTAAGGTTTGTTTGCAATCGTGTCATTACGATTTCGTGAGTCATATTCCCACAATAGTAACACTGAGAATTTCGAAAACATCGTCGGTATTATGTAACTTGTGTAGGAGGGAGAGAGGTTGTTGCAAGGAAGCCTTGGTAAGTGGAAGCATTATACCTTCGTATGTGGATCAGGATTCCGAGAACCCTGAGGTACAACACCATTACCTGAATATCCTTTAGGCGAGGGATTACAGAATCTGTGATACAAATATCAGGTGAGGGAGTATTAATGGCAGTGAAGTGCGCCACACACATGTCAAGTCACCTCTCCCGCCTCTGCAACTAAAACAACCTTCTTTTCAAGAATTATGGAATGGACTGGGTATTACCTGGAGAGAGTTTCGGAGGTCAATACCCCCGCGGCCCGGTCTGAGACCAGGCACACACTTTTATATTCAAGTACTATTAAATCAAACAACTATCCACAACATTTACAACCCACCACCAGTGAATTACATCAGTCTTTTACCTCTATCATGAAGTGAAGAATAACAGAACACACAAACATTTACTTGTTGGTTTTTTGTATACTTTGAATATAAAATCATATCTGAATTCAATTATAACTAAAAAAATGTGTCTGAAATAAGCCAGAAAATATTTATGTATAATAATGCAAAATAGTACATGAAAACTACAGTATAGCAGAAAAGAAATAATTCATGCAATTAAAGTTATGAATATAATGGGTAATCTACGTATCCTTATTATCAGTTAAACTCAGAAAAGGCAAAAACGTGTTATTCGCAAAAATTACATTATAATAAGAGTCTTTGGTGACAAATCGTGAGAATTTTTTCGGAATTAAATTAACTTGTTAATTATTGATAAGGAATTGGAGAAATGGATGGTAAAAGAGAGAATCAGATTACATGAATTGGGTCTGAAGAAATAATCATTTTTAAGTTGTTGGAGGATCCAGGAGTACTAAGGAAATATGTGAGGCAGTGAAAGCACTGAAATGGTACAATTTTCATGCCCTCGGTCAGACGAGGGACTTCAGAAGAAGCAATCACCTTACCACATAGATACTGGAGCTCGCAATATTCCCTAAAATGGATAGGTGAGGTCTCACGGGAACAACGGCATTGAAAAGGCTTTCGGTGAAATTTTAGTATAATTTGACTATTATTTAAAGAATTTTAGTGACGTCTGTCTGCGATGTGTATTATGATTTATATATTATACCTGACAAAAGAAAAAAAACACGATTCTTCAGAAGAATGCTTATATAATATTTAGCTGAGATTCGTTCATCTTATCTTGCGAAGGGAGAGAGGTATTATCTTGCGAAGGGAGAGAGGTATTATCTTGCGAAGGGAGAGAGGTATTATCTTGCGAAGGAGAGAGAGAGGTATTATCTTGCGAAGGAGAGAGAGAGGTATTATGTTGCGAAGGAGAGAGAGAGGTATTATCTTGCGAAGGAGAGAGAGAGGTATTATGTTGCGAAGGAGAGAGAGAGGTATTATCTTGCGAAGGTATTATGTTGCGAAGGAGAGAGAGAGGTATTATGTTGCGAAGGAGAGAGAGAGGTATTATCTTGCGAAGGAGAGAGAGAGGTATTATCTTGCAAAGGGAGAGAGAGAGAGGTATTATCTTGCGAAGGGGGAGAGAGAGGTATTAACTTGCGAAGGGAGAGAGGTATTATCTTGCGAAGGGAGAGAGAGAGGTACTATCTTGCGAAGGGAGAGAGAGAGGTATTATCTTGCGATGGGAGAGAGAGAGGTATTTTCTTGCGATGGGAGAGAGAGAGGTATTATGTTGCGATGAGAGGTATTATCTTGCGAAGGGAGAGAGACGTATTATCTTGCGAAGGGAGAGAGAGGTATTATCTTGCGAAGGGAGAGAGAGAGGTATTATCTTGCGATGGGAGAGAGAGAGGGATTATCTTGCGAAGGGAGAGAGAAAGGTATTATCTTGCGATGGGAGAGAGAGAGATATTATCTTGCGATGAGAGAGGTATTATCTTGCGAAGGGAGAGAGAGGTATTATCTAGCAAACGGAGAGAGAGGTATTATCTTGCGAAGGGAGAGGTATTATCTTGCGAAGGGAGAGAGAGGTATTATCTTGCGAAGGGAGAGGTATTATCTTGCGAAGGAGAGAGAGAGGTATTATCTTGCGAAGGGAGAGAGAGAGAGGTATTATCTTGCGAAGGGAGAGAGAGAGGTATTAACTTGCGAAGGGAGAGAGGTATTATCTTGCGAAGGGAGAGAGGTATTATCTTGCGGAGAGGTATTATCTTGCGAAGGGAGAGAGGTATTATCTTGCGAAGTGAGAGGGAGAGGTACTATCTTGCGAAGGGAGAGAGAGAGGTATTATCTTGCGATGGGAGAGAGAGAGGTATTATCTTGCGATGAGAGGTATTATCTTGCGAAGGGAGAGAGAGGTATTATCTTGCGAAGGGAGAGAGAGGTATTATCTTGCGAAGGGAGAGAGAGAGGTATTATCTTGCGATGGGAGAGAGAGAGGGATTATCTTGCGAAGGGAGAGAGAAAGGTATTATCTTGCGATGGGAGAGAGAGAGATATTATCTTGCGATGAGAGAGGTATTATCTTGCGAAGGGAGAGAGAGGTATTATCTAGCGAACGGAGAGAGAGGTATTATCTTGCGAAGGGAGAGGTATTATCTTGCGAAGGGAGAGAGAGGTATTATCTTGCGAAGGGAGAGGTATTATCTTGCGAAGGGAGAGGTATTATCTTGTGAAGGGAGAGGTATTATCTTGCGAAGGGAGAGGTTATGTCTTGCGAAGGGAGAGGTATTATCTTGCGAAGGGAGAGGTATTATCTTCCGAAGGGAGAGGTATTATCTTGCGAAGGGAGAGGTATTATCTTGCGAAGAGAGGGGTATTATCTTGCGAAGGGAGAGAGAGGTATTATCTTGCGAAGGGAGAGAGAGGTATTATCTTGCGAAGGGAGAGAGAGGTATTATCTTGCGAAGGGAGAGAGAGGTATTATCTTGCGAAGGGAGAGAGAGGTATTATCTTGCGAAGGGAGAGGTATTATCTTGCGAAGGGAGAGGTATTATCTTGCGAAGGGAGAGAAAGGTATTACCTTGCAAAGGGAGAGAGAGGTATTATCTTGCGAAGGGAGAGAGAGGTATTATCTTGCAAAGGGAGAGAGAGGTATTATCTTGCGAAGGGAGAGAGAGGTATTATCTTGCGAAGGGAGAGAGAGGTATTATCTTGTGATGAATGGTTTTGAAAACCGACAAGTTGAAGAATTGAGACACTTATGCAACACATGGGAATCTTTATTGAAGAAACGTTTCGCCACACAGTGGCTTCATCAGTCCAATACAAAGTAGAAGTGGGTAAGGAGAGTAGAAGTTCGAGGTAATCAGTCCCTCAACCTGGATTCGATGTGTTCAGTCCAGTGATGGACTGAACACATCGAATCCAGGTTGAGGGACTGATTACCTCGAACTTCTACTCTCCTTACCCACTTCTACTTTGTATTGGACTGATGAAGCCACTGTGTGGCGAAACGTTTCTTCAATAAAGATTCCCATGTGTTGCATAAGTGTCTCAATTCTTCAGGTATTATCTTGCAGAGGGAGAGAGAGGTATTATCTTGCGGAGGGAGAGAGAGGTATTATCTTGCGGAGGGAGAGAGAGGTATTATCTTGCGAAGGGAGAGAGAGGTATTATCTTGCGAAGGGAGAGAGAGGTATTATCTTGCGAAGGGAGAGAGAGGTATTATCTTGCTTAACGAGCGTTAGCCACTGGGCAGGTAACTTCAAAAGATTCATCCAACAGGTATATTTATCACATAGGGAAGAGTTAGATATCATCACTGGATGAATCTTATTGTCAGCGGAGCAGGAGTTATCTAGTCGGTCTGGAGTATGATTCTCGATCGGGTTTACTACTCGCCAGGTAGAGGTTTTTTGCGAAGTGAGATATTATCTTTGCGTGAGGTCATATTCTCAATAGGAACATAGTTTGTGAAACACGTCGGTATTATGTAACTTGGTAAGGGAGAGGTTTGTTTGCAGGAAGCTGGAGTGGAAGCATTATACTTCAGTATGTGGATCAGATTCAAACTCCTGAGGTACAACACCATTACCTGAATATCCTTAGCGAAGGATTCAGAATCTGTGACAATATGGAGGGGTATTATTGGAAGTGCGCCACACAAGTAATCACCTCTCGCCTCGAACGTAAAACAACTCTTCTTGCAAGAATTGTGGAATGGACTGGGTATTTATCTTG
Source organism: Cherax quadricarinatus (assembly GCF_038502225.1). Classification (NCBI taxonomy): domain Eukaryota; kingdom Metazoa; phylum Arthropoda; class Malacostraca; order Decapoda; family Parastacidae; genus Cherax; species Cherax quadricarinatus. The sequence continues at coordinate 24,014,431 of NC_091334.1, read as the reverse complement.
CGATGGGAGAGAGAGAGGGATTATCTTGCGAAGGGAGAGAGAGGTATTATCTTGCGAAGGGAGAGAGAGGTATTATCTTGCGAAGGGAGAGGTATTATCTTGCGAAGGGAGAGGTATTATCTTGCGAAGGGAGAGAGAGGTATTATCTTGCGAAGGGAGAGAGAGGTATTATCTTGCGAAGGGAGAGAGAGGTATTATCTTGCGAAGGGAGAGGTATTATCTTGCGAAGGGAGAGGTATTATCTTGCGAAGGGAGAGAGAGGTATTACCTTGCGAAGGGAGAGAGAGGTATTATCTTGGGAAGGGAGAGAGAGGTATTATCTTGCAAAGGGAGAGAGAGAGGTATTATCTTGCGAAGGGAGAGAGAGGTATTATCTTGCGAAGGGAGAGAGAGGTATTATCTTGTGATGAATGGTTTTGAAAACCGACAAGTTGAAGAAGTGAGACACTTATGCAACACATGGGAATCTTTACTGAAGAAACGTTTCGCCACACAGTGGCTTCATCAGTCCAATACAAAGTAGAAGTGGGTAAGGAGAGTAGAAGTTCGAGGTAATCAGTCCCTCAACCTGGATTCGATGTGTTCAGTCCAGTGATAGACTGAACACATCGAATCCAGGTTGAGGGACTGATTACCTCGAACTTCTACTCTCCTTACCCACTTCTACTTTGTATTGGACTGATGAAGCCACTGTGTGGCGAAACGTTTCTTCAATAAAGATTCCCATGTGTTGCATAAGTGTCTCAATTCTTCAGGTATTATCTTGCAGAGGGAGAGAGAGGTATTATCTTGCGGAGGGAGAGAGAGGTATTATCTTGCGGAGGGAGAGAGAGGTATTATCTTGCGAAGGGAGAGAGAGGTATTATCTTGCGAAGGGAGAGAGAGGTATTATCTTGCGAAGGGAGAGAGAGGTATTATCTTGCGAAGGGAGAGAGAGGTATTATCTTGCGGAGGGAGAGATATTATCCTGCGGAGGGAGAGAGAGGTATTATCTTGCGAAGGGAGAGGTATTATCTTGCGAAGGGAGAGAGAGGTATTATCTTGCGAATGAAGAGAGAGGTATTATCTTGCGGAGGGAGAGGTATTATCTTGCGGAGAGAGAGAGAGGTATTATCTTGCGGAGGGAGAGAGAGGTATTATCTTGCAGAGGGAGAGAGAGGTATTATCTTGCGGAGGGAGAGAGAGGTATTATCTTGCGAAGGGAGAGGTATTATCTTGCGGAGGGAGAGGTATTATCTTGCGGAGGGAGAGAGAGGTATTATCTTGCAGAGGGAGAGGTATTATCTTGCGGAGAGTGAGAGAGGTATTATCTTGCGGAGGGAGAGGTATTATCTTGCGGAGGGAGAGAGAGGTATTATCTTGCGGAGGGAGAGAGAGGTATTATCTTGCGGAGGGAGAGGTATTATCTTGCAGAGGGAGAGGTATTATCTTGCGGAGGGAGAGAGAGGTATTATCTTGCAGAGGGAGAGGTATTATCTTGCGGAGGGAGAGAGAGGTATTATCTTGCGGAGGGAGAGGTATTATCTTGCGGAGGGAGAGGTATTATCTTGCGGAGGGAGAGAGAGGTATTATCTTGCGGAGGGAGAGAGAGGTATTATCTTGCGGAGGGAGAGGTATTATCTTGCGGAGGGAGAGGTATTATCTTGCGGAGGGAGAGAGAGGTATTATCTTACGGAGGGAGAGAGAGGTATTATCTTGCGGAGGGAGAGGTATTATCTTGCGGAGGGAGAGGTATTATCTTGCGGAGGGAGAGAGAGGTATTATCTTGCGGAGGGAGAGGTATTATCTTGCGGAGGGAGAGGTATTATCTTGCGGAGGGAGAGAGAAGTATTATCTTGCAGAGGGAGAGGTATTATCTTGCGGAGGGAGAGGTATTATCTTGCGGAGGGAGAGAGAGGTATTATCTTGCGGAGGGAGAGGTATTATCTTGCGGAGGGAGAGGTATTATCTTGCGGAGGGAGAGGTATTATCTTGCGGAGGGAGAGGTATTATCTTGCGGAGGGAGAGGTATTATCTTGCGGAGGGAGAGGTATTATCTTGCGGAGGGAGAGGTATTATCTTGCGGAGGGAGAGGTATTATCTTGCGGAGGGAGAGGTATTATCTTGCGGAGGGAGAGAGAGGTATTATCTTGCGAAGGGAGAGAGAGGTATTATCTTGCGGAGGGAGAGGTATTATCTTGCGGAGGGAGAGGTATTATCTTGCGGAGGGAGAGAGAGGTATTATCTTGCGGAGGGAGAGGTATTATCTTGCGGAGGGAGAGAGAGGTATTATCTTGCGAAGGGAGAGAGAGGTATTATCTTGCGGAGGGAGAGAGAGGTATTATCTTGCGGAGGGAGAGGTATTATCTTGCGGAGGGAGAGGTATTATCTTGCGGAGGGAGAGGTATTATCTTGCGGAGGGAGAGGTATTATCTTGCGGAGGGAGAGGTATTATCTTGCGGAGGGAGAGGTATTATCTTGCGGAGGGAGAGGTATTATCTTGCGGAGAGAGAGGTATTATCTTGCGGAGGGAGGGAGAGGTATTATCTTGCGGAGGGAGAGGTATTATCTTGCGGAGGGAGAGGTATTATCTTGCGGAGGGAGAGGTATTATCTTGCGGAGGGAGAGGTATTATCTTGCGGAGGGAGAGAGAGGTATTATCTTGCGGAGGGAGAGGTATTATCTTGCAGAGAGAGAGGTATTATCTTGCGGAGGGAGAGGTATTATCTTGCGGAGGGAGAGGTATTATCTTGCGGAGGGAGAGAGAGGTATTATCTTGCGGAGGGAGAGGTATTATCTTGCGGAGGGAGAGGTATTATCTTGTGGAGGGAGAGCTATTATCTTGCGGAGGGAGAGGTATTATCTTGAGGAGGGAGAGCTATTATCTTGCGGAGGGAGAGAGAGGTATTATCTTGCGGAGGGAGAGGTATTATCTTGCGGAGGGAGAGGTATTATCTTGCGGAGGGAGAGGTATTATCTTGCGGAGGGAGAGAGAGGTATTATCTTGCGGAGAGAGAGGTATTATCTTGCGGAGGGAGAGGTATTATCTTGCGGAGGGAGAGGTATTATCTTGCAGAGGGAGAGGTATTATCTTGCGGAGGGAGAGGTATTATCTTGCGGAGGGAGAGGTATTATCTTGCTTAGGGAGAGGTATTATCTTGCGGAGGGAGAGGTATTATCTTGCGGAGGGAGAGGTATTATCTTGCGGAGGGAGAGGTATTATCTTGCAGAGGGAGAGGTATTATCTTGCGGAGGGAGAGGTATTATCTTGCGGAGGGAGAGGTATTATCTTGCGGAGGGAGAGGTATTATCTTGCGGAGGGAGAGGTATTATCTTGCGGAGGGAGAGGTATTATCTTGCGGAGGGAGAGGTATTATCTTGCGGAGGGAGAGAGAGGTATTATCTTGCGGAGGGAGAGGTATTATCTTGCGGAGGGAGAGGTATTATCTTGCGGAGGGAGAGGTATTATCTTGCGGAGGGAGAGGTATTATCTTGCGGAGGGAGAGGTATTATCTTGCGGAGGGAGAGAGAGGTATTATCTTGCGGAGGGAGAGGTATTATCTTGCGGAGGGAGAGAGAGGTATTATCTTGCGGAGGGAGAGGTATTATCTTGCGGAGGGAGAGGTATTATCTTGCGGAGGGAGAGAGAGGTATTATCTTGCGGAGGGAGAGGTATTATCTTGCGGAGGGAGAGGTATTATCTTGCGGAGGGAGAGGTATTATCTTGCGGAGGGAGAGAGAGGTATTATCTTGTGGAGGGAGAGGTATTATCTTGCGGAGGGAGAGGTATTATCTTGCGGAGGGAGAGGTATTATCTTGCGGAGAGAGAGGTATTATCTTGCGGAGGGAGAGGTATTATCTTGCGGAGGGAGAGGTATTATCTTGCGGAGGGAGAGAGAGGTATTATCTTGCGGAGGGAGAGGTATTATCTTGCGGAGGGAGAGGTATTATCTTGCGGAGGGAGAGGTATTATCTTGCGGAGGGAGAGGTATTATCTTGCGGAGGGAGAGGTATTATCTTGCGGAGGGAGAGAGAGGTATTATCTTGCGGAGGGAGAGGTATTATCTTGCGGAGGGAGAGGTATTATCTTGCGGAGGGAGAGGTATTATCTTGCGGAGGGAGAGGTATTATCTTGCGGAGGGAGAGGTATTATCTTGCGGAGGGAGAGGTATTATCTTGCGGAGGGAGAAGTATCATCGGAGAAAAGGAAAAAAAAATATTTTTATAAACACCAAGCGTCAATAATCCTGAAAAATAATCATAAAGATATTTTCCTTTCTTCACTTTGATAGTAATAGTAATATTTATTAGTGGATAGAAAACATTCAATCACCCTTTACGATAGTTATACATGAATTTAGTCATGAATCTCCAGTGTCACATGTATCGAAAGGCTAAAATAAAGTTAAAATATAGGGCTTCAAAAGTGACTTGACACAGTTAACTAATATAGTTCGCAGTCAGTTGTAATCCTCCAAAGATCACCGTCACAACCATCCCACTTGAGCATTCCATTAAATGTGTTAAGAAATATCATCATGACTACTAGTGTAATAGTCTGCTAATGTCATGATTTACTATTGTTTACTAATGGTCGACTACTGTGACAAATAAATCGTCCGAAAGCGTAGTTGATCTGCTAGTGATGATGTGTGTAGCCTACAGAGTAGTGTTCTTCTAGTGTGGAATGTGGTGTACTGCAGTTTTCATGGCTGCTAGTGTTGTGGTCTACTAGTGTTATGGTCTACTAGTGCTATGGTCTACTAGTGCTATGGTCTATTAGTGCTATGATCTACTAGTGCTATGGTCTACTAGTGTTGTGGTCTACTAGTGTTGATCTCTAGTAGTGTTGCTCTCTAAAGAGTGGTGGTCAAGTCATTTGCTAATTTCGTTGACTACTAGTGATGTGGTTTACTTGTGTGGTGCTCAAGATGCAGTCTACTTGTATACTGGTCCACAATGTTGTTTTCCGCTAGCATTCATTTACCTCTCTCCCATGAATCTGAAAATACCCAGAATAATTTTGTTTTGTGATTATGATATGTAATATGCGAATAAATTTCTCTGTACAGCAGGAACTTCATAAAGATAGTTTAAATTTGATGATTTTAGAAACAAAATAACCAAACGTGTCTATGCTTTGTAAATAAAGCGAAACTGAACACTAGATATGTTTTTCTGTGACTCTTAAATATGTGGAAACATTTGGGCGTGCTTCCATAAGACACCTGCTGTTTCTATTCACCTAGCAGTAAATAGTTACCTGGGTGTTAACCGACTGGTGTGGGTTGCATCCTGGGGACAAAATTAACCTAAGTTGCCCGAAATGCCCTGCATAACCGGGGGCTTTCTATATAGTATGTCACTGACGTCGGCTATGGTCTGTATAAGTTGTATATATATTATATTAAAGATTACCCGGTATTCTCCCGGCCCGGGCCTTTTCCAAGTGGTGGCCCGGCCTTGGCTCCCTCTTTAGGGAGTGTCTGAGACCTAAGTCTCCCATGCGAGGAGGCACAAGTACCTCCTCATCTTTCTAGGCCTAGCCACAAGCTAGGCCTCTCTGGTCTGCCATCCCCGCCCCAAGGGGGCAAATGGGAATGACAGTCTTATGAGCTAAAGGCTCGGGCTCAGGCACCTACCCTACCCTAGAAGGGTTAGGCATGGTATCGATCGTATAAGTTGTATCATGTAGAATGTAGATTATCATTATTAGACAGCATATTATAATGAACAAATTAATTTCTACAATTTATTCCAGAAATGTTAAGATTTGCCTTTTTCTACTAATTATTGCTGTACATCTGTTTACCTCGTGTTAACGCTAATTCACACGTACACAGAGCAAGATATCAGTCACACATATATGGGCTAATTTGCCGGTGGTATACTAGTGTGGTCGTCGAGGTTTGTGGTAATACTATCGTTGTGGTCTACTATTGTTGTGTGGTTTACTAATGATGTAGTCAACTACTGTTGCCGTCTTGTGGTGATCTATCAATGTGATAGTATCAATGTGCTCTATCACTAACTATTCTGGGATACTATAGTGGAGCTTTTAATCTCAGCCGAGCGACTAATGCATCGCCTGAGGCTGCGGCTATAGTTTCAAACCTCACCTTCAAGCTTTCATATTCCCAGTGCATTAATGTTTTTTTTCCTGTTTGAAATATTCTCTCTCTCTTGTTACATCCATGTTTATATCTCGTCAGTTACGTTATTTCTAAGTCTCTTTATAGCCAACTCTGATATTTTCAAGTCTTCGTTGCTAATGCCATTTTCCAAGAATCTGTTACAAAACTTTATTTTTCAGGAGTGTTTTGCGACGTATTTCTTACAACAAAACAATGCCTGCAACATTTAAAAGTTACTTAATTTATAGAAAAAATAAAATTCGACTTATTTTCTAGGATTTTTCGAGGTTTCTTAAATGAAATTGTTGAAAATCGTCAAGCGGCTCTGATATTCTCATGATTTTCAACATTAATGTAAGTGTGACTTGACAAACCATAGATCAAAACAGTGAGTTGCACGACGAATAATTATAGCGATGAGAAGACTGGCTGCATCAATAGTCAACAGATCGGTGCAGAGACCAAACGGATTCGTAAGACTGATGTAACATGAAATTTGGATTTAAAAAGCAATTCACACACCAGGAGGATCAATACAGTTCTTAGAGAAGCGAGAAGCAGAGCCAAAAGATTAGTTAATGAAACATGTGCATCAATGATGTTAAGGTATTAGGAATTAGGAAAGTCAGCAAAGTTATGTTTAAAACACTTGGCTCAGTAAAGTCGGAAAAATAATGAGCACTTCTAAAAACGGACCAGCTGAATCAGTAGACACAGTTGACAAATTGATCTGTAATGTCCGTGAATCAGTCTATATGAGCAAATTGAAATACAGGGTGCATTGTGGAAAACTTGGCAATAAAATACCAACAGCAGACTACAGAGGCCACTTTATTGCACACTGGACACCACAGTTTACTGCCCATCTAAAACTCTTCTTTATTTGGCGTTTAACTAAGGCTGCCTTCTCAAGAATAACAAGGTAGATAGGTAGTAAGATTTAAATCACACTAACTCTCTATGTCATTCAGGATACAATGAACTGTTTATTAAAATCAAGGTTTGTGTAAATCCACTAAAAAGTATACATCTTTTATATATTGCGAGAGAGCGCCGTAGGAACACAGCGAGGCTTACATTGTCTAAGGACATTACAGCTCGCGTAATATAGACTTTTCAGGTCTACAGTCAAGATTTTCTGTTCACAAAGTTTTTTTTGTTTAATACATTTTAGTCTGCACCTGTATCCTTCACCCACAACTTTCTTAAGTGCTGCTTCTTGCTCTGCGAATCTTCTCGTTTCAGCCTCTTACTGTTTTGTACACCTTACTTTGGGAAATATACCAACAAGCCATAGCGGGCATTCATGGTTTATCCCGTCAAACAAAATAACTATAATCATTGTATTACAGTACAATCGGATATAATCGGGGCCAACGAATGCAATCAGCTTATACTAGAGCTGAATATTATCGGCCGTCTATAACAGTGATATTCACTAATGAACAGCGAGATGCTGTACACTAAAGTTATTGGTAGTGCAGAGTTAAGCAGAGTGGGAACCTGGAAACGGAAAGTTGGAGCAGTATGCTAACGCTGGTAAGGAAATACAGTTATTTCATCGGCGTTTAATGCTTAACGAATAGTAGGTGAAGCCCCGACGAGGACTGGCCCTTCAGGGTAGGACGGGAGAAGTACCGGTTGCCTGTGGGGATGGCAGGAATGAGAACAACCCAGGGTGAGGTGGGCTGGCCCAAGCAAGACGAACATGTCACCCGCAGGTGACAGCACTGGCACTGAGGGCGATGATTAAGGAAGGACACAATTTAGCCGCCAACGACACACACAACAGCAACAAGGGGCGACATCCTCTTAGAAATAGTAAAAGTTAAACACAAACCTTAGGGGAAAGTCGAATTAATATTAAAATATAAGCGACATTAAACTGCACACTAACTTATATATACACTGCATTTTCGTAGAAATATGAGAACATTCATAAAATTAATTTTCTGGACAAATTATAGGTCACATGCTTAGTCATCTAAAACTGATATCATATACGATCAAACAGCTGAAATGAGTAATTACGATAACTAATTATAGTCAGTGATTATAATTTGCCAACATCAAAATTAAGAGAGATTTTTTACTAGTTCTGACCAGAAATTATTCATGACATTATTTAAAAGTGTGTTTTATCAGCTGGTTGATTGATGAGATCACAAGAGGTGCTATTATACTAGATCAAACTATAACCCATACTGTACCTCAACGTAACTCGACTCACGAAATCGTAATGACACGATTGCAAACAAACCATACCACTGGCGGGGTTAGAACCCGCGATTAAAGACCGACGCGTTATCCATTGGGCCAGCTGTATGACTCTCTGATCGCGGGTTCTAACCCCGCCCGTGGTATGGTTTTCTCAACGTAAGCCAAGCCGACTAGTAGCTTCACCCCAAAACCCCAAAGACAGAGAAGTTGCAGCTCAAATTCCTTGACGAGAAGTACGAACTGACCTACCTTGTAGCAGCGTAGCTGTTTGCCTGCCTAACAGCAGCTCAGCTGACTTCACTTTTATCTCAGTTTGCCAAAATTCTCCAGTTCAAGCTGTGACTTGGAAATAGTTTGGGAGAAGCGTCGGCCAACTTTGGCCAAGTTTGTACCCGGGTATGAATTTATGCCCTTATAATGCCTGCAATCTTGTCGCTTGTGTCTGCAACATCCCCCCATATTATAATTTCTTCATGACGCACTATTCAGGATTATGATGTAGCATACACTGTATTATGAAAACACATGCAATGTATCACAACGTTACACTGTATCATGTAGTCACATACTCTAAATTATGATGTCTTTACAATGGTATGATGTGAGATACACTTTGGAGTGACGCTACTTGACCTGTCTTGTGCCATACACTATGAAGATATCACATAACTATGAGATCACATACAAAATATTTTGAACGTATGCATTGTATTATGTCACCATATGTACTGTCTTGTATTGGACAGTCTGCCAAACAACTTTTTTCCTTTTAGAGAAATATACTTGGAACGTAGTAGATAATTAAATGAGCTATATATTTATTTATTGAATGAGACAAAAGTCACAACAGCAAGAAATAACTTATTTTCGCCTAATACAAGTCTTCATCAAATAATGACCAGTTAATTGGTGAATCATCCGCTGGCTTACCGGAGCTAGGAAGCTAAATTGAACCTTATTGTTTAATTACGCCATAAATTTCCCTGGCCTGTATATTAATAAAGAATAATTATTGTTTATTATGAAAATATGATCTCTGTTCACAACTAAACAACGTTTCTTCTCCTCGGCATCAATATATTTACTCTGACGCATTCGATATCTAAGATGAAACCTTACTGATAATGTTAACGAAAGTTGAAATTGTTGAAATCAGCAAATTTTTCAACTCGTGTGTTTGCTAACGAGGGCCAAATTCTTGGAACAATTGGCATGCTCGCGTGCCTTATGATCAAAGTTATTGAACATATTACCTTCATGCTGGAATGGATCGTATAATTTCCAAACTTTGAGTGGCGTACCTTCAAATATTCAATAAAAAGTGCCTCCTCATTCGACAACAGAGGAGAGTGAGATTCATGTCAGACGATGCAGACTTAACTATTTGATATGTAAAATATTGCGCAATTATTCCCGTTAAATAACACTATATAAATTAATGTCTATCTCTTCTGAACAGCTTCAATATTTAATGAATGGTCCATTTTAGGGCCAGCATTATAAATTTTGAGTTTTAGCTTTCAGGCAAATTTGTTTTGAAGTAAACAGTACAAGAACTTGGAATATTTGGAAACCCGCGCCATGACTGGCGAATCATTGAACAACATTGTTGCAGTGGTTTCTGAATATACGGTTCATGCTGATGCGGAATGGCATTCATCCTCATTTGACAATTTCGTTGAAATATTAATGTTAATTTTCATACAGTAGCTAAAGAATGCCTCTTCTGCCTGTCTTCGAAATATATTGGAGATGCATTCTATAAAGAGGATGATAAACCATAACTTTTGTCAGAGTACAGCAATTGCAAATTCGAAATTTTACTTAAAAAAATAAAATCAAGGAATAATTGAAATAAGATAAATTACTGGATAATGCCTTTCTAATTAGCTTCAAACTTCTATTGGTGAGCTTTATTAAAACATAAACTTGTCACTCACCTTCATTTGTGTAATCTTCAATTAGCCAGTTTTATTTGGTAAGTAGTTGACTTTTAATATCTAGAGAAAGCCTCTTCTGGTCGGCTTCACACCCTAAGTGCGAGTGTATCGTTAGGTTAGGCAAGGTTCATCAGGAAACAGGACAAATGTTTCCTGACGCGTGTGTTAGTTATATGATGACCCGCAGATGGAGCTTTTGGCCATCTGATCGAGGCCTTCCGCTGGCTTACCCATTTACCCCATTAAAATTTAAGGCTAGTAACTACTACCTACTCGAGTGTATCTTAATTGCAAGTATTTTTTTTATTATTAATTTTGGGGTGTATGGGTACCATTTTGCTATATTTTTGCCAATTTTTTCAAAATGTGATTGTAATTTTTTTAAATACAGTGAAAATAAAAAATAGGAAAAATTCAAGATTCAGGCATTTAAAGACTTATTATTAATGAGTGACGACTTTTTTATTTTTTGAAACATTCTTGACAATATTTTTGTCTTCTTGCCTCACAGAATACCTTTTAGTTCTCGAGAACGCCATATATGATCGGCTTCAAATTTTCTACGCTGGTGTCATATCTCTTGGGCAAGATACAAAAGATTGTTTGCATGCGAGGTTGTCCCATGTACAATGAAATATATAGCCTTTCTTAATTTTATTTCTGTGTGATAAATGGAGAGAGCCTCCTTTAATCGGTTTCAAAATTTTGACACTCGTGTATCCTAGTTAGTAGTGTAAGTGTGCAGGTGCCATTTTGCCACTGTTAATCTCGAAATGGTCTAGTATTATTTTACGTTTTTGCATTAGTTGCCTTGATATGTTAGGGGCTGTCTCCTAAGAGGCATTCAAGACCCACTGTAGTGGTCATATAGCGCCCATGGAATGGAATATCTTCTATTCCACAGCGCTATATGAACCCTACAGGTTTAACGCTGAATAAAATAAAGCAACTGTAAACGACATCAATCTTCAACGGCTGAGACTTCATATTAAACGAATAAAACATTTCATAGGTTTTGACTGTGCAGGTCAAAATTTCATTGGTTTCTGTGCAATAACTGGAAAATACATTTCCTGGTCAGCCTTAAACTTTTAGAGTTAAAAATGCCACAAGATTATAATCAAATCAGTTTCTGTGAAATAACTGGAGAATGTCTCTTCTGATCAGTAATAAGTTAGTTTTCCTAGGCTAAATGAGCATTTTGTGTATTTCATGTGTCTCCAGGACCATTATATACCAAAACTACATAAAACCTACTGCTTACTTGTGGTGTCCTGTGGCTGGGTTGGCAACAACCTCGCCGTATTATATCATCAACATTAATGATTATTAACCTATTCTGAGAGTGCACATCATCCACAGTGTGAGCTAAGCGCTTAATTATTAAAGTTACGGTGTTTTCTAGGGAACGCATTAGTGATTATTTTACATTCTCTTTGACATGTTATTAACTGTTGTCCAATACACGCCAAATGCAAATTAAAAAGGTTATAAGCAAAATTTATTAAAATATGATCAAAGAGCACTTAATGAAAATTTGAATAAGCTTTCTCCCATTAGTGGGAGTTTGACGTTATGGTGTCATAGCGCTCAAAATGTTTGTAACACGAGTTTAATATCGTATTGAATTTAATGACAAACAAAGAAAAGGAGCTATTCCTCATTAGTATATTCTTTACTCTGACAATGAATCCCCTCAAGGAAGGTTCCTTGATGTTGGTGAGGGGCTCTTGATTTAGAAAATTGGATCTGTGCTCCAGTTCCCCGAATTAAGCCTGAATGCCTTCCACATCCACCCCCCCCAAGGTATAATCCTCTGGGTTTAGCGCTTCTCCCTTGATTATAATAATAATAAACTGATAATGAATATATATCAGTCTTCCCCATCCTGAAGCATTATTCGTTACTTTCTTTCTGAGCTTAACAATTATAAATCTAGGTAGCGATCATTAAGCCAGGAGCTTTCTTTTTATTATATTGATGCATGGTTACTTAATAAACAAAGTTATAAAAGAAGAAATATACGTCACCCTGACTGTACAACAAACGTATGTCGATGAAGGTTAACGTCAGGCTTTTCTAACTGAAACTCACACAAGCATCGTTCCTAATAGGTGAAAGCGTGGTAGACTATGGGAGGAGGAACAATTTTATTTGAAAAGGATACACGAGACATGGGAGAAAACAGGAGAGACTGTCTCATAAGTACGAAAATATGCTTTCACAAATACATGAACTGCATCATCACCTTTTGACTTTTAGAGGAAATTAATCCCTTTCATCTCTTCATCGATGTTAGGGTAATCGTCATGGAAGAAGTTATCTTCTGTGAATCTATGATAATTTCATTTATAGTGACGGGGAAGACGGGAACGAGGAATATCCTAGAAGTAGAGGTGAGGATATTTGGAATAGATGGGATATCTCTTGAGACATTTATCGATGGAGATACAAGGCTTAGAGTATGAAGATGCAGTTGACGGAGGAATACCAGACCAACTTCTGAAAGGCGATTCGCCTGGTACTTGGGAGGTTAGATCACAATGGTTTCTTTGATCTTAACAGTTATAACCCGCTTAAGAAGGAAGTAGGACTGCTGCTGGCCTACTGGTCCATGCTAGGCATATCCAACTTACAACCACTTTTGTACTATCTTAACCTATTTTTAAAGCTACACAAGGTTTTAGATTCAATGACGCTACTCGGGAGCTCGTTCCATTCATCCACAACTCTGTTACCAAACCAGTGCTTTCTTGTATCCTCTCTAAATCTAAATTTTTCCAGCTTGAACCCATTACTGCGACTCCTGTCTTGGTTAGATATTATTTAGCACATTATTTGCATCTCTTATATATTCCTGTTTTCCATTCATACATCTCAATCATATCCCCCTAATTCCATGCCTTTCTATACAGCTTCATTACCCTCAGTCTACCGTTGTAGGAAATATTTCGATACAAGGGATCAACTTTGTCATTCTTATCTACGTTTTCCAGGGTATTTATATCCATTCTGTAATACGGTGACCAGAACTGTGCAGTAAAATCTACATGAAGCCTAACCAACGATGTATAGAGTTAATATAACTTGACGACTCCTGTTATTTATGCTACTTGATATGAAGTCAAGAATTCTATTCACTTATTGCTAACACTTACGTACTGTTGTCCTGGATTTAAATTACTACTTTAAATTACTATCTGTTTTCACATTCAGTAATTAATATCTACATTATTTAATTTATAGGTGACATGGTTATTTTCTTTACCAAGGATTATAACTTTGCATTTATCTAAATTAAACTGGATTTTACTTCATTTAGTATTTATTATTATTCGAAATGTCTCACTTCATATATTTAACACAGAGATGATTTCCAATTTCAATTTATCATTACGACGTAATTAATTATAAACGCCATGACAGCTGACTTGATCGCATTCCTGGATGTACCACACGGAATTTTTTTTTTATATTTTATTTAAAACATGACATTACATGAAATAAATAATTAAAAACACATGGAAAAACCTACAATAGTTGTACTACCCTGCCGTCGTCAAGCAGAACACACCACACTCACAACTACGTGTGGGGACATACCCGCCTTTTCCCCTATCCCATGAACTGTCCCAAGTCTTACATGCGTGTCACCAAACCTGTTGGAGCCACCCAACAGAATTACACACATATCTATAAACAAATCGGGTATCCAGTACATCCCGATAGAGTGTACGCAATCAGAGACCGCAGACATAGCCTCTTCCATCTCAGATTGATGGTGTACATCCGACCACATGAAATTCGTGACACATGTTGAAATACATGGCACAGACATAAGTACATCATGTATTTTCATCTAAGAATCCTATAAAAATTCCCCCTCCCACCTCCCCGGTGGTTATCCTCTCCTCCCGCTGCTATTCACAACCTAACAGACATATGCTATTATAATAATGGCTGTTAACTCAAAATTCTGAGCACATATATCATTTACTTGCCAACAAAGGCCTTTTAACCTCATCCCAGATAAGGTTCCAATGTTTTAAAAACGCACTAACACCAACACAGGTTATGTACATATAAATCAATAAAAACAGTACACAAAACATGCAGTGTCAAGCACACTGAACAAATATTAAGCAATTACATTTAACAAACAGGATAAGACATGCAGATATATAGTGACAATACCTCTTCAAGCAATAATGCCACATACATAAAATACGAAATTATATCACAGTATCGCTCTGAACACTGTTTAAACTCTCAGGCCACACAACATGTAGTGCAAAGCACACACAACAAATAACACAAACCCCAATCACACAAAGTGCCCAAAGGGTCATGTCTGACCCGATAGGCTTCCCTGTTGTAGGACCTACATCCCACAGACCCAGACCAAAAAGCACCCCTCCCCCCCAAACCCTTCTAACTCGCAATCCCACACACACAAACAGTCTGACCTCTGTGACACACTCTCACGCCCGCAATCGCACCCCCCCCCCGGGGGAGATCATCCCGTTCTTACACCGGACAATCTATAAAACCCATGAATCTTTCAACTTAAAATCTCTATAACCCTCCGGAAAATCCCTCTCCCACCTCCCCCCATATATTTTTCCCTGTTGCGACACTTTGTCCTATACAAAGTTGCAGCTAGGGCCATCCTACGTTCCCCCATCCACGATATAAAGACGAAATCGACAACTAAGTAAGCCACCGCCCTTTGAACCTTCACCTCTACCCCACCTACATCTAAACTTAGCGCTCTCAATACCGATAACCCCCCTCCCACATACCGAAACTTTCCCCATCCATTCCCTCACAACCCCTCAACGTTCGCAAAAGTAGACTATATGAAAAGCCGACTCATCTACCCCACAATCTTGACACACCCCACCCTCCTTGATGCGTCTATTATGTAAAACTACAAAACTGCCCCGGACGGCAAGATCCGTGGAGGAACCTATACATTACCTCCCTCACACGCGGCCGGATACGCAACCCTTTTAACAGTCCCAAATGCCTTCCCATGCGTACATCAGGTATCTCCCTTCCACAGCCACTGCCTCCCGAGGCCATAGCTTCCTTTCTATGGACCCTACCCGCAAGTTCTTCGGATCTTTGACGAGCATTAAGACACGCAACATCTCACAATCTCGCAAATCCCCAACCCTCCACCCCCTCCCAACATCTACACCATACCTAATCAAAAACTCACGAAGCTATGCACACTTCCTTTCGTTTCTCAATCCAATAATATTTATAGTGAGACTCTTGAAGCTGTCAGAGGTAGTTTACCTTTACGCACGGCTACACCCCTTTTCCCTTTCCTCCTATTACCCCTGTGGTCCTCATACACCCCTCTAGGACTATCTTTCACAGTTCCTTTGCCCCTGGATCCTCCAGGTCCACACTCCTCTACAATCGCCCAAACCTTTTTACCCGAATGCTGTGCCGGGGTAAGCACATCTTCCATATCCGAGAGCACAGCCGCTCTCTTCTGTGACCCTCTAGCCTTCTTCCCAACATCCTCCCGGAAGCCATTCGCGTGCACTTCCGCCACCACAGTACAGCTCTGCAAAGCCCCCCTCTTCTCACGCCTCCCGGAACCACAGCAGACTCTAGGGCACCCACAAGCCCCTCAACGGAGACCTCACCTGGGGTTCCTAACAGGTCATGGAGCACTGTGTCAATGGTGGCCTCCACTTCCTGTCCTCACCAAGCGGCACCTCACCTACATTCCATGGTGCCTGCCGGAAGAGCTCGGCTTCCCCGGAAACGTCACACACTCTCCCTCCATCAATTCCGCCTAGTCCACCTCCACACTCCAAGCCTTAGGCAAAGTAGGCTTCTCTGGTCTTGCCTCCTCCGTCTTCTGTTCCTCCGGTGCCTCCTTACGTTGATCATCCGCCTGTAAACCCTGCCGTCGGACACACTGCACAAATATGTGGTCATCGGCGCTGCACAAGCGACAAGTACGTCGTTGCCCCGCATAGGTCACCATCACTTGTGTCCTGAAGTCGTCAAGTTGCACGTAAGAAGGAATGGGATGCCGTAACGTCATTTTCAAGGAGAAACTTCCCTCAGGCATCCCAGCATATGATCCTTCCTTCCACTTCCCCAACGTCGCCATGTGAACTGTCCCATATTTTTCAAACACGCACGCAGCTCCGCTTCATCAGTCTCGAAAGGCACATTCCGTATCTTCACCCACGTGTAGTAGCGGGACACATCATGGAGCCTCACCGTCACAGCAGGATTCACTGGCATACAAATATCCTGATATCTGGCGACCCTGTCTTCATATACACTAGCGTTGCGAAACTTCATGAAGATCCGGTATGCGCCATTCAACGCCACACCATACAGCTCTTCGTTTGCAATACCGTATGTGTCCCTGGTGATGGCAAGCAGTAAAAGCTGAGCTGAGTGGGCATACACAGCCCCACATACCACTTCAATGCCGACAGTGTTTACCCGGCGGCTACCCTGCTTCGCCATTTTGCGAAAATAAAGTTCGTCTCCAGCTGACAGCAGGGGGCAGGCTCAGCGCACATCCGCTCGTCCCGAGGGTTGAGCGACGAATGACCACACGGAATTATCTAATCAGTAACACAAATTCAACATTACATCCAATGGTAAAAAGCGAGCATCACATCCACTCTTCATTGCCCTTAAAGCAGCAAACAAAATTGGATCTACCGAATATTGCCCTCACTCTAGCCGAATGTGATTTCAAATCGAATTTTCAACCAGAAGAGCCAGTTAAGTGCAATGACAGCAAGCCAAGCATCGTGGGTTCACCAAACTGATTGTCTCGGATGTTTTGCAAATGATGCAGAAAATGTGACATGAATATTCCCAATGAATCATTCTTCAAATCCAGTTGATAAATGACTAAATTTTTCTTCAAGATACTTTTCTTTTTCTTCTTTATGGTAGTTAAATTATTTATTGATGTCTATTTTTTTTTAACCTGAGAACGAAACCAGTTGTCAAAATATAATCGAATTCTAAGAATATTTCGTGCGTCACTTTCCAAACATTTGAAGTATCGTACAAATTTGTACAAGAATGGTATACAATACCGACAAGATGAAATTAAGACACATGTGCAACCTCTGGGTATCTTTATTGTAGACGTT
The DNA here is from genome assembly GCF_038502225.1 of Cherax quadricarinatus. NCBI lineage: Eukaryota > Metazoa > Arthropoda > Malacostraca > Decapoda > Parastacidae > Cherax > Cherax quadricarinatus. The sequence continues at coordinate 23,997,007 of NC_091334.1, read as the reverse complement.
CCGCCATCCAGTGGCTTTATCAATACAAATTCCAAGACATAACTTGAAAACAGTAGAACTATGTACAGAAGATGAGGTAATGAGTCCCTCAACCTTGGAGTAGGTGCGATGAGCACCGTAGTCATGGAGATTCTGAAGCAGAAGCAAGGCGCCTGACGCTTATATACTAACGTCAGGTGGAATGGGACGTGTAGCAGACGAGGGCATAGTCACTGGTAGGCGGGATTCCCCAGTGGAAGTAGGTCCTTCCCAAAGAGATGGGTTAGTTGCAGAAGTAGTTGTCGTGGTCGCGAAGGTTATGTACATGTCCTCAGAATTTTTTCTTATACATTTACAGATATATTTTTTCATTTATGCTAACATAAAAATTAATGATTTTGTACCCAAAGAACCTTGGGAAACTTACCTAACCTTATTAAAACAAGCGTAATTTACTTTAGCCTAATCCAACTAATATATTTTGCATATATAAGTTTATAATAATTTAATAACAAACACAATGAAATATGTTTTTTTCGTTAGTTTCAGAATTATTGCGAAATTACTGCATACACAAATTTTCGCTTGCCCTATACGGCAAGAAGTGCGTTGCTATTTAAGTCAAAATCGCAAGTTTTATGTATTCAGCACAACACACACACACACACACACACACACACACACACACACACACACACACACACATATATATATATATATATATATATATATATATATATATATATATATATATATATTCTCTGAGGATGAGGGTCCCCATTCCAGCCAAAGAGGTGGTACTTCCCTATATTATTTTAAATATATTTTATATATATATATATATATATATATATATATATATATATATATATATATATATATATATATATATATATATATATATATATATATATATATATATATGTCGTGCCGAATATGTAAAACTGGTCAATTAGCAAGAACTCATTTAAAATTAAGTCCTTTCTCAAATTTTCTCTTATACGTTTAAAGATAGACATTTTTCATTAATGTTAATGTAAAAAAATTTTAATATTGCACCAAAAGAATCTTAGAAAACTTACCTAACCTTATTATAACAAGAATAATTTATTTTAGCCTAACCCAGCTAAATGTATTTTAGATTTGTTTACAGTAATTTAATACTAAACAAACACAGTGAAATATATTTTTTTCGTTAGGTTCAGAATGATTTTGGCGAAATTATTGCATACACAAATTTTCGTTTGTCCTATATGGCAAGATGAACGTTGCTATTTAAGCCAAGATCGCAAGTTCTGTCTATTCGGCACGATATATATATATATATATATATATATATATATATATATATATATATATATATATATATATATATATATATATATATATATATATATATATATATATATATATATATAGTTCCTTGATAATGTGAGTAGTCACGAAAGCGCTTGGAATTTCTCTATTCTTTCAGAGTGGTTGTTTTGCATATATATATATATATATATATATATATATATATATATATATATATATATATATATATATATATGTATATATATATATATATATATGTCGTGCCGAATATGTAAAACTGGTCAATTAGCAAGAACTCATTTAAAATTAAGTCCTTTCTAAAATTTTCTCTTATACGTTTAAAGATAGACATTTTTCATTAATGTTAATGTAAAAAAAATTAATATTGCACCAAAAGAATCTTAGAAAACTTACCTAACCTTATTATAACAAGAACAATTTATTTTAGCCTAACCCAGCTAAATATATTTTAGATTTGTTTACAATAATTTAATACTAAACAAACACAGTGAAATAATTTTTTTCGTTAGGTTCAGAATGATTTTGGCGAAATTATTGCATACACAAATTTTCGCTTGTCCTATATGGCAAGATGAACGTTGCTATTTAAGCCAAGATCGCAAGTTCTGTCTATTCGGCACGATATATATATATATATATATATATATATATATATATATATATATATATATATATATATATATATATATATATATATTCCAACAAGTCGGCCGTCTCCCACCGAGGCAGGGTGACCCAAAAAAGAAAGAAAATCTCCAAAAAGAAAACACTTTCATCATCATTCAACACTTTCACCACACTCACACATTATCACTGTTTTTGCAGAGGTGCTCAGAACACAACAGTTTAGAAGCATATACGTACAAAGATACACAACATATCCCTCCAAACCGCCAATATCCCAAACCCCTCCTTTAAAGTGCAGGCATTGTACTTCCCATTTCCAGGACTCAAGTCCGACTATATGAAAATAACCGGTTTCCTCGAATCCCTTCACTAAATATTACCCTGCTCACACTCCAACAGATCGTCAGGTCCCAAGTATCATTCGTCTCCATTCACTCCTATCCAACACGCTCATGCACGCTTGCTGGAAGTCCAAGCCCCTCGCCCATAAAACCTCCTTTACCCCCTCTTTCCAACCCTTTCGAGGACGACACCTACCCCTCCTTCCTTCCCTTATAGATTTATATGCTTTCCATGTCATTCTACTTTGATCCATTCTCTCTAAATGACCAAACCACCTCAACAACCCCTCTTCTGCCCTCTGACTAATGTTTTTATTAACTCCACACCTTCTCCTAATTTCCACACTCCGAATTTTCTGCATAATATTTACACCACACATTGCCCTTAGACAGGACATCTCCACTGCCTCCAACCGTCTCCTCGCTGCTGCATTTACCACCCAAGCTTCACATCCATATAAGAGTGTTGGTACTACTATACTTTCATACATTCCCTTCTTTGCCTCCATAGATAACGTTTTTTGACTCCATATATATATATATATATATATATATATATATATATATATATATATATATATATATATATATATATATATATATATATATATATAATTTCTTTATTTATTTATGCAATTGTTTCTTTGTAAGCGTTGTTTCTCTGCTAAGGTGTGGCCTTCAGGTTAGATTGTAGTATTATTCAGACTCACAACTTTGTCTGTGAGTGCCGCGCTATCCACTTTTCTGGCAGATACTGCGGCCTTTCCAGTTGAATATTCTAGCTCCGCTGTGTACCATTTAAATTGAGAAAGATTTAGGAAAGGCATGAAATTTAACGGGAGGACAGAGAATGTGTGAAAGGAATATATTTTAATGTCTATGAGAGAACGAAATGCACATTTTCCTTTAGCAACATATGCAAATAAGTGGACATTTAATTTGAGTGAAATGAAAATTGTTCTCTAGCAAGATAAATTAGCAGATAGAAGGAAATATGTAAATTCATATAATATCTTGGGTTCCGTGAGTTTATATCTCAATAAGAACAACGTATGTTTTGTTTTGTCGATGGTAAGAATTCGGAATTTCAATTAATAATGATGGATACATTAGGAAATTCTAGATTTATTGTTATATTCTAGTATATTTTGCGCGCCGCTTTCTTTGCATACAAATGCAGCCAATCCTTATAAGCACCGCTAGATTTTTACTGTGGCTGAAGACCGTTGTAAAATGATACTGATACTAAAATGTAAACGTTATTACTTGACTGTGTATTTTACAGTTCTGCCACTTTCATTCTTTTTATGTATTATTTCGACAATATTAGTGTATATTATAATTTGTTAATTTTTTTTAATAACTTGCTTTCTAGCAAAACTAAACCTAACCTAACCTACCATCAATGTATTTAGAACTGTACGTGAGAAATCGACGGAGTTATTCAAAGGATTACAAAGATTCAAATCTGCAACAGAATATTTAATCAATATAATGTGTTTACGTGAATTGTTAAGACATTATAAGATGCAACAACATACTGTGATGATTCAGTATATTAGGCACAATTAAGCCGAACCGGCGTGCCTGTCTTATTCTGCCTCATTACGAGAATTAATTTGTTTACCACAAATCAGCGAAAATAAATCTGAACATAACGAAAAATATATATATATAATTGATTTGAGGTAATATTGAACAAATTTAAACTGAGCTATGCTATACACAGCAGAACTTAGCAAAACAATACGCTGGTTTAAGTTTGGTTAGATAAGGTTTTTAAGCGTTAATTCGACCCCCCCCCCTATTTTTTTATTAAAACTGGCAAATTTGCGTCTACAAAGTTTATAACCAACCAGAAAAAGGCAGTATCAGATAGTCGTACCTGAACAAATGAGGAATAAAACATAAGCAACCAGTGTAGTTTTTAGGTATTCCCATCTCAAGAAATTTATAACAAGACCTTAATTAAAGTTCTGGTTAGCAAAAAGCTAAAGCAAAAAAAAAAAAGTCTGAATATGTGTTCACAACAAAGCCATTTAACTTTTTTTGGTTTCGTTTAAAGATAAACTGAATTAGTGTTCTCTAACATATTCTAAAATCCTATAAAATATCTTTGAAATGTTTGATTAAGCATCACAGCTCATACTGAGCTTTACCTTTGTCCATAAAAAAGTTATACCCGTCTTAGAACCGCAGTTCCAGGATAGAGTTAGCCTCCAGATGAGGGAGAATCTGGAGTATTCGAATTTCAGTGAAGTTTCAAATTTACATAGGCCTACCTCAAAGTATAATTAACATATCGAGGGAATTTAGAAGTGTCTCTAAAAACAGTTTTAAGTCTGAACTTGAGCTAATTTGTATATTAAGTTGTCCAGTATCATAACTGATATTTAGATATATCATTATCTTAGCTAAATTAAATTAATAGTATTACTTAATTTAAAACTTGTGTATCATAAAATATTAAGGATTAATATAAAAATCTGCTAGAGTAAATGTTTACCGAGGCACGAATAGTGTTTTATACCGCACAGACTTTGAGGTGTGATATATGAAGCAGCAAGAAGCAACATTAATTCTTCATGTCAGAAGTATCCTTTGTTTGTCACGATTTAGGGCACAACAAATCTGCGTTGTGTTTCTAAACTGCTGCCTCACCTGACAAATATTTACAGTATCATGGTCAAAGTTGTCGCGGCGGGAAACTGCCTGGAAACATGACTCAAGGCATGAACACTGGAATGACTTACCAGCTGCGTTTGTTTCACTAATAATAGTGTACAGCTGCTTACTAGTTTTGTTTCTGTCACGACTCACAGAGCTTGAAAATTATCTGACCTACATGTAAGGGAAAAGTCTGTGATATGCTGTTTTTCCTCTGGTTTCTCTGTAGGTGTAATACTTTGCTGGCTATTTTTAACAGGCTTATTTTTGCATACCTCGCCTGCCTGCTCCATCTTTAGGTCTGAGACATGCGTGTCCAGTTTGATTCTTAACTATTTCCAAGAAAATTTCTCGTCTTTCTACTTTTCTTTTTCATGACCCTTTCTTCTCTGTAAGTTCCTCTTGTCGATGTATGTACCTTGAAATTTAACTTCCAGCTTCCTGACATTTTTTTTTATTAGGGTTAATCTTTGTGTTACTATTGGCATCAGCAATTCATTGTTCAACTTGTATTACTGCTTACGTAATTTTGCTGTTAACTCACCACCCATTTGATTTAATAAATAAGGGGGCTTTTAATTCAACTTTGCATAGAAAGAGTGTGAGCTTAGATTTTCCAGCAAGCTTGCGTAAGCAAGTGGAGGAAAATGGTTATTATGACGAAGTGCTGTTGGAGTGTAAGCAAGGTAACATTTATGATGTGATTCAGGGGAAACAGGTTAGCTGGATTAGAATTCTGAAACTGGAAAGTACAGTGTCTGCACTCTGAAGGAGGGTGGAGATATGTTGCAGGTTTTTTTAACTATAATATCTGTACGCCTCTGCCAAGACAGTTATGGAATGAGTGATGACAAAAGTGTTTCTTCATTTTCGGGTAACCCTGCCTCGGTGGGAAACGGGCGATGTGTTAATATATATATGTCGTGCCGAACAGGTAAAACTTGCAATTTTGGCTTAAATGGCAACGTTGTTCTTCTGAATAAGGCAAGCGAAAATTTGTATATGCAATAATTTCGCATAAATAATTCTGAACCTAACGAAAACAACATATTTCATTGTGTTTGCTTATTAAATTGCAAACTTATTTAAAATATATTTAGTTGGATTAGGCTAAATTAAATTGCGCTTGCCATAAGGTTATGTAAGTTTTCTAAGGTTCTTTTGGTACAAAATTATTAATTTATATATTGACATAAGTGAAAAAATATATCCTTAAACGTATAAGAGAAAATTTTAGAGAGGACTTAATTTTAAACGAGTTCTTGCTAACTGACAAATTTTAACTATTAGGCACGACATAATATATATATATATATATATATATATATATATATATATATATATATATATATATATATATATATATATATATATATATATATATATATATATATATATTATATATATATATATATATTATATATATTATATATTATATATGTCCTGCCGAATATGTAAAACTTGCCATCTTGGCTTAAATAGCAACGCTCATCTTGCCACATAAGCCAAGCGAAAATTTGTGTATGCAATAATTTCGCAAAAATCATTCTAAACCTAACAAAATAAATATATTTCATTGTGTTTGTTTAGTATTAAATTATTGTAAACGTATCTAAAATATATTTAGTTGGATTAGGCTAAAATAAATTGCGCTTGTTATAACAAGGTTAGATAAGTTTTCTAAGCTTCTTTTGGTGTAAAATTGTAAATTTTTACATAGCCATTAATGAAAAAATATATCTTTAAACGTATAAGAGAAAATTTTAGAAAGAACTTAATTTTAAATGAGTTGTTGCTAACTGACCAGTTTTACCTATTAGACATGACATATGGTTATCACTAAAAGATAAAAACTAGGTTACTACAAGTATTACAAATGTAATAATAATGAAGGTTTGGAAAAGGGTGTAAAATATAAAAAAATATACGAAAGGAAGAGCTTGTTATATTTGCCCAAGCATAGCTGAAGACTTCAGATGATTGGTCACTTCCGAAACTTTGCTATCATTTTAAGCACGTAGACTTGTTTCACTTTTCATAACTCCTTTAACACACACGCACACAGAGGAGCTGTGAATCGACCCCTGCAACCACAACTAGGTGAGTACACCCACGCACCCCCCCACACACCCACACACTCTCCCCCCCCCTCCCCAATACACACACTCAAGAACTTTAATGGTATGAAATATCATGGCGAAAGGAAAAAAATGACCGTGTAATGAATCAGTCAAATAAACTGCTGACTTAACCTGTAATGGCTAGAAACAAAAAAGTAATTTACAAACTAGCTGCATGAACGCTTAGTAAATTTCTTAATCATCTGAAAAGCGTGTAGGGGCTGACCATTCTTGGAAATACATTTCGAAATAATGTTTCATTTCATTGCATCAGTGTTTCGTTCTCCAGGAATTTTGTCAAGGTTTTGACAACATTTCCGGAGAGTGAAACGTGTGTCCTGTTACCTGAGTACATAGTTACTCTGGTCTGTCACCTGTTGCATGAAGACGCTCACTGGTTTTCATTATTAAAAATCTTCATAACTTTGTAACTTTATTTTGATCACACCTAACTTTAAATATTAATCTTTCATTGACGATTAAATTTTTTTCATAACTTTGCACAAATATTTTAACTGAAAGACATCTAGATAAGATTTTTTTTTTCTTTTATTACCCAGTGTCTGAATGCAAGGTGTTAGAAGGTAAAGACTTATTGCAAATACAGTTTTTCCTTATCACATCCAGGAGTCTTTTTGAGGGGTCCAACATCTTTTGACTGATGGGCCAGTTTCTCAAAGGGGTTGTCGCGTTCATTTCCGTCCAATCTTTATCGACACCCGGACTCCCTTCCGCTGCTCACCTCTGGCATTTATACCTTCGATGCATTTCATAGATGAAACTGGCGTATTAAATCAGACATTTTGTGCTAACTTTTTAAGGGAACATGTTTCCTGCAGGTCGGCGCTGTGTAGCACACTGCCATTTTAATTATTTGTAAATATAATAAATATCACCAATCTATTAAATATCACCAGTATGTTATTAAATATAATAAATAAAATATAATTATCACTATCTAATATATTAATGAGGGATCCTCAATGTATATTCTTTTCAGTCTCAATTATTTTTTTTATACTTATAAATTTATGTATTTATATTTGTATTTATATTTTGATTAACATTTATACTGTATTTATAATTATATATTTTTATATTATTCATAATATTAATTTTCTATTCTACTCGTTATTAATGGTGCCATAAATTTTTTGCCATAATAAATCATTTCATTACTAACTTTCCACAGCTGTTTTCACTCCTGTCCTGCACTACACGTGCTTTAAGACATTTTCCTGAAACTTCTGCAGAAGAAAAAACCTTTAGCACATTAGTAGTGGTGGGGGTCACACCCCCAAAAATTTACCACAATTTCCTGTCCTGCAATACCTCAGTTTGTGTCACAGTAAGTCATTCCCCATAATTTAACGGAATGACATCCCTACTGCTCTCCAGAACCTGCCACAGTCAGAAATGTACCATAATTTACTGTAATAACCTCCGCTTCTACACAGGACCTGCCTCAGCGATGTGACCCGCCTTCGTAAGGCAGGTGGAGTTGATGAGAGAGAGAGAGAGAGAGAGAGAGAGAGAGAGAGAGAGACAGAGAGAGAGAGAGACAGACAGACAGACAGACAGACAGATAGAGACAGAGAGAGGGGATGGGAGGAGGCGGGGAATGTAGGAGAGACGACGCTCACTATCCTATTACCATCGAGGAAGTACGCATAAGTCACCATAGCAACGAGTACTAGGACTGCGACGAGTGACATACTGGGTTACTAGCCATTCTGATGCGACTGAAATGCTTTTACTGTTTACTTTTCTTTCCCATCATATAAATTTATGAGGTACAGTGTAATCATTGGTTTTAGTGCTAGGAAAAAAGATTTTGTTCTACGATTTTGTTCTACGAATGAAACGTAATATAAGATAAGGGGTAGGAGCAGAATTGGTAGAATGAAAAGAAACCAAAGGAGTGAAAAGAGTAAAAGTGGAAGGAGTAAAGGAATGGTAAGAGATGAAAGGGAAAAACGGAGAAGGAATACCAACAATGTGGGTAGAGATTTTCAAATATAATTTTACACGAAATAAACCACATGCAGAAGTTTGCCGTAAAAGAAAATGCAACAGGTAAAACCCCGTGAACGCATTTTTCCGAATGCAGATGTGTGCAGTTGGTTGTGTTGACAACCGAGGACTTGGAGAAACTAAAGTTGGGTCCGAGTTAGGCATGCTGAAAAGCTATGTCAAACTTTATGGTTAGCTGTGCTAAAGTTAGGGTTGGCATTGTTGTGTCTGGCCTCGACAGTTGAGATGCATCTCAGAGTTGCTCGCTCTTTACACTGTTTTTGTCATCATATTTTACCAGTCATGGTAAATATTTTACCAGTCATGGTAAATATTTCACCAGTCATGGTAAATATTTCACCAGTCATGGTAAATATTTTACCAGTCATGGTAAATATTTTACCAGTCATGGTAAAATATGGTGACAAAAATGATCTTTAAGCTCACTTACAGATAATTTTTCTACTTAATATATTCCAATATATTGAATCTGACTTCATAAATAAATGTTGATCGCTTCAGTGAAAAATAAAATGGTTTAATATACTTAATTGTTACCACATTACCTAAGTCCTGTTAATGTACGGTGACCCTAAGAAAGAACCACATTCACCGTCAATAATTCAGGTGCTGCAAGAAATACAAAAGCAACACAGCTCAAATGACCTTCCGAATCGCAACATTCCCCAGTATCCTTCAGAGTGCAGGCTGTATACTTCCCACTACAAGGACTGAAGTGCTGCTAAGCATTACGATTTCATGAACTATAATTTCCTCCACCACTTTATTAATGTTATTTTAATAACATTCCGACAGCACATCAGATCCATGATACCACTTCTTACCACTCACTCCGTCCTAAGCTGATCAAATCCAAACCACACAAAACCTTTAAATTCTCCTTCCAACACTTCGATGGATGCCTCCTACTCTTCCTCTTGCCTAGCTTAGATTAATTCATCTTTTTGATCAATCAGTCCACGGTAAATGACGAAACAACCTCAAAAGAACCTACTCTGCTCTCTGAATTATATATTTTATTACAATACGCCATATATTATTAAATATCTAAATACTTGCACTTCTATATTCTCGTCCTCTTGTTTGACAACCAATCTTCCACTGCCTAGAATTTTTCCGATTTTTCTGTTTTTCTTCTATGTTCACTTTTAACTTTATACCTCTACACATCCCAAACTTCTCCATTCTCTGCAACTTATATTTTATATTTTCCATAAGCATTATGAGCTTTCCTGTTTGTGTTCAGAACTGCTATCCAAGTAGTATTCGTCCATCAAACTAATCGCCAGGATTCCCTGATATCTCTTCCTTATGATGGCTTATCTTGATAGTTTTACTGAAAATGAATGCTAAGTATTAACGCAAACTTCAGATTTGACTTCAGCGTCCCATAATGAGCTCTACTTGATGTTAGAGGGCAGCAGGTAGTACGTAGCGCATTAGTACACCTTTTGTTATCTGCTGTATGGATTTTAGTTCTGTTTTGACGAGTGGTGATTCGAGGTCGTTGACCTGCTGTACTTCATAGGACTGTGTTTCGGGGAGTGTGAATAAACTCCCCTTTCAGATTTGACGACAATGATATCTTCAGGCTATATTTCTTCTCGAGGTAGATATGTTTTACCTGATAAAGCCCACTGTGTAGGCCTAACGTAATCAATAAAGCACCGCAATATACTGCATTTGTGTGAGGACGAAGTGTGTCTCATCCCAATTCTTCAAATGTCTCGTGGAGCCCCTGTGGAGGACGTTTTGTCATAAATATGTCCTAGTGTTTGCTCACCTGTCTTTCTAAACTACTACTACTAATAATAATAATACATAACTTAGTTTTTAAAAAATTTGCAGTAACTCTTGTAAGTAAAGACAGCTGCCAGTTTTAACTCCATGTGTGAAAAGGTAACTGGTTAGGACCTCGAACGCAGTGTTGCTAATCCCCTCATTCTTTTCTCGTAATCCGTTTGAAAACACTAGAAAATTATTTCTGTAATGGATACCTCACCTGAAATCGTATCTTCGACATAGATTTTTCTCCTCGTGGTCATATGGCAGCTACGAGCCTCTCCTAAGAAATTTTGGCAGTTTCATTTCAGATAATGGCACACAAGAAGGTTTATGGCATACTTAACGGGGAAAGTCTCCAAAAACTTGGTTATGGGACGGCTCTTATCTCTGGCTTCAGCAGGTGTTCTCAAGACTTTAGCAAGCTTATTTATCTGCGGAAGCCCAAGTCTAAGAGATTCTAATGCTTTCCTCTGCAACTTCTTCAGAGGATATATAAGTTTATTTTATAACTAAAACATTTGGAAGAATTAAATATTAAAACGAGTAGCTATGTAAACGTCTCTTAAAAGTTTTACAATATCAGTAATATCAATGAAAATAATTTCCTGTGGGTACCATGTTGCTAGTGAATGGCTCTTCATCCAAGGAAAAAAAGATACACTCTTCCTTGTATAAAACTGATTGCTTCATTTTCCTGGCGGTGTATGATGCCTATAATTTTATAGATACCTCACATATATTATATTATCAGTAATTTAAATAATTTCCTTTATCGGGAACTTAAAACCCATAAAGTTGCAAATTTCTCTCATAAAAGCTTATAAAGAGAGATTAACTTGAATAACAAGAGACATTCAACAGGTATCTTTAAACCAAAGCGTATTGCCTACACAGCAGGATTCATCAGTCCATCATAGAGGTTTCAAATATGGAGAGGTAAATGTAATGTGGTCAGTCCATCAGCTTTGAAGGAGTAGTTTCAGGTGGACAGTCCCTCAGCTTGGAGATGTGTGGCGCTGTATAGTCCTTGTGGCTTAGCGCTTCTTTTTGATTATAATAATAATAATAATAATTGGAGATGTGTGTGTGTGTGTGTGTGTGTGTGTGTGTGTGTGTGTGTGTGTATGTGTGTGTATGTACTCACCTAGTTGTACTCACCTAGTTGAGGTTGCAGGGGTCGAGTCCAAGGTCCTGGCCCCGCCTCTTCACTGATCGCTACTAGGTCACTCTCCCTGAGCCGTGAGCTTTATCATACCTCTGCTTAAAGCTATGTATGGATCCTGCCTCCACTACATCACTTCCCAAACTATTCCACTTCCTGACTACTCTGTGGCTGAAGAAATACTTCCTAACATCCCTTTGATTCATCTGTGTCTTCAGCTTCCAACTGTGTCCCCGTGTTGCTGTGTCCAGTCTCTGGAACATCCTGTCTTTGTCCACCTTGTCAATTCTTCTCAGTATTTTGTAAGTCGTTATCATGTCCCCCCTATCTCTCCTGTCCTCCAGTGTCGTCAGGTTGATTTCCCTTAACCTCTCCTCATAGGACATACCTCTTAACTCTGGGACTAGTCTTGTTGCAAACCTTTGCACTTTCTCTAAGTTTCTTTACATGCTTGGCTAGGTGTGGGTTCCAAACTGGTGCCGCATACTCTAATATGGGCCTAACGTACACGGTGTACAGGGTCCTGAACGATTCCTTATTAAGATGTCGAAATGCTGTTCTGAGGTTTGCCAGGCGCCCATATGCTGCGGCAGTTATTTGGTTGATGTGCGCTTCAGGAGATGTGCCTGGTGTTATACTCACCCCAAGATCTTTTTCCTTGAGTGATGTTTATAGTCTCTGGCCCCCTATACTGTACTCCGTCTGCGGTCTTCTTTGCCCTTCCCCAATCCTCATGACTTTGCACTTGGTGGGATTGAACTCCAGGAGCCAGTTGCTGGACCAGGTCTGCAGCCTGTCCAGATCCCTTTGTAGTTCTGCCTGGTCTTCGATCGAATGAACTCTTCTCATCAACTTCACGTCATCTGCAAACAGGGACACCTCAGAGTCTATTCCTTCCGTCATGTCGTTCACAAATACAAGAAACAGCACTGGTCCTAGGACTGACCCCTGTGGGACCCCGCTGATCACAGGTGCCCACTCTGACACCTCGCCACGTACCATTACTCGCTGCTGTCTTCCTGACAAGTATTCCCTGATCCATTGCAGTGCCTTCCCTGTTATCCCTGCTTGGTCCTCCAGTTTTTGCACTAATCTCTTGTGTGGTACTGTGTCAAAAGCCTTCTTGCAGTCCAAGAAAATGCAATCCACCCACCCGTCTCTCTCTTGTCTTACTGCTGTCACCATGTCATAGAACTGCAGTAGGTTTGTGACACAGGATTTCCCATCTCTGAAACCATGTTGGCTGCTGGTGATGAGATCATTCCTTTCTAGATGGTCCACCATTCTTCTCCTGACAATCTTTTCCATGATTTTGCATGCTATACATGTCAGTGACACTGGTCTGTAGTTTAGTGCTTCATGTCTGTCTCCTTTTTTTAAAGATTGGGACCACATTTGCTGTCTTCCATGCCTCAGGCAATCTCCCTGTTTCGATAGATGTATTGAATATTGTTGTTAGGGGTACACATAGTGCCTCTGCTCCCTCTCTCAGGACCCATGGAGAGATGTTATCTGGCCCCATTGCCTTTGAGGTATCTAGCTCACTCAGAAGCCTCTTCACTTCTTCCTCGGTTGTGTGTACTGTGTCCAGCATATGGTGGTGTACCCCACCTCCCCGTCTTTCTGGAGCCCCTTCTGTCTCCTCTGTGAACACTTCTTTGAATCTCTTGTTGAGTTCCTCACATACTTCACGGTCATTTCTTGTTGCCTCTCCTCCTTCCTTCCTTAGTCTGATTACCCGGTCCTTAACGGTTGTTTTCTTCCTGATGTGGGTGTATAACAGCTTCGGGTCAGATTTGGCTTTTGCTGCTATGTCGTTTTCATATTGACGTTGGGCCTCCCTTCTTATCTGTGCATATTCGTTTCTGGCTCTACGACTGCTCTCCTTATTCTCCTGGGTCCTTTGCCTTCTATATTTCTTCCATTCCCTAGCACACTTGGTTTTTGCCTCCTTGCATCTTTGGGTGAACCATGGGCTCATCCTGGCTTTTTCATTATTCCCTTGGGTACAAACCTCTCTTCAGCCTCCTTGCACATTGTGTGTGTGTGTGTGTGTGTGTGTGTGTGTGTGTGTGTGTGTGTGTGTGTGTGTGTGTGTGTGTGTGTGTGTGTGTGTGTGTGTGTGTGTATTAATGAAATCACGAAACAAGTGATTTTAAATAATTTACCAAACTGCGGCAGGCCAGGACTCGACCCTACGAACCTTGTACCGCCTCAAGAGACAGCACAATGCACGCATTAACTGATCAGTGGCGCAGTGGTAAGATGATGCGCGCATTGTGCTGTCTCTGGAGGCGGTACAAGGTTCGTAGGGTCGAGTCCTGGCCTGCCGCAGTTTGGTAAATGATATATATAGATATATCATTTACCATATCAACAAAATCGTATATTTTAGCAGTCATCGCTCTCTATATAACTAGCTATTTTTCCTTGATATATCTGAGCTAACGCTGTCCCCCCTCCCCCCGTTTCCCCACCCTGTTAAAAAAAAAAAACTAAATTTCCCAATCTGTTTCCTTTTATGACCCTGGCATCTCCCATCAACCCGGCTAACAAGGAGATTCCTGTAACAAGGTGATGTCGGTTTTCATGTTATTTCTTCTATCTTGTGTCGCTGTTATTTGAACAAATATGTTTTCTTTCTATTGTCATTGCAATAAAGATAATACTATGTTCATACTTATGTCAATGTAAATTAATTTTTTTTATTTTGGAGATTATTTCAAGCATTCTTTTTAAGTAGTATTTTTAAAGGACATTTCCTTAAAAAAGAGAGTAAAATTTAATTATACGAAGAATTAACAACATTTATCAATGAATTGTTCATGTTTAAATACACAGGACACATTCTCTGCATGCATATTATTTAATACACTGTACATACGCCTTAGGAAAAGAATAAAGTTCGATTTATATGAGCTCTTTGTATAACCGATTTCTTACTGGCTGTAAAATTCCTCCTTCGGTACCCACCTCGACCCTAAGCCCAGATAAAGACGTCAAGGAAAAAAACTATGGGAACAAAGATTTATGTAGGGCAGGCCACTGGTAAACCTATGTAGGTCATATCTTGTGTTAAGAGCAAAAGATTACAACACTTTAAGAGATTAATGATTTCAAAAAGAAAATTCGTTCCACAGCCCGTTGAGAACCACAAAAGGAACATCAACTATTTAGATCTGATGGCATCCAAAAACATCCAGCTAGAGCTACGTACCTTCCAGTTCTGGAAAATGGAAGGTCTGGTACTGATGATAAAGAGAGTAAACAGTACGAGTGTTTCCTAGAAGCTTAGTGCCTACGTTGGAAAAAAAAAACACATACCACGTCAGGCAATTTGCATTCGCCTAAATACATTTAGTTCGATGTAAGAAAGACTTCGAAAGTAGCGGCCAAAGTGTAGGGAGTTCTTATATCCTTCATTTCATCATTAGCATATATTTAAGTATGAGCCGCTCTAGTGGTGATACTCTCACCTTTCTGATGTCTAGTTCTAGTTTGATTCGTCAGCGTAGTCCCGGTCCGGGTCTTGTATATATGGATATCAGATGTCTGGCCATCATTGTTTAATTATTATGTTAGTGTATTTATCTACATTCTGGTTATTTGTTAAGCTTTAGTAGTGAACTTCACAAATCTCAGATGACATCAAGATGTCATTCTTCGGCTACTCTTTTTCACTTTCCGAACTAATTTCTATCCTCCTCTCAGCAAGGTAGTATATTGTCGAGTACAATTTCGCAGCCGTAGAAAACTTGTATACTAATCAGCAATTTCCCTTTTCGACAAAATTTCCTTTTTTTTCTCGATCTATTCTTATTAATTAACAATTCAGTTTTATGCTGTATGATTCCAACTTTTGCTATTTTATAATGCAGACTTGGCCATGAACTTCTAAGTACATCTTGAATTTTTCACAAAATTTTTTATTCATTTTACTAGAATCTTTTAAGTGTGTAGCTCCAGCAAATGAATATAATTTAATGTAATTAATAGTTTAATCACTAACTTTTAATTACAAAATCTTAGCCTGATCTACCATCTTTTATTTATATAGTAGTAATTTCTGTCACTAATTACTTTAACAAACCATCCAGTTTCTACAACTGCTCATATGATCCAAAAAGTTGGAAATTCTCGTAATATCGAGAAAATGTTTCACATTTGATTGTAACATTAAATTTTATTTCATTACCAACCTTTCTTTAATAATTTTTGTTTTAATTACTTTTGTGGCTGTGGTCTGTATATTGTGCAGCGCATATTGTGTGTGCTGGATCTAGGAAGCTTAAGAAGGAACAATTAAGAGAATGACAACCATTTTAACTTAATGAACACAATATGCAACACAGTATTACAGTTTTCATGCGTATTGTTTGGCTCATGACGATACTAGCCCACTTAATTAATCATGCGTGTTACTCCCAGATTCCCAATACATAGAAAAATAGTTCTTATTTGTGTTTCCTTATGCACCTGCCACAAACTCAACAGTGAGCCGTTGTGTGTTACAGACCAACGACTGCAATATCAACAACATATGCACCCTCTCATTCTCCTCTCAACTTCAAGTGTCTGCCTAACACAGCCTAACCACCAGTTTGTGACCAGGCCACTGCTGCTACTGATCTTCCTAACAGGACATATGTAAACAGGTCAGTACTCTTGAGAAAATGATACAATTAACACACAGTAAGGCTTAGTCTATAGCTCACTACATAGATGACTATATCAGCACTATCAGTAATTCAAGATACAGAATGATGCATCCGCAGGGTCAGTACACAGCATGGAGGTGGCAGCACCGTCAGTAGATATCAGTGTGTCAGCAAATGGCAGGGAGGTGTCACCAGCATGAGCACAAGGCAGGGTGTCACCAGCATGAGCACAAGGCAGGGAGGTGTCACCAGCATTAGCACAAGTAGGGAGGTGTCACCAGCATGAGCACAAGGCAGGGTGTCACCAGCATGAGCACAAGGCAGGGAGGTGTCACCAGCATGAGCACAAGGCAGGGTGTCACCAGCATGAGCACAAGGCAGGGAGGTGTCATCAGCATTAGCACAAGTAGGGAGGTGTCACCAGCATGAGCACAAGGCAGGGTGTCACCAGCATGAGCACAAGGCAGGGAGGTGTCACCAGCATGAGCACAAGGCAGGGTGTCACCAGCATGAGCACAAGGCAGGGAGGTGTCACCAGCATTAGCACAAGTAGGGAGGTGTCACCAGCATGAGCACAAGGCAGGGAGGTGTCACCAGCATGAGCACAAGGCATGGAGGTGTCACCAGCATGAGCACAAGGCAGGGAGGTGTCACCAGCATGAGCACAAGGCAGGGAGGTGTCACCAGCATGTGCACAAGACAGGGAAGTGTCACCAGCATGTGCACAAAACAGGGAAGTGTCACCAGCATTAGCACAAGGCAGGGAGGTGTCACCAGCGTGAGCACAAGGCAGGGAGGTGTCACCAGCGTGAGCACAAGGCAGGAAAGTGTCACCAGCATGAGCACACAGAAGGGAGGTGTCACCAGCATGAGCACACAGAAGGGAGGTGTCACCAGCATGAGCACACAGCAGGGAGGTGTCACCAGCATAAACACAGGGCAGAGAGAGGTGTCAGCTGGTAGTGTAGGGCTGATCTTTCCCCGAGTAAATATTGAGAGCGCCTCACACAATGCATGTCAAACACACTCTCAGCTTTCAACTTGAACTTTGTCTGCGTATAAACTTTTCTTCATAACAAAATGCCTATTGTAATATGTCTGAATGTGTGCTTGTGTGTGTGTAATATTGTGTCGTATGCTGCTTTTGTTTTCGTTGCTGTTGATGCTGTTGCTTCCTTTGTGTAGTAGTAATGTTGGAAGCGGCAGGAGCAGCAGCAGGAGGAGCACTAATAGTAGTAGCAGTACTAGTCATAGTAGTATTAGTAGGTTTTTTTTGTTGCTGGTTTTGCTGATTATATTGTTGTTGATATACTTCTTGTTGCTGTTGAGCTCCTATTTATAGCTGTGTGGATCGAGTTACAGCTCCTAACCCCACTTCATTATTATAAATACTCATAACGTCTTGAACACTGTTTAAACCTAACTTAAATCTCCACCCACTCCTCATCCAGATCATTTCGCTTCCAAATCACATTGAAAATAAAGAATTTCTTGATGTCTCTACGGACTCTTTACTATCTTATCCTCCTGATTTTAATCTTGTTCAACGTTTCCGTCTTATCTGTCTCTCTCTACCTTATTTCTATGGTCTTTCTAAAACACATAAATCTGTTATCCCTCAACATTCCATCATTTCCTTCAGAGGTTCTGTGTCTTATTCTTTTTGCCTTTTAGCTAGTCAAAACTCATTCCTTTTCTTGGAGCTGTTTCTCCTGCTCACCACCATCACTCTCAAGACTTCATCGAATGTGTTTGGCCACATCCGACCTGTAAGATACTAAGTCTTGACGACGAGTTCCACTTGATGTACTCAGTTTTCTTAGAGTGAAGACCAATAGAGCTGCTATATCTCACTATATCTAATGTCTTTCTTGATCTTATTATTTTACGTGTGGACGCCAGCTCTTTTTGCATGTTGCTGTTTTTTGTAACCTTGACATAGAATACTTCGAAACTGTTGTTCTTCCTACCACTGGGGTGCACCCTTCCCTCTGACTCCGCTATATATATGATATCTTCGCTCTTTAGCCATATGATTCTAGTCTCTTCCAATCATTTCTCGATGCAATTAAGTCTTGCTCCTTCCATCTAGTACAAAACTGAATAGGAATCCAGCTCTGCTTCCTTCCCTTGATGTATATGTACATTGCTTGGCTGCAAGTTTTTCTTTCTGTCTATAACAACCGTATGAACATTCACTACTTTTCTTACCATGCTCCCTCTGTCAAGAAAAGTGTTCCTATTTCTCTTTCTCCGTGCTTTCCGCGTCGGAAATTTCCACTCTTTGCAATTCGTTCTCTCGCCTTGGCTACGCTTCCGGTTTCATAAACGCCGCTCTTTCATATGCTAAATGGACTTTCTTCTCCCAGACTCTCTTCTCCTGTGAAATCCCCTGTTCTATACCTTTCCCATATTTCCATTCTCTCAAATCTTAACAAATCTGTCCATTCCTTAGACATCAAACTTACTTTTCGCCAAAATAACACCCTTCGCAGTAATCTAGTTCTTACCTCTTCTCCTGCTACTGATGCTTCTGGAGTCTACTCCATTTCCTGCTCCTTTTGTTCTCTCCAGTACTTTGGCGAAACTGGCCACTCTCTCTCTGAAAGAGTACAAAAGAAATGTTAGATTTGCCGACACTAATAATGTTCTTTTCTGTCATGTTAGAGATCACAATCATCCTATTAACTGGTGCTCTGGCAAAACTATTTACCCTTCTTATAGCCTCCACAGACACAATCTTGTTAAACCAACCCTTATACACAACTTTCCTAATATCAGTCTTAATCCTGGCTTTGTCACTGTTGATGCTTTCCTTTCTTATTACATTGTACAATGATAAAAACTTCAGAACACCCGTGACTTGACCTAACCTTTATTTCGTCTCCTTACCTCTTCTTCCCTATATTTTCTTTGTCTCTTTTCTGTCTAGGTGAGTTCTATGAGTTTCATCTCTATGTTCTGGTCCCACCCCCGTGGGTCATTGCCTCTCCTGCAGTGCTCTTTTCTTCTTCCTTTTTTCTCTATCATTAGACTGCATCTACTACTACTACTACTACTACTACTACTACTACCACCACCACTATCTCTACCACTACTACGACTACTTCTACCTCCTCTCGTTCTCCCAGCTCCGCTTCCTTCCCCTCTCATATATATACTGGCTCCCTTCCCTTCGTGCTTGTGTGACCAGTTAATTCTTCAAATAGGACCGAAACGTCGATATGAGTTTTTTCTTCTATGTACGGGTTATTTGGGCATAGTTTTGAATTTCAGCCTTTTCTATCTTTTGTAATGTGCGTGAGTTCCACGCTGGGGTTGCGTAATCTACGATTTGTATAGGGCCGTAAATGTCTCTCAGTTGAAGATCTAATATTGAAGCATGCCTCCGATTATGCTTACTCTTTAATCCTTCTAATATGGATGGTATTAAAGGTAAGTGATACCGAAAAAGTTGAAAAAATATACAAATTGCAAACACCAAGACATTTAATTGGAAACGTTTCAACCCTGGGACATACTGGTGGAAAATATGAGCTTAAACAGTCATGAATATCCCGGAGTAACAGTGAGAGTCTTCATAACGAGCCACCTGATGTATTTATGGTAGAGGGTAAGGCGATGTTTGTTCGATTATGGTTTATGTAGGTGTGGTGGCAGTATTGTAACTCCTTGTCTATTGTGTGATTGTCATGGCAACCATAGAGAAATTCAGACTCTAGCGTCTGTTGAGATCTCCCTCAATAATGAGCATCTGTACATTGGCTCATCAGGCATGAATGCCTGATGAGGCACTGCTCCTGTTGCACTGCACTATTTATGTTGAGTACATTAAGGGACAGGGGACAGGAGTTATACAACACAGTGATACTTTTGTGGGATCGTGCCGCGACTGCAATACATATATAAAGTGCTTAACCTGTAGCGATAATAAAGTGTCTGGGAAAATTGGAATAATGAGCATGTATCATGAAAATAAAGAGTAGCCTCAAATCCTTGTGTCAAGAGTCCTTTATTCAGCATTAAAGTACCCGCTTTAAAAGATGTATTTCAACAGATTATTTGCTTTCATTGTAAGAACGATGACAGTATCGTCCCGTTTGTTTGCATTTTTCTCACTGGTAATTCACAAAATGTTCAGGGCCGTGTTGTAGTCGTCTTTGGAGTTCTTTTTCATTCTCAAAGTGTTGGCTGCGCTAACATTCACCAGCGTTATCGCCACTTTTAATTCAGTTTGCTCGGTTTCTACTCGGAAAAAAAAACTGAGTTGTGAAAAGTGAGAGCGAGGCGTAACTGCTGGAGGTGACGGAGCATTAACACAAATATGTATTCTCAGTTATCTTGCTAATTGCTAAGGGATTACCTTGATGCTGATGAAGGACTCTTGTTTCATGGCATTAGTTTTATTCTCTGTCTTGGAATAAACGTGAGCACTTCATATTACGCACCCACTTTAACATGCGCATCTAATAACAATCATAATTCCCAACTGATCCCAAGGGAGTTTGTGACCTTTATGGGTTTAGTTAACATGACATAAAATCGTAGCTCGGTGTTGAGGAGTGACTATCTCCCAGGAAGGACTTGAACCGTAGACTACGTCAAACAAAAACACTGAACTAATCTTGTTCCTTAAGGGGACAAGATAGGTGCAGGTGAAGAGCTCTTGCTCAAAGAAATTTTTCTTACTCCTTCCCTTGGTTGGAATGAACTTTAATGACACCCATTCTACTGGAACTGTTTGACCTCTACCGGTTTATCTCACTAACGATGTGTCTTCAAATTCATAATGAATTACGTTATATATTATGGTATGCCTTTTCACAAATTCACTTTCATTATACATTTAATAATCAACTTAATATTAGAAAGTTCCTAAAGAGCCTCAGCCTTTAACCCTGAGCTCTGGGTTTGGTTGATCTGCTCAAATGTTCGAGCAGTAATGCTCAATATATGTGGTGAATTTCCTGTATCTTAAAATATATGGGCAGATTGTTACGACTACACATCTATGTAATCAGGATTCAGCGTCTATTCAGCAATCATCCTCTTTCAACTGAGGTTTCCATAATTTTGACAACTACAACAGAAATTTGGTCTCATCATCTCTGAATCCCTGTACTCGACTAGATTTTGGCTTGAAGTGACCAGCTGTGCTCACAATGATGCATTTTATGTTTGAATATATGCTGTACATTTGCCACAGTAGATACGTTAGGTTTACTAATTCACACACAATTATATATATTTTAATTTGATGACATTGTTTAAATTGAATTTTTTTTTCAGAATCAATTGTGCTTAGTATTTTTCCCTAAATAGCGGCATCTGCTCACCAAAAGAGGGATCAACAAGTGCCTCCCTAATTTTTTCTTCCTCTAACTTCTTGCATTTTCGTTCAGTGGGCTTTGAACACAACTAATTTGCTATTATCATCATCATTTGCTCTTCTGAACCTCTAAGAAAAAAAATCTAATAAGATAAAGAATAAATTAGATTTTTTAAATTATTTTAATCTATGCCATGGAAATTTTATGCCGTTTTTACAGCCATTTAGGAAAGATTTTTACATTAAACCTACAACAAATATTAAATATAAAAAGGAATTTACTAGTATTTGATATTGTTTCACAATTATACATGTACCCATTATCAAGGAACTGTATATATAGCAAGGAGTGTGCGCTCTCATTAGCGGTAAGTGGAGAGGCAAGGCCAGAAGCTGAGAATCAACCCCTTCAACCATAAATAAGCGAGTACAGCCTCAGCAGCTGAGGTTACATACAGCACACCACTCCAGTGTGGCAGTACCATCGTAACAGTGCTCACCCAATTTTACAAGGCAGTCAACCGGTACTTATGGAAATTGCTCTGTGACAAATTTTTATGAGGTATGATAACAATTTTCCTCGGCAGCCAACAAATGGAGAGAAATGTTGTATATAAACGGCAGGAAGAGCGAAGACTAACTCGGGAAAAGAAAAAAATCCATATAAATAAAAATGTCACCAAGAATGTTTAAAATAAGCAGATAATCAAGTGGAATTCTGAATTATACACACAATAATATATATATATATATATATATATATATATATATATATATATATATATATATATATATATATATATATATATATATATATATATATATATATATGCAAAAAGATCACAGTAAACAAGTGATTTCACAACATGCAAAACAACCACTCTGAAAGAATAGAGAAATTCCAAGCGCTTTCGTGACTACTCACATTATCAAGGAACTATGATAATGTGAGTAGTCACGAAAGCGCTTGGAATTTCTCTATTCTTTCAGAGTGGTTGTTTTGCATATATATATATATATATATATATATATATATATATATATATATATATATAAATATATATATATATATATATGCATGCAATGAGATCACAGTAAACAGGTGATTTCAGAATATGCAAAACAAAAACCGTGAAAGAATAATGAAATTCCAAGCGCTTTCGTGACTACTCACATTATCACAGTTCCTTGATAATGTGAGTAGTCACGAAAGCGCTTGGAATTTCTCTATTCTTTCAGAGTGGTTGTTTTGCATACTGTGAAATCACTTGCTTACTGTGATCTTATTGCATATATACATATATATACTTATATACATATATATATATATATATATATATATATATATATATATATATGTATATATGTCGTGCCGAATAGGCAGAACTTGCGATCTTGGCTTAAATAGCAACGCTCATCTGAACCTAACGAAAAAAATATATTTCACTGTGTTTGTTTAGTATTAAATTATTGTAAACAAATCTAAAATATATTTAGTTGGGTTAGGCTAAAATAAATTGTTTTTGTTATAATAAGGTTAGGTAAGTTTTTTAAGTTCCTTTTGGTGCAAAATTATAAATTTTTACATCAACATTAATGAAAAAAATATATCTTTAAACGTATAAGAGAAAATTTTAGAAAGAACTTAATTTTAAATGAGTTCTTGCTAATTGACCAGTTTTACATATTCGGCACGACATATATATATATATATATATATATATATATATATATATATATATATATATATATATATATATATATATATATATATAGAGAGAGAGAGAGAGAGAGAGAGAGAGAGGGAGGGAGGTACCACCTCTAGAACGTTACTGGGGACCCTCATCCTCAGAGAAGACAATAAACGTACCCAGGGAAAACTCATGATCCCAAGGTCTCTGATCCCACTGGGATAAATTGATACTCTTGGCTTATACACACACATACACACACACACACACACACACACACACACACACACACACACACACACATACACACACACACACACAGTGAAGAGGCGGGGCCAGGAGCTCGGACTCGACCCCCACAACCTCAACTAGGTGAGTACAGCAGAGGTAAGATAAAGCTCACGGTTCAGGAAGAGTGACCTAGTAGCGACCAGTGAAGAGGCGGGGCCAGGAGCTAGGACTCGACCCCTGCAACCCCAACTAGGTGAGTACAAATATGTGAGTACATACACACACACTGGAAGGTAACACCTCACGTAAACTTGTCCTACACATAAATTTGTCCAACATCAAGTTAAGGTGTTCGCCTGACATAGAACACTATGTATTTTTGTAAAAAAATATTATCTCTAACATTATCTTTAACATTATATAAAAAACAATTGTGTGTGTGTGTGTGTGTGTGTGTGTGTGTGTGTGTGTGTGTGTGTGTGTGTGTGTGTGTGTGTGTATGTGTGTGTGTGTGTGTGTGTGTGTGTGTGTGTGTGTGTGTGTGTGTGTGTGTACGCGCGTGAATGGGAGCATATTATGTGTTTACTCAAATATTAGAAAAATAGATATAACTTGCTATAACATTCTTCCACTCTGACCTGACAGCTTGAATTTGTCCAATCGTATTTAATTATTAGTGTATATCATGTCCGTATCAGCTAAATTCAGTAGGCACTTAGCAAGCATGACACATAGCCTAGGCTGTCTGAATGAAACGCGGATAACAAAGATCATTCTAAATTATTCCACTGTGCATATTTACATACAAACTGTACCTCAGATCTCTTCCTAACTCCCTGCTGCTGGTGGAGCTTACTCCTGCAGTCGTCTGATGATCCACTTAAACTAGCATAATTTATCCCGATTTGTAGCAGAGTAAACTTTTATGGCAAGCATTTCCCCTCCCACCAAAACTTCCCACTCGCTTCTCGTTTTTTTTAAGAGACCAACCACTTGCTTCCTCTTCCACGATCTCCTGTCTATATGCAGAGTGTCTCAAGATACCCTGTATGTATGCAAACTGCTGTGCTTTAGACTACACCACTTCCTAGATACATCGTATTACACTTGCTTGTGTTATTTTACTGTTATTATTATTATTTTCATATTATTATAAATATTATTATTACATAATTTGGTACAATTATGTGAAGCATGCTTTTAGCAAGTTGATAATTTTTCGCATTCCATGTGACACTACTCGTTTAACAGTCTCTTATGTGGAACTCAACCCCCTTACTGCGACACATGTATGCAATATCGTACTCATTATCGTGGTCTGTCTACTGAAATACTGTACCTTAGTGAAGGTCAGTAGATTCTGTGATGAGAACACGTCTTCCGTAAGAGTGCTGAGACGCATTGATCAAATTATATCTTGAAGGTGGTTCGAAGCGTTTTTTTTTTTTTTTCAATTATTGACTATGTATTTTTCATGGTTGAGATTCAACTGATTAGTCTATAGTATTAAATGAAAGACTAATCTCCCACTCTGATAATGGGTACCACATTTGCCATGATCCACTTATCCGTTACCATTTCCATTTATACTAACGTTTTGAGAAACTGGTTAATGGTTTGCTAAGACCTTCTTACATTCCTTTCAAACAACTGAAAGCAGTTCGTCAGGTCCCGATGACTTGTTTAGTTCTTGTCTATTATTGTGCGCTCTATTCACTAGTGACATTGATTTTGCTTAATTTATTTTCAGTCTGACTTATATCGCTATTTGCACAATTTACCCTGGTTGTGCTTTTGATTAATGATGCTCTATCTTGCTGTCGTAGAGAAGTCCTAAAGCATTCAACAGAATCTTTTGACAACTATGACATACCTTGAATTAGGATATACCATGTATTTCTTTTTTCTTTGTAAACTGAGATTATGTTTCTTCATTTTTAGTTTGTGTAAATTCTTCTAACTTCGTTAGCCTTGAGAATGGTTGCGATCTTGATTAATAATGTTTGCTCCTTCTTGTTGCCGGAGAAAAGTTATCCAGTATCCAGCAGAAACTTTGGACAATTATGACAAATATGAAAACTTTGGATATATACTTCACACTTCCTTCAAGTAAATTGCGCATTTTAGTTTTTTGCGCTTTATAATTTAATTCTGAACCACAAATTTGCCTTAAGAATTGTTAGTGTTGCGAGCATAATGAAGGTGATAAACACAGTCTTAACTCTACTTCAACAAGCGAGGTGCCGAGGTCTTCACAACACGGAGGGTGAAAACAATAACACACTGCCACATCTATGTATGGTGTGTTTGCACTATATTGCATTGCTGGGCTCACCACAGAACCTGCTTTATTTCCTCACTATCATCACTGAGAGTGTCAATATTATCTGTGACCTCCGACTGCGCAAATATAATTCCGATTGTCCGTCCGTCATTTCACCGGGTGAATTACGACAGGAGAGACATGGCAAAGGCACACACATATTGACACTTCCTTATATAAAAACATTTTTCGCATGATGAAATACTTGGAATGCAATAAGATACATGTGCATATATTCGGCAATAAAAATATTCAGTGTTGTCCATGTATTTTATCAGCTAATCGGTACTATATTCCATTATCATGGAATTATTAT
This sequence comes from Cherax quadricarinatus, assembly GCF_038502225.1. Lineage (NCBI taxonomy): Eukaryota > Metazoa > Arthropoda > Malacostraca > Decapoda > Parastacidae > Cherax > Cherax quadricarinatus. The sequence goes on along the minus strand of NC_091334.1, from coordinate 23,970,406 downwards.
ATTTATTATTTATGCTGGACTGTAGAAGGGAGGAACATTTGACGAGCTACTGATCCGAGGAACTGAAGCTTGACTGCCTTTTACCCTCACTCTTTTGTTAGATTAAGTTGTGGGGATCTTTTCATTTTATAGAAAACTTCCTTTTAATGAAGGGGAAAGGGTTTGCTACCCATCTCTGCTCAAGGATTCCTTACGAGGTTAATTCAATTGAACCATCTGAGGTAGAATCGGGTGGTCCACTGGTCGGACATCAGTTGGGCATTCAAATGGACAGCTAATGGCAGAAGTGTTATTTGAGGTTACCTGTGGATTGAAGAGTGACAACAGAAGATACAGTTGACGATGTATCCGAATTGTTACTAATGCTAATGGCAGAAGTGTTATTGGATTATTATTATAATCAAAAAGAAGCGCTAAGCCACAAGGACTATACAGCAAGTGTTATTGGAGGTTACCTGTAGATTGAAGAGTGACAACAAAAGATACAGTTGACGATGTATCCGAATTGTTACTATGCCTAGGTATCCCCAACAAGGATATTTTGCTCATAACTCGAGGCCTCATCAAAGCGGATTCAAAATTTCACCGTATGTGAACGGTCATTAGGGCCACATTCTTGGAACAAACGCCATGTGCACACTGGTGGTGGTGCCAGTGGTTGTATTGGCGTAGTGGTGGTGCCAGTGGTTGTGTTGGCATAATGATGGCAGTGGTTGTAGTGGCGTAGTGGTTGTACTGGCATAGTGCGGGTTGTTAATGCTCCCGGTTTGTAATTCTTTGCAATTGCTTTACTACTACCTTTGTCGAGTGGGGCAATGTCTGTGGCGGCGGCAGTGGTTGTGTTGGTGTAGTGGTGGTGGTGGCAGTGGTTGTATTGATGTAGTGGTGGCAGTGGTTGTGCTGATGTAGTGGTGGTGGCAGTGGTTGTACTGTATATGTATATGTATGAGAGGGGAAGGAAGCGGAGCCGGGAGAACGAGAGGAGATAGAAGTAGTCGTAGTAGTGGTGGTGGTGGTGGTGGTGGTGGTGGTGGTGGTGGTAGTAGTAGTAGATGCAGTCTAATGATGTAGTGGTGGTGGCAGTGGTTGTACTGATGTAGTGGCGGTGGCAGTGGTTGTATTGGTGTAGTGGTGGTGGCAATGCCTGTATTGATGTAGTGGGGGTGGTGGGGCCGGCGGTATTGCGAACACAAGTGTAGTCTTGTGGCCTGTAAACCTTAGCGTACCTGTGTCTGCGCAATAACCACTATGTACATATATATAATTATAATAAAAAGTAAGCGCTAAACCATCAGGGTTATACAGCGCTGGTACACTTATGTACAGAATAACAAGTTCGCAAACAAGAGACAGAGAACCTGTGAGCAACCAGACTTGAGAAGTAAGTCGACCAATGTTGTTTCACGAGTCCCAGACATCGCTTCACAACTTTGCCTGCCTCTCGTGATTGGAGTGGTTGAACCGAGCTTGTTAGTATAACAGATGGGGTTACCCTGTTATACTACTAATAGGGTGGTTCGTTGGTCGGGAGGCGGGTCTATATGGGCGTGTGACATAAGTCGATGTAACGCACTCATGTATGCCACAGGCGATGATGGAGGAGGTGATTGAGGCTGGAAGTGGTAGTAGAGGAGCCGGTACTGTTGATGGCAGCAGTGGAGGTACCGGTGGTGTTGGTGGCGGTGGTGGTAGTGGTGGGGAACGGCGGCAGTGGTGGTGGTGGCATCGGCAGTGGTAATGTTGGTGGTGGTGGGGGTGGTTACAGTTATAATGGTGATGTTGGTGTTACAGTTATAATGGTGGTGGTATTGCGTACTGTGGGGAGGGTGTTGGGGATTTTTGGTGAGGTGTCGGGCATGAGAGTAAATAGGGCGAAATCGAGTTTACTGGAGGGGGGTGCTTGGGTGGGGGGGGGGCTTGTGGTGGGAGTTTGGGTGGGCAGTGGTGGATAATTTGAAGATTTGTGGAGTTTTATACATGGCGAATGCGCAGGAGGCTAGGCAGGTAAATTCAGAGAGGGTAGTGGAGAAAGTAGTGAGTAGATTAAGGAGTTTACGGGCGGGAGATGTCACATTACAGCAGAGGGCGGTAATAGTTAATTCGCTGGTTTACAGTAAGGTTTGGGGTATAGCGGAAGTGTATCCTTTGAGAACACAAGACGTACAAGAAATACAGAGACGAGCTATACGTTATGTTTGGGGTTTTGGGAGGGCATGGCTGAGCAAGGAAGTGGTGATGTCGAATGTGCGCAGAGGGGGAGTGGGTCTTTTAGCACTGGGGCCGAGGGTGAAAGCCATATATGTAAAACAGTCATTCGTTAGGGCTGGAGGGGAAAGAGGGGTAAGAGTGGGGAAGGTGATGGGGGATGTGCGGAGATGGTGGGGAGGTAAAGAGTTAATTGAATGTGAGGATATGCTGAGGGTTTTGTTATTGGTTAAAGATGTTGAGCGACTTAAAGTGGGGCGTTTGGTATCATTGAGTGGGAGGAAGGAAATCCTGCAGGGCGTATCGGTCTATCCATCGTATGATTGGGGGACGATATGGGAAGACTTCAGGAGGCTCAGGTTAATGCCTAGGGTACGTGAGTTGGTATACAGATTCATGATGGGGGTCCTAGCTTCAAAAGCAGTTTTGAGTTTAATGGGTTTGGTGAGGGAACCGTCCTGCAGTCAGTGTGGTGAGCTGGAAACGGCATTTCATGCGGTTTATTTTTGTGAAGAATTGAGGGAGGTACGGATGTGGTTGGCGAGGGTTTTTCGCCTGTTGGGTGGGGGTAATGTAGAGACCCTGCGAGCTTTAACATTAGAGGTAAAAGGGGTATCACGGGAGGTAAAAAGGGCGATTATGTATGTGGTAGTGGATTTTCTGTATATTTCCTGGGGAATGAGAGATGCTGGGGGTAGGATTCGAATCAAGGCAATTGCAGCGCGTATATACAGGACTGCTGGTAGGAACAAACTTATTTATGGGAGTCAGTGGGGAGCTTGTTTTCCAGAGAACTACAGAGAGATTACAGTCAGTCGTCTCCTGCAATTGGTACAGTGATAACCATGTAGGGGACTGGTTTTCTTTGGTAGTCGGGTTTTCAAGGGTTTTCAGTGGTGGTGGCGTGTATGGGAATGGTTTTAGCGAATGACATGGGTGGATGGTATGCAGTGTAACGGATTATGGTTGGGTGGTTACTAGTCTGATTCCGGCTGCTGTTGTAGGAATGGAACAAGTAAAACTGTGTGCACGTGTGAATTGCTTTGGGTATGGAGGTGAATGTGTGTGAATGTAGTGTGTGTGTTAAAAGTAATGTTCTATAAGATAGGAAAGCTCCAGGTGTGTGGCGTTATTATGAGGAAATCAAGATATGTCAGGTAAAATGGTGCTCAGGGTTAATTTAACTTTCTGGCTTAGATCATAATATATCAGATGAACGATTTCGTGGTTCTTAAACTTTCATGTACAGTAATTTGTGTGTGTTTTTTTTTTTTAGGGAAAAATAATAATGTAACTACTTTTGGAGTGGTGAGACACTCCTGTGTCAAATTAGTAATGTATCATCTGATGGATGATGGTAAAAGTTTGTATATATGCCACAAACAATTACGAATAACAAGTGTTGTGTTGTTTCTGTGTACACAGTTTTATAGATAATATTTAAATATGTATTCTCTTAGCTTGTTTTTTAACTTTTGTGTAATGGTGCAACGTTTAGTTGCTGCAGGGATGGCACAAGAACACCTGGGTGTTCAAGTGTGAATGGCTCTGGGTATGGAGGTGCATGTGCGTAAATGGTGTATGAATGCAATTTTCTCAACGATAAGAAAGCTCCCTGTGTTTGGAGTTATTATGAGGAAAACATGATACAATGTACAGTAAACTGGTGACTAGGGTTAATTTATCTTTATGGCTGAGTTCATAATATATCAGATAAACAAGTTAGTGGTTATTAAACAACTCTCATGTATAGTAAATTTGTTTTTTTTAGGAAAATATAATAATGTACATTCTTTTTGGGGTGGTGATACACTCCATTGTCAAAATAGCAATGTAACATTTGATGAAATCTAGTAAAAGTTTGTATATATCCCAATCTGTTGGTAATATTAGTTTTTTTGCTTCGGGGTGAAGGGGGAAGATTAGTAAAAATTTTTCTGCCAGGATCAGATCTATCAAAATTAACGGTAATCGTGACAAGTGTATGGAAATATAAAATTAACAGTGTTACAGAATCAGTTATGGCATTTGTAAGGATTCTGTATGAAGGATTAATAATATATAAATAACAAAGTGGAAAAAATAATGCAGATTGTAGGTTTGGGTCTTCTTTGGTTATAATAATAATAATGATGAATATTGTTATGTTACCTTGTGTAATCTTACTTAACATAGTTACATGGGATATAATGTATAGGGGATGAGGGACAGTTGTGACAACACAACGTTAATCGTCTGTGTGCATTTAGACAATGAGATTTATAATTTTGTGTAAGAACTGATACTGTGTTCTTTTATCTATTTAATGTATTGTGTTGTTTTAAATAAAATATAAAAAAAAATGGTGGTGGCAGCAGTGGTGGCTACAGTGGAGGTTGTGACGGTGATTACAGTGTATACGGTGGTGGTGGTGGCAGTGGTGGTGGCAGAAATGGCAGTGGAGGTTGTAGTATTAGTGGTTACAGTGGAGGCATTGGTGGTGGTTGTGGTGGCGGTTTTGGTGGTGGTGATTTCTGTGGGAACGATAATGACGGTAGCGGTTGAGGTGAAGATGGTGTTGATAGTGATGGTGGCGGTGGCGGCGGTGATAGTGATGGTGGCGGTGATAGTAGTGATGATAGTGATGGTGGCTGTGAGAATATTTTAATAAAATATCAAGATGATAAAGGAACAAATCAGTGTTATAAGCAGTTTCCAGCATTCATGTTTACTGACTCGTGAAGCCTCATACATCACTTTATATATAAAAATTACAAAACATTACAGTACTGAAATATCTACCTAAAATATCTACCAGTCCGATCAATTATATAAATGTTGTTATTAGCGAAACTGTTAAAAAAAAAACACACAATGAACAACTTTGTTATGAAGTCACCTGAGATGGATCTTTCCTTATAGGAGTAACTCATGGATCATTTATTGTACTCAGCCAACGTTGGATGAGTAATCTGTCATAATCAATACTATTTGGGTTTTCAACGAATCATTTTACTCTTGCTAATTCCTCACGTTATTTTAAGACTTTTAATGCAGCATTTTTATTTATTTATATTTTTTGGCATGAAACTAATTTCACATCACTTAAAATTCACCAACATTCACTAAAGATTTTACTTGAGATTCGTCCAAATAATAATTTCTTTCTGATCGCATATTTATGTCTTCTACTGACAGTTTTGATCTTTCAATAATTGCTCATTGGAAAACTGCTGATTACTCTACATTGCTCCTATAATTTAAGAACAAATTATATACCTCTCAAGAAAATTCAGATCCACTGTTCGTATTCAGCAAAACTTATTTTACACTTTTCCTATGTCATTTATATTGGGCGGACCATAACTTTAGTCTGCCTCGTAGTCAACTTACAATTACGAATTAAAACTAGATGTAATTTTGTCGCTGCTCGATACGAGAATGGTATTCTCGTATTGAATAACCCCAATCCCCTCTACGCACGCTGCTGGGACAGTGCAGACCATAGCAAAAGTTTGTTATATAGTTAAATATATGCGTTGAAAACTTGAAAGTGATTCAGAAGAGGGATGCACAAGACCTCATATCGAAACTAATATCAAATTTCTACAATAAAAAAAAAAGGTAATTTTGGATATACATAGCCCAAATCTAATTCCTTTAGCCTCAAAACACCAGTTTTGAGGCTAAACCAAACATGCGTTCTTGTATCTAAAATAGACCAGTAACATAAAATTCACCGGCACCACAGGCTTGAAGTTGCTTAGAATTTGCATTATAAAGAAAACCGCGTACAAGGGTTGAAGCTAATTGGGTGCGACAATCTAATATTATCGTTAATTAACATTAACGAGCGTTTAAATAAGTTAAGCATGAAATTAGAAAGTAATTATGGAAGTTTTATTTAAGCTGTAAACCTGACCAGCGTTATGACTAACGATACTGCAAGTAGCGGCGTTAGTTTTTACAGTAGCAGTAGCGGTAGCTTTGCTACGTCTTGCTAAAAGTAGCGATTTAAAGTAGCAGTCCTACCGTTTAGAGAATTCCCCAAAATGGAAATTAAACGAAAAAAGAGGGTTATTTCCTATATTGTAATGTCTCTTGTCATCTCTTCTCTTCCATTCTTTCCACTTTATGACTAACTATATAAAACAATTTGTTTTACAACTCTTAAGAGATTCGTCTGTAAAAACTTGCATTTGTGGCCACAGTAGAGCCTACGCTAACCTTCCTATGGTGTATAAATATACCTAGTTGGACGAATCTTGTAGCCAGCTGGCCCAGTTTTATGACTCTGATGGCGGGTTCTATCCCTGCCCGTGGTGTTTTTTTTTTCTGATATATTGATATTCAGCTTCATGTAAAGGCAACACATACCCATTTACATATTTGTATATGCCAATGTTAACCCTAATACATATATCATCACAGTAAATATATTATGATAACGCATGTTCTTGGTTAGACCAATCGCAGTCAATATATAAGAACAAATTGTGACCGAAATTTCGCAATATTTCATAAAAACTTTAAAATATTCGCCTGACAAGCTAACATTAATCAAGCCTTGAAGTTCACATAAATGTTATATATCTGGTGATTTACATCATTTTACTACCATTATACTTGACAGTCTGTAACGAATTCACTTGCAATGAAATATTTATGACTAGGAGAGTACATACATATACCATCCCTTCAGTGAACATTTTCTTTTTTTCATGAAAGACGGCAAGGAATGAGCCCTTCAGAACATCAATTCTCCATACACTAATACCAATCCTAACAAAGTTATAATCCTTACCTAAAGCTTGGTTGCACTGAACGTCTCCATAGTCTTTGAGCAAGCTAACACAAGAGTCACCACAACCAGCACCTCCATAAAAGACCTGACTAGGACAAAACTGAAGAATCTTGAAGCAGTCAATGCAGGGGTTCACACCCACCCCTGTGGAGGCTGTGATACAATATACGTCGGTGAAACAGCAAAAAAAAAAAAAATCGAAACACGTCTCAGTGAATACATTAATGTATGTAGGAACGATAACTTAAACAATGCCTGCGTACAACACAGGAATTCCGCTAACCACTTGATAAAATTTATTGACACTCGCCTTATGATTAAAAAAAAAAAACAAGTTCTGCAGATTTAAATGCCATAAATCATCCTTAATCATAATTAAGAATAAAGGTAGCTTCATCATTTCTGAAATATTAGCAAGAATTCTCCTCAAAGCAATAAACCCTACTATCATATAGCTACTATTATCAGTAATACAGCTACTACTACTATTACTACTACAGCTTATATTCAACCCAAGCTTTAAGATTTTAACTTGTCTAATGTATTTTAAATTCCAAATTTTATTAATTATAAATAAATCCAATTTGTATAATCCTAAACCAACATTCTTATATATATATATATATATATATATATATATATATATATATATATATATATATATATATATATATATATATGTCGTGCCGAATAGGCAGAACTTGCGATCTTGGCTTAAATAGCAACACTCATCTTGCCATATAGGACAAGTGAAAATTTGTGTATGCAATAATTTCGCCAAAAACATTCTGAACCTAACAAAAAAAATATATTTCACTGTGTTTGTTTAGTATTAAATTACTGTAAACAAATCTAAAATATATTCAGTTGGGTTAGGCTAAAATAAATTGTTCTTGTTATAAGGTTAGGTAAGTTTTCTAAGTTCCTTTTGGTGCAAAATTATAAATTTTTACATCAACATTAATGAAAAAAATATATCTTTAAACGTATAAGAGAAAATTTTAGAAAGGACTTAATTTTAAATGAGTTCTTGCTAATTGACCAGTTTTACATATTAGGCACGACATATATATATATATATATATATATATATATATATATATATATATATATATATATATATATATATATATATATATATATATATATATATATATATATATATATATATAATCACTATTTAATTGACTGGCATCTTTATGTGGAATGATGGAAATAAAAATATATTTTATTAAGCCCAATTTTAATCCTATTTGCAAAGCAAATGCTTTATTACCAACTTTTCATTGCCTGGAATTTCAAAGATTTGCCAATATCTTCTGTGTAATGCAATTATTACTGACGTCTCCGAGAACTCATACTTCTATGATTATGCACCGGGCCTCCAAGAAGTTGAGGTTCTTTCCAGCTTCAGAATTTTTTTTCTTCAGCTTATTAAGGATTTTTTATAAATGATAACCGAATTCTCCTTCACCCCACATCTTCCATGGCTCGTGCTCTCAGTAATAGTAATGATAGTATTAGTAACAGAAGTAGTAAATGCATTATTAGTTGTTGTACTAGTAGTAGCATTTGTAGTAGTAGTAGTAGTCGATGTATTAACAGTAGTAATAGGGTTAGTATTAATAGTAGTAGTAATAATAGCATGAATAGTAATAACAGTAATAATAAATGCAGTAGTAGTATAAGTAGTGGTAGTAGTTCTATTAAATTGAATTCAAATTACATTTCACAATATCGAATTGAGTATAAAAACAGTATATAAAAATAATTGTATCTCAAATTAATTTACAATTATGAGAATTTTTAAGCGAAGATAAACACTTAAGAAGCAAGAAACTCGTTGCTGACATCTTGGTAAACATACTGATTTTTGCTCATGATTTTGTAGCGAACTTATTCTAGACTTTATTATACCTAAATTATATAAAAAAGAAAAATCTACATTTGCTTGGAAAAAGGAAGGTAAAGACAACTGTCTTTTCCAAGTGGAAAGATAAGATTAAAAAAAACACAGACTTCCTATAAGTCAATGATTTATGCTAATTACTTTCTAATAACCTAAAAAATTTACATAAACGTGCAGGATAATGTCTCAATAAAATCACACTAACTAGTAATTATACCTCATGTTTTTTCTGTTTTATTCTTACTCAAACTTACCGATTTTATTTTGCTCATAACAAGAGAACGACTCGTCCAATCGACTACAAATTCTTGAACTAATTCCAGGCATCATGGAATGGACTGGATATATTCCTAAATCCTAAATGGAATATATTCAATCCTTCAAAATAGTATGGAGATGTCGGAAAGTAAAATTTAAATGTGTAAAAAATTCACGAACATAATTGAGTGTGTAAAATGGAGTGAAATTTTGATTCTCGTTATATCATGTTAAATTTATTTCATATTCATGAGCATTTTAAAAGAAAAGTTTCAAAAGAATATTCCAAACAAATATAAACGACAAAAGCAGAAAAAAAAATTAAAGCCAATAAATGAGAAAAACTCTTCCACGAGGTTCAGACTTCTGCACTTGGTTAATGTCAGCGGATATAATATCAAAAAGTTTAACTTAATATATCATCAGTTTGTGTATTTTCATATAATACGCTGACATTCTCCCCAACAATATCGAAATATCATAGCAGGTAATTTCAGTCATATAACATTGTTAACACAACTCTGCAGCCTCTCATAATGTTAACACAACTCTGCAGCCTCTCATAATGTTAACACAACGCTGCAGCCTCTCATAATGTTAACACAACGCTGCAGCCTCTCATAATGTTAACACAACTCTGCAGCCTCTCATAATGTTAACACAACGCTGCAGCCTCTCATAATGTTAACACAACGCTGCAGCCTCTCATAATGTTAACACAACGCTGCAGCTTCTCATAATGTTAACACAACGCTGCAGCCTCTCATAATGTTAACACAACTCTGCAGCCTCTCATAATGATAACACAAAGCTGCATCCTCTCATAAAGATATCACAACTCTGCAGCCTCTCATAATGTTAACACAACTCTGCAGCCTCTCATAATGTTAACAACTCTGCAGCCTCTCATAATGTTAACACAACGCTGCAGCCTCTCATAATGTTAACACAACGCTGCAGCCTCTCATAATGTTAACACAACGCTGCAGCCTCTCATAATGTTAACACAACGCTGCAACCTCTCATAATGTTAACACAACGCTGCAGCCTCTCATAATGTTAACACAACTCTGCAGCCTCTCATAAATTTAACACAACGCTGCAGCCTCTCATAATGTTAACACAACGCTGCAGCCTCTCATAATGTTAACACAACTCTGCAGCCTCTCATAAATTTAACACAACGCTGCAGCCTCTTATAATGTTAACACAACTCTGCAGCCTCTCATAATGTTAACACAACGCTGCAGTCTCTCATAATGTTAACATAACTCTGCAGCCTCTCATAATCTTAACACAACTCTGCAGCCTCTCATAATGTTAACACAACGCTGCAGCCTCTCATAATGTTAACACAACGCTGCAGCCTCTCATAATGTTAACACAACGTTGCAGCCTCTCATAATGTTAACACAATTCTGCAGCCTCTCATAATGTTAACACAACGCTGCAGCCTCTCATAATGTTAACACAACGCTGCAGCCTCTCATAATGTCAACACAACGTTGCAGCCTCTCATAATGTTAACACAACTCTGCAGCCTCTCAATGTAAACACAACTCTGCAGCCTCTCATAATGTTAACACAACGCTGCAGCCTCTCATAATGTTAACACAACGCTGCAGCCTCTCATAATGTTAACACAACTCTGCAGCCTCTCATAATGTTAACACAATGCTGCAGCATCTCATAATGTTAACACAACGCTGCAGCCTCTCATAATGTTAACACAACGCTGCAGCCTCTCATAATGTTAACACAACTTTGCAGCCTCTCATAATGTTAACACAACACTGCAGCCTCTCATAATGTTAACACAACTCTGCAGCCTCTCATAATGTTAACACAACTCTGCAGCCTCTCATAATGTTAACACAACGCTGCAGCCTCTCATAATGTTAACACAACTCTGCAGCCTCTCATAATGTTAACACAACGCTGCAGCCTCTCATAATGTTAACACAACGCTGCAGCCTCTCATAATGTTAACACAACGCTGCAGCCTCTCATAATGTTAACAACGCTGCAGCCTCTCATAATTTTAACACAACGCTGCAGCCTCTCATAATGTTAACACAACGCTGCAGCCTCTCATAATGTTAACACAACGCTGCAGCCTCTCATAATGTTAACACAACGCTGCAGCCTCTCATAATGTTAACACAACGCTGCAGCCTCTCATAATGTTAACACAACGCTGCAGCCTCTCATAATGTTAACACAACGCTGCAGCCTCTCATAATGTTACCACAACGCTGCAGCCTCTCATAATGTTAACACAACGCTGCAGCCTCTCATAACGTTAACACAACGCTGCAGCCTCTCATGTTAACAAAACGCTGCAGCCTCTCATAATGTTAACAGAACGCTGCAGCCTCTCATAATCTTAACACAACGCTGCAGCCTCTCATAACGTTGTTAACACAACGCTGCAGCCTCTTATAACATTGTTAACAACGCTGCAGCCTCTTATAACATTGTTAACAACGCTGCAGCCTCTTATAACATTGCTAACACAACACTGCAGCCTCTTATAACATTGTTAACACAACGCTGCAGCCTCTTATAACATTGTTAACAACGCTGCAGCCTCTTATAACATTGTTAACAACGCTGCAGCCTCTTATAACATTGCTAACACAACGCTGCAGCCTCTTATAACATTGTTAACACAAAGCTGCAGCCTCTTATAACACTGTTAACACAACGCTGCAGCCTCTTATACATTGTTAACAACGCTGCAGCCTCTTATAACATTGTTAACACAACGCTGCAGCCTCTTATACATTGTTAACAACGCTGCAGCCTCTTATACATTGTTAACAACGCTGCAGCCTCTTATAACATTGCTAACACAACGCTGCAGCCTCTTATAACATTGTTAACACAATGCTGCAGCCTCCTATAACATTGCTAACAACGCTGCAGCCTCTTATAACATTGTTAACACAACGCTGCAGCCTCTTATAACATTGTTAACACAACGCTGCAGCCCGGTGGTCTGGTGGCTAAAGCTCCCGTTTCACACACGGAGGGCCCGGGTTCGATTCCCGGCGGGTGGAAACATTTCGACACGTTTCCTTACACCTGTTGTCCTGTTCACCTAGCAGCAAATAGGTACCTGGGTGTTAGTCGACTGGTGTGGGTCGCATCCTGGGGGACAAGATTAAGGACCCCAATGGAAATAAGTTAGACAGTCCTCGATGACGCACTGACTTTCTTGGGTTATCCTGGGTGGCTAACCCTCCGGGGTTAAAAATCCAAACGAAATCTTATCTTATCTTATCTTATTGCTAACAACGCTGCAGCCTCTTATAACATTGTTAACACAACGCTGAAGCCTCTTATAACAATGTTAACACAACGCTGCAGCCTCTTATAACATTGCTAACAACGCTGCAGCCTCTTATAACATTGTTAACAACGCTGCAGCCTCTTATAACAATGTTAACACAACGCTGCAGCCTCTTATAACATTGTTAACAAACAACGCTGCAGCCTCTTATAACATTGCTAACACAACGCTGCAGCCTCTTATAACATTGATAACAACGCTGCAGCCTCTTATAACATTGTTAACAACGCTGCAGCCTCTTATAACATTGCTAACACAACGCTGCAGCCTCTTATAACATTGTTAACACAACGCTGCAGCCTCGCTATATACATTGTTAACACAACGCTGCAGCCTCTTATACATTGTTAACAACGCTGCAGCCTCTTATACATTGTTAACAACGCTGCAGCCTCTTATAACATTGCTAACACAACGCTGCAGCCTCTTATAACATTGTTAACACAACGCTGCAGCCTCCTATAACATTGCTAACAACGCTGCAGCCTCTTATAACATTGTTAACAACGCTGCAGCCTCTTATAACATTGTTAACAACGCTGCAGCCTCTTATAACATTGTTAACACAACGCTGCAGCCTCTTATAACATTGTTAACACAACGCTGCAGCCTCTTATAACATTGCTAACAACGCTGCAGCCTCTTATAACATTGTTAACACAACGCTGCAGCCTCTTATAACAATGTTAACACAACGCTGCAGCCTCTTATAACATTGCTAACAACGCTGCAGCCTCTTATAACATTGTTAACTACGCTGCAGCCTCTTATAACAATGTTAACACAACGCTGCAGCCTCTTATAACATTGCTAACAACGCTGCAGCCTCTTCTAACGTTGTTAACAACGCTGCAGCCTCTTATAACAATGTTAACACAACTCTGCAGCCTCTTATAACATTGCTAACAACGCTGCAGCCTCTTATAACATTGTTAACAACGCTGCAGCCTCTTATAACATTGTTAACAACGCTGCAGCCTCTTATAACATTGTTAACACAACGCTGCAGCCTCTTATAACATTGTTAACACAACGCTGCAGCCTCTTATAACATTGTTAACACAACGCTGCAGCCTCTTATAACATTGTTAACAACGCTGCAGCCTCTTATAACATTGTTAACAACGCTGCAGCCTCTTATAACATTGTTAACACAACGCTGCAGCCTCTTATAACATTGCTAACAACGCTGCAGCCTCTTATAACATTGTTAACACAACGCTGCAGCCTCTTATAACATTGTTAACACAACGCTGCAGCCTCTTATAACATTGTTAACAACGCTGCAGCCTCTTATAACATTGTTAACAACGCTGCAGCCTCTTATAACATTGCTAACACAACGCTGCAGCCTCTTATAACATTGTTAACAACGCTGCAGCCTCTTATAACACTGTTAACACAACGCTGCAGACTCTTATACATTGTTAACAACGCTGCAGCCTCTTATAACATTGCTAACACAACGCTGCAGCCTCTTATAACATTGTTAACACAACGCTGCAGCCTCTTATAACATTGCTAACAACGCTGCAGCCTCTTATAACATTGTTAACAACGCTGCAGCCTCTTATAACATCGTTAACAACGCTGCAGCCTCTTATAACATTGTTAACACAACGCTGCAGCCTCTTATAACATTGCTAACAACGCTGCAGCCTCTTATAACATTGTTAATACAACGCTGCAGCCTCTTATAACAATGTTAACACAACGCTGCAGCCTCTTATAACATTGCTAACAACGCTGCAGCCTCTTATAACATTGTTAACAACGCTGCAGCCTCTTATAACAATGTTAACACAACGCTGCAGCCTCTTGTAACATTGCTAACAACGCTGCAGCCTCTTATAACATTGTTAACAACGCTGCAGCCTCTTATAACATTGTTAACACAACGCTGCAGCCTCTTATAACATTGTTAACACAACGCTGCAGCCTCTTATAACATTGTTAACAACGCTGCAGCCTCTTATAACATTGTTAACAACGCTGCACCCTCTTATAACATTGCTAACACAACGCTGCAGCCTCTTATAACATTGTTAACACAACGCTGCAGCCTCTTATAACATTGTTAACACAACGCTGCAGCCTCTTATAACATTGTTAACAACGTTGCAGCGTCTTATAACATTGTTAACAACGCTACAGCCTCTTATAACATTGTTAACAACGCTGCAGCCTCTTATAACATTGTTAACACAACGCTGCAGCCTCTTATAACATTGTTAACAACGTTGCAGCCTCTTATAACATTGTTAACAACGCTGCAGCCTCTTATAACATTGTTAACAACGCTGCAGCCTCTTATAACATTGCTAACACAACGCTGCAGCCTCTTATAACATTGTTAACACAACGCTGCATCCTCTTATAACATTGCTAGCAACGCTGCAGCCTCTTATAACATTGTTAACACAATGCTGCAGCCTCTTATAACATTGTTAACACAACGCTGCAGCCTCTTATAACATTGTTAACACAACGCTGCAGCCTCTTATAACATTGTTAACACAACGCTGCAGCCTGTTATAATATTCTGCAGATAACAACAGGAAATGTGATATTTTCAGGAAATGATTACACATGTCAGCAGTAACATGATTCAATTAATTACATGAATAGGATTGTCCTCTAAAAAGCATTTTGATGTACTATTAAAGACAGTATTAAAAATACTGTGTCATAAACTGGCATACAATATGTATTTATCAAATATAAAAGTGTTTCGTAACTAATACATTACAAAATTCTCACTACTGAATTAATAATCAAGTGAAAACAATTTAGTTTGAATTTCACATCATTTTTTTCTTTACTTGTATTATCAAATAGGTGCCTAACGAATTTGTGGCAATATTCTTCTTCTAAGTCTTCTTCTAATTTTAACTCGCTTGTGTTTACTGTGAATGTTATTATTTTTTTATTAACACTTCGACCGTTTCCCAAAAAGGCAGGGTGGCCTGAAAAAGAAAAACTTTCACCATCATTCACTCCACCACTGTCTTGCCAGAGGAACGCTTACATTTACAAAACCTTTGGTTTTGTTCATAATTGTCATTAGCATGTGGTCCGAACTCAAAAAAAAACTGTTTTATTATAAAGAAATTTAATATGATATAGCCCCCGTAATCAAAATTACACGAACACGAAGAGGGGGTCTGAATATCTTGAAAGCCTAAAATTAGGAAGCCAATGTATTAATACCTGTGTATCGCGTATTGACTTGCCGCTTTTAAGACTGGCATGCCATGGGTTCCAATCAGAAGATCCAGTTAGTGAGTCAATATTATGTCTCAGTGAGTAACAGTGTCATCAGAGTAAGTAAGAATGCTAGTTTCAGATATGTCTTTAATTATATCGTCAATATTTCGTTAACATGTGAAAAATGATGTTAGTACTTTAGTAGTATAAGCAGTAGTCGTAGTAGAAGCAGTAGTAGTAGTAGCAGCAGTATATGTAGTACTAGCAAGAATATAAGCAGTAGAAGAATTAATACTAGGAGTAGTAATAGTTTTGAAAGCTCCAGTTAAAATAAATATAATGGAAGTTTTAGTAGTAATTTCAGTTTGTAATCTTCATCATTTCCTTGAAAAATTCCATATTTGGAGTTCATTATGAGTTATATACTACATATACACAACCTATAGAACTGGACTGGAGGCCCTTATCTTCAGAGAAAAGAAGAAACGTATGTTAGGGAAAACTCAAGATTCTTCCTGGAGTTGTTTGAATACTGTCTTCTCTTACCACCCCTTATATTCTAAGTGACCTTTATTTATAAATAAAATACACCAACAAAAATACAGTTCATCCAGTTCATCCAGTTCCCAGGTGGTGAGCCGATATCCCGGAATGCTGCAGGCATTTTCCTTCTGGATCGCAACACAGTCTCCAAAAGAGGAAGCTCATGAAGTCCCTGGTTTCTGTGATGAGATTTTTCACCTAATTCTTTCAGCAATTTTACAGCACACTTGCCCCATGCTGCAAGGGTCTCTGGGACACAATTATAGCGAGGTGGCAGCCCTCTGCATTTGTTGATCTTCCAGGTCTCCTTCAAACTGGTAGCACCACCCCCTTCAGCTTCAGATTATGACAAGTAGGTGTCAGCACAGGTATAATCTCATGCAATCTGCTTATCCTTCCAGGGTAGCATGGTGACCCCATCTGGACGCTTTTGACTTCCGTCAGATCTCATTACTTGGGGTTCCCGTTCTGCTGGTCAACGGGTGGTGGCGAGACTTTTCTTGATGTCACTGACCTCATCATGTCTGACATATTTCCTCTCTCTGCCTCTTCTCCCTTCCTATTTTTCGTTTTCTTTCTTTTGGTCCTACCCTTTGTGGACCTTCAGTTTTCCTGCAGTGCCCTTCTTTCTTCTCCTTTCACAGACCCCACTCCTACTACTCCTACTGCCATTCCTACTTTTTTTGCCACTACCTTTACTTTCGTCTCCCCTCATCCTTCACTTCCCTTTCTATATCTTGTCCCTACTTTATGCTACCACTATTATTTCTACTACTACTACTTCCATAACCAGCCTTACCTCTACCATTACATATTCCTACCTCTCTTGGTCCCATCCCTGTGTGCTCGCCTATATATACTGGCTCCCTTTATCTTTCTTGATAGTGTGACTGTGAATGGTCGAAGATGGACCAAAACGTCGTCGTCATAAGCCTCTCTCTTTGTGCAGGTTATTTGTGTATTCTTCCAGTCACGATATTGTGCCTATTTCTTCTTTCGACATGTAGCATATTTTGTATGGCACAAGGGCTGGTGTTCATTTTTGTTCTTCATGGTCAAGTGGTGTTCACTTGTGAGTCTCAGTCTTGTGGGGCTCACTGTTATTGGTGCTGTCTGATAATGCTTATTCTCTGGTGGTGTTCTCTGATGGTACTCACATTATGATCACCTGTCTGATGATGATCAATGGCTGGTCAAGTAAGTTGTGTCCTA
The DNA here is from genome assembly GCF_038502225.1 of Cherax quadricarinatus. NCBI lineage: Eukaryota > Metazoa > Arthropoda > Malacostraca > Decapoda > Parastacidae > Cherax > Cherax quadricarinatus. Next base: position 23,952,934 of record NC_091334.1, on the reverse strand, counting down.
CCTACATGTTATAGAGAAGTTAGGTAGTGTTAACTTGGAGAAAGGGACAGAGCTATTGCTGTTATTGCTTCCTTATTGGCGGAGGCTTTATTGATCATGTAGTAACTCGATGCGTGCTACTCTCCTGGTCACTGACTGGCTCACGTTAGTGTTTATGTGGCAGATCTCTTCTTATATTACAGTTAATATATGTTTCAGGCTTGATTTAGTTTATATAATTTTTTTTTGTTTGCAATGTTATAACTGTAGATCAATGGTTCAGAGAACCGACAAGTTGATAAATTAGACACATGTGCAACTCTTGGGTATCAATAAAGATACCCAAGAGTTGCACATGTGTCTAATTTATCAATGTTATAACTGTTTAGTTTTAAGTTGATTTTTTAGCTGTCTGCATACATGTAAAAATACTCTTAAAAGTTTTTTAGTCATTCTCAGAATTAAATAACATGATTTTTATAGTTATGTTCAGTAGTTCGTTTCGTTTAAAACAATTTTTTCCCCATTTTAGTTTCCATATTAGGTTCTGATGATGAAATTTATCAGAAGCTATCTTGAAATTTTAATAAATGCAATCTTATTTTCTATTTTCTCAAATAATTTACAAGATTTTGTTGCAGTTTCATAGATTTGAACTATTGAAATATGCTGATCGAAAAGAATCCTTTTTCTTTGTTTTATTTCTCTTACTCTGTCACAGAAATTTAGTAAATTAGTGAGGAAGTTTAAGCAGCATTTCTAAATCTATGCTGGTGGTTATAAAACTGCTTCTCTCCATGAGCTTAATCACTTTATTAACTTCTCCATTACTTGACAAAATTTGTGTAGGATAATGTTATGTAGTTTAGCACTACGTTAATGTCTAACCTTTTAAATATCAAACTAATCCTTATAGAGAATAAACTTTGAATTTGAATTTGAATTTGAATGTTTTTCTTTGTTCTGGTAATCAACCCGGAGAAAAATTATAGGAATTTTTTTGTTGTCTGTCGACACAGTGCTTCTGCTTGCCATCAAAAGCACTGAAAGCTGACAATAGTCACACATTATGAGCGTCAGCAATGTCATTTACAATATCTTATTCAACAGGAAGCTTCTTCTGTATTTCTTTTCATGATGACAGAGCTGAATATCCATTCGGTGCGATAATCGTAAGGAAGACTTACTACCGTATAAATGTTGCCTTGGCTCTACAGATATATGTATGGTCCAGGCGACAATAGATAGCCAGGCAGGGCGAAGCAGGGAAGTCAGGGGTGACTTGGTTCGGACGGAGGCACTCCTGAAAGGGCGTGATGGGTAATTGGGTAATAACAATGTAGAGTGTTGCTGGAAGAACCCCAGCAACAGCGAAAGACCCTCATCCCGTAAATCTTGTTTTAACTGTAAGTACCCTATGGCAGTAGGATTCATACAGATTATTGTTTAGCAGCTGAGATGGTGAGACAACAGAAAATAGAAATGAAGAAAGTAGGGAGAGAGAGGAACAATGAGAAAAGAGAAAATGTAGGAAAGGAGAAGAAAAAGAAAGAATAAAATACCGTGGATAGAAAGAGCGGAGGAAGGAAAGGGGAGCGGAGAGAAAAAGCAAAAGAGGAAAAAACATGCACAAGAGAGGAGTGATTACCTTCATGGTAGATCTCTAAGTGTAGTCCTCAATGGAACGGAATCAGCAAGGCATCCTATTGGGGCAAGCGTTCCACAAGGAAGTGTGCTGGGTCCACTGTTATGGAATGTCTACTTCAACGACCTTCTTCATCTCATCCCAGAATCACATGCATATGCAGACGACTGTACACTGACATTCACTTATCCAAGAGAAGAAATGCCAGGTGCTCTAAGCTACATCAATCACCAGCTGAGAGCTATATCAGCCTGGGGAAATAGATGGCAAGTAACATTTGCACCTGAGAAAACGCAAATGATGATCGTCTCTAGGCACCATGATGGTAATGCTGGTGCAGTAGTAAGGATGAATGGGACGATGTTGGCACCTGGAGAAGAAGTTGATATCCTTGGGGTGAAATTTGACTCCAAACTAACCATGAAGAACCATGTTGTAAATCTTGCAAACAAGGCAGCCAGGAAGCTTACAGCACTTCGCCGTATCTCGCACCTGCTTGACAGTAGGGGTTGCAAGATCCTGTACGAGGCACAAGTACGCTCACACTTTGAGTATGCTCCACTTTCTTGGTTTGCCTGCCCCCCCTCTCATCTGCGACTGCTTGACAGAGTAGAGAACAGAGCAAGACGTCTCATCTCTCGCCTGGACCCATCCTGGATAGATCTGTCATTTCAGCAGAGCCTTCAACATAGGAGGGATGTGGGTGGCCTTACTGTTATGTACAAGGCCAATATTGTCAAAATACCACACTTGGATCCACTTCGAGGACAGCGTGAAACAAGCTTTTATGCCACAAGACGGGCAGAAAGCAGCAACTTCACTCTGGCTGTACCCTTCTCCAGAACATCACTCCATCTGAGATCATACATACCCAGGATGACTCGAGTATGGAACACATTCGTACAGCATAATGATGTCAACGAGATAACGTCAGTTGATCAAATGAAAATGCTGGCCCACAGATGGCTCCAACTTCATCCTGTTCCCTACTTGTATGTCTCATAACAATAAAAAATGCTTTCAAATGAGCTGATGTAGGTAACAGCTCTTAGCTTGCCAATAAAGTTAGGAATCCTTAACCTGTAAATAGCTGTCAATAA